>NW_016107758.1:1679233-1681695 GCF_001604975.1 Cebus imitator | reverse complement strand
GAGCCACTGGGAAGCCACTGGGAGGCCGGCTGGTTTCCAGAGGGGCAGGTGAGCCACAGGGAAGCCACTGGGAGGCCAGCTGGTGTCCAGAGGGCAAGCCACCAGGATGCCCACCCTGAGATGGCAAAAACCGAAAGGCGTGGACGGATGGGAACCCCTGGCACAGGAAGGAAGTTTTAAAATGTGTTTTCGGCAGGGACAGCAAGGTCCCCTTCAGGCCCATATGCAGCCACAGGCAAGGCTCCACCTGGTACAACCTGCAGCTCTGTTGGCCTCGCCAGGCGGGGCTTCTTGGTTTTAAGGACGAACGAGCGACTGAATCCAAGAATCCAATGGAATCTAGTCAATCAAATGTTTTAATTAAACTATGGTTGATTTTTATTTTAAGGCAACAAAAAATGGTCAGCAATTACTTCAAAAGACTAGAAACTGGGCACAGTGGCTCACACTTGTAATCCCAGCACTTTGGGAGACTGAGGTGGGTGGATCACCTGAGGTCAGGAGTTCAAGACCAGCCTAGACAACATAATGAAACCCTCTCTCTACTAAAAATAGAAAATTAGCTGGGCGTGGGGGCATGGTGGCGCCTGCCTATAATCCCAGATACTTGGGAGGCTGAGGCAGGAGAATCGCTTGAACCAGAGAGGCAGAGGCTGCAGTGAGCTGAGATCACACCATTACACTCCAGCCTGGGCGACAGAGCGAGACTCCATCTCAAAAAGAAAAAAGACTAGAAAGTGAAAGACTGCATTCTGGGATCGTTTCTATAGCTGGTACCTAGAGAGGTTCCTCTGGCCACGCGGGGCGCGGCAAACGGCAGGGAGGAGGTGCAGCATTCCCTCCCGAGCAGGCGCCCGTCCCTGTGGCGTCACCCCAAGTGCCATTCACCACTGATGACTGTTCTTCTCTTCCTCCGAGAGAGCAAGAGGGGAGGATGAGGGCTTGAGAGGTTTATCTTACTTCTTTAAGCCTAGAAACTGAAAATATCATCACCCAGCTGCCTTGCAGTCCTGCTTCTGTGAACACACAGGAACATGGTTTGCTCTAGCTAAACTTGGGTGATTTCACTCACTTCTTTCTTGCCAGCGAATAGCACTTTCTTAATGAAGAGATGAATCCCCGAGGCTTGGCTGCCAAGGTTTTTGCTTTTCAGCCAAGTTCATCACCAAGTGCTTTGGTGGCGAGTGCCCTGGAGGCCAGAGGTCCGCTCTGCGCACAGGCAGAGCCCCGGCGTGGATGGGTGGGGTGAGCCGAGGTCCTTCCCTCCTGGGGTCCCAGAGGAAACACGCAGCCCTGCCCCAAGTGATGGGGGGGCCTTTACTGACTTGTGGCTGGGTGTGGAGGTCCAGAAGGCGCCCCAGGAACTCAGGTTCTGAGGAGTGGTGGCCTTGGTCCTCTCTGAACTGATGGGCAGGTGGAGGGGCTGCTGCTGGGCTGTGTGAGGAGGACAGCTGCACAGGAGCCAGGGAACGGCTGAAGCCTGCCCACCGCCCCCACCCCCACCTCCACCTCCCCCACCCCCACCCCCACACCCCTACCCCCCACCCTCACATCCCCCACACCCCTACCTCCCCCCCCCCACCCCCTATACCCCCCACACCCCTACCCACCCACCCCCACCCGCCTTCTGTCACCTATCACAGCTGGGGTCTCTGCTGCCGTGGCTCTGGCATTTGGACGTGGTCCACAGGCTCTCGGATGTGGTGCAGTGTGGGGCAGCTGGAGTGGCCGCGCCTCATGCCAGGTATCTGAGGGTCTGGAGAGCCGGCCCCCTGCTCTCCATGGGCCTCACACACCCTGCCTGGCTCTGGCCAGCTGGAGCCCACGGGCGGAAGGCCGGGCCCAGATCCTGTCTCTGCCGCTTCAGCCCAGGCTGATGTCTCGGGGGACCCAGTGACTCTTCTCCAGCCCCGCGTCCCGGGTCCGGCAAGCCCCCTGGAGCAGCTGCCTGCAGGTCCCAGTCCCGCCGCCCTCCCGCCAGAGCCACGTGCAGCCGGAGTGGGCTGGGCCGAGAGCCAGTGGCCTGCCCGCCACCCCCACCGCGGGCACAGGCAGGAAGGAAGGGCTCCCAGTCCTCTCTTCCGGGAGGGATTCATCTCTTCATGAAGCAAGTGCTATTCTCTAGCAAAAACCAAGTGAGCGAAATTGCTCCACTTTAACCACAGGGCCCGTGGGCAGGATCCCCGGCTGTGCCAGGCCCCGTGCCCTCCAGCTAAGCCTTGCTTCCAGCAGGAATAGAGCTGGGGGACGAGCCCCTCTCGGCCACCACACCTGGAGGTGACAAGGACCCATCACTGGCCCCTCCAAGGCCACCTTCGGGCCTTTCCCCACCGACGGGAGGGCTCCAGCATGGCTCCTCGCTGGGCCCCCACGGTCAGCTGCTCAGAGCCTGGCCCTGGGGGTCGCTGGGCTTCCCACGGTCAGCTGCTCAGAGCCTGGCCCTGGGGGTCGCTGGGCTTCCC
>NW_016107758.1:1668291-1678154 GCF_001604975.1 Cebus imitator | reverse complement strand
CAAGAGTGTGGAGGCCCGGGGGAGGGAGGGGCAGGAGTGTGGAGGCTGGGGGTGTCGGAGTGGGACATCTGCTCCTATCAGAAGCACAAGGGTGCACAGCCCACAGAGGCAACCGCACGATTTCTGTCCGAATGATCTGTGTCCCGCCGACACGGCTACGGACCCAGACATTCCATTTTAGGACTATCTGTGGACACACGCATTCCACAGTTTGCTGTGGCTGTGACAGGTCGGACATTGCCTTCGGGACACAGCTGTGAGCAAAACAGACAAAATCTTCAACCTGGTGGGCTGGCCACGGAGAGGGCTTACATCAGAGCGTGCGCGGCAGGGAACGCAAAGTCAACCTCATGGGCAGCACGCGCAGAAATGCGTCACCACCTCTGCGTGGGGCTGAAGTGCTGAGCTGCTCCTATTCTGACCTATGTCTCTAAAACACGTATTACCTTAAAAAGCCAAGACGCACGTGTTAGCCTAAGGTTATGTTTATATGCACACAACCTTCAACATATGCAAATGTGTCAGGAAAAAGCCCGTCTTATGGTTAAGGGTGACGACTCTGGAAAGAGAGCAGAAGAGGGGCCCCGCGAGCTCGGCCCGGAATTCAGCACCCAGCCCCAGCCCTCAGCCTTTGCCCCAACAGCTAAGCACTGGCTCCCAATCTGAGCAGAGGGTCCCAGCCCTGCTGCGGGTTCCGGCGCTGGGCCCAGGCCTCTCCTTTCCCCCCTCCTTCGCTTTCTCCCAGTTCCTCACCCCTCTCCCTCTCCCCCCTCCCTGTGCCCCAGCCTCCCTGTCTCATTTCCTGGGTGCCTCCCAGAGCCAGGCCGTATGTCTCATGGCGGAACCCGGAGACGAAAGACCCAGGCCAGGGCGGGAGACACCGCTGGCAATGGGGTCTGCCTGGGGAAGGCGTGGCCTTTGCCTCAGCCTCTAGAACAAGGTGCTTCAAGGACAAAACGGGGCCTAAGTCAGGCAGGGTGGCAAGGCCCCGACGCTCCCCCGACCTCCCGCTGAGGGCTGGGCGCGGCAGGTGCTGGGCTGCGGGCCTGGGAGCTGCTCTCCAGCACGTCTTCCAGTCTCCTCGCTTTTTAACTTAACTGCCTTGAGCTGTCATTTAATTATCAGAAGGTAATCGGTTACGCTGGGAACTGTTTTTAGCCCGAATCATCTCACTTTGAGCAAAGAGTGCTTTCTCGTGTTGGTCAGAACGCAATCCCCTTAGACTGTGATTAATGGAAGGGGAGAGGCCGGGTGAACCCCTCCGGGGAATCGGGGAGTGTGAGGAGGTGGCTGCGGTTTCAGGATATTCGAGCTAAGCTCGCCAGTGTTTCATGGAGTCTCCACACTTTGTTCCAGCATTTTCCATGTCTGTGAACGCCCCTTATGAGGGCGGACTGTGAGTCCTGGATCCGATGATTTCACGCCAGGGAGCAATCGCAGAAGGAGGTCAGTGGAACTCCAGCTAAAGCCTGGCCTCGAAGGGCCGCGCTGTGAGCTACGCAGCTCTGTGGCCGGGGTGACTGGTCACTCGGTCTGAGCGGAAGCTCCTGCCCAGCTGGTCCTTTGTCCTGCAGAGTTCGGGCTGGCCAGCTCCTCAGGACAGCGGCGTGTGTCAGTAGGACAGTGGAGCACAAGCCCCGCTCTGGAAGTCTGTCCTGCCCTCCAGCAGGCTGAGCTGGAGGTCTGCAGTGTCCAGGGCCAGCTGTGGTCAGCAGGAGGAACTGTTCCCGCTGCATCTCAGCAACCTCACTGCCCAGCGAGGCAAGGGCCACCACCCGGCCTGAGGGTCTGATGCAGACCAGGCTGAGTCATGGATGGCCCTGAGCTGCGGAGCCGTGTCCAGGGAGGTTCGGTCAGCTCCGTCTTCCAGTGGCCTGAGGTTTGGACCCAATGCCCTGGAGCCAGGCTGTCCTGAGCAGGGCTGGCTTTGGTACCTGGGGTCAGTCCTAAGATCTAAGCACAGTGGGGAGTTCTGGGGAAGCAGACCCCAAACCTGCTGGGAAGACGCCATCTCCAGGGCTCAGTTTCAGGCTGCCCTCCTGGGAAGACTCCTGCCTGGACTGCCAGCAGGGGCTAGGGGCCTGGTCCGTGATCCACACTCCTCCACGCTGGGTGCCACGGCGCCAGCTGTGGCTCTGGTCCTGGGCTCCGGTCGCCTTTCTGGGTGGCAGCAAGGCCTGCTTCTCTGGGACACACTCTCTCTGAGGCTTTGGCTGGAAACTCGAGATTGCAGCAGGTGCAGCTGACCGGGAAGGGGCTGCAGGCTCCCCACAGACCCACGTGCAGGTCTCCAGGGCGCCGCCACCTGCCCCCAGGGTCCCTGAAAGCTTCTGGGAAGCTCCGGGGAGCTGAGCTGCCTGTCAGGGCTTTGAAGGCGTTGCTGCCATTTGCTGGTTCTCATTTTCAAAGCCAGCAAGGCTCCGACAGCCACGGCAGCTCAGGTTTCATCCTAAGTGGAACTAGCTGGTGCGATAAGAGTGAGGTGCTGGTGGATGCGGAGCTGAGCCGGCTCTGGTTTCGCACCCGCAGATAGACGCCCATTGTTCACTGCTCTCCCACAGCGTTTCCCAGGGAGAGCAGAGGCCCTGGGGGAAGCAACACCCAGCCCAGGCCTGCTGAGCTCGGGGGCTCAGCAAGATGAGCCAAGTGAGGCCCGCTGGATCTGATTCAGGGCTGGGAGTGGGGGTTCAGTGCTACAGTGACCTCTGATGGCTTCTAGAAACAGAGCCAGGAGGCCGTGCTGAGAATCGGGTGCTGCTGTGCGCCAGAGACCAGTCAGGGCTGTGCACGGGGAAGTCACATGAGGAGGCCAAAGGGGTCCCCATTCCCTCCGCCCGCCTCCACAACGGCACAGCCAGGCACAGGCCTGGACAGGGGTCTCAGCAAATGCTGGATAAGGGGCAGGTCTTTCAAAAACAGCGGCCCCATTTGCAAGTGGACAGTTGAGTGTCGCTGGCATTAAATGCACTCATGGTGTTGTGCGGCCGTCACCATCGGTGCCTAAAACCCTTTCCATCTGTCCCAACAAACGCTCTGCCCTGTTAAACATGAACCCCCAGCCGCCTCCCCCAGCCCCCTCTAGTTTCCTTCTCTCTGAATCTGACATCACCAGGCGCTCATATGTGTGGAATCTTACAGGGTTTGTCCTTTTACGGCTGGCTTATTTCACTTGGCCTACTGGCTTCCAGGTTCACCCACAACGTGACCTGTGTCCATCCGGACTTCCTCTTTCTGTGGCTAATATTCTGCTGCACGGACGCAGCAGGCTGTGTTTCTCCCACGGACATGTGGGCTGTTTCTGCCGTTGGATTATTTCAAACAGCATAATGAAAAGGGGGTGCAAGCCTCTCTTGGAGATGCCGTCTTCACTCCTTTGAGGTCTACACCTGAAAGTAGAATTCCTGGCTCATGTGATAATTCCCATCAATTGAACAATGTGTCTCTCAGACGTATTCTGTTGAAGAACTTGTTCCTGGACGTTTATACTAAAACCAAAAGCCAAAACATCATATTAGTTAACAGAAAATTGCTCTGACATATGCAGAAGCACTGGGAATAGAACACATTCTTTCCAACGTGATCACACCGGGTCACTTCACAGTGAACTCCTCCCAAGCCTTGAATTTGTTTCGCGTCTGCTCCAATGCGCTGGATGTTTTGAGCGTGCACACCGAGAGGTGACATGAAACAGCAGATTCTTCCAAATAAGACTCCTTTTGAAGCGAGATGCATGATGATTTGGCAATTGGAGAGGACACGCTTCCAGGAATAGCCGTGTCTGCGTGGGCGTTGAACCACCAACCGTAGGGGCTGGTGACGCGAGGAGCATCCAGGAGCCACGGGCAGCCGGTCACACTGCTCTGGACAGAAGTCAGCACTGGGGGTCTGAGGTGCTGACAGTCCCAGGCTGCAGGCCATCTTGACATAAATGCCGATCCCCCTGAGAGATGAAACGGAACGCTTCTAAAACAACGGAAGTTTGAATCTGACCCACAAGGGCTGATCACACTTGAGGAATCTGACCCCAGGAGGCCCAGGGACATACCGTTGGATTGATCTGGTCATTGTGTTTAACCTTTGGAGACAATACCAAACCTGACAGCGGCTGCGCCGTCTGGCACTCCCACCGGACGGACGGTACTCCAGGGCCCTCCAGGCGCCTGCGTTCTGCAGTTTTGACTCCAGTCATCCCAGTGGATGCAGCGGAATCTCACTGCGGTCTTTCCATTTCCCTGATGACTGATGATGCTGAGCGCTTTCCCTGTGCTCACCGGCCGTGCCAGTGTCTTCTCTGGAGATTGTCTACTCAAGTCCTTTGAAGTGGCGGGTTATGTGACTCCAGTGTTCTGACTCACCTGGAACCACTGCAGACACGCCCGCCCCAGCCCCGCAGTGGACAACAGTGTGGCCAGCCCTCAGGGCCACTGTTGGGGACGTGGCTAGGGTCTAGCGGGGTGAAGGGAGGGCACGCCCCGGCGCTCTGATCCACCCCCAGCACCTCTCCCGGCAGCCCCCCTAACCCAGGTCCAAAGCTTCTCGGTGGCCCAGCAGCCTCGAGAACTCAAGGGCTGCGGTTTCTCATGGTTTGAGTTACAAACCCGGGCGGGGTTAGTGACGGAATTAACTAAATGGATGGGAAATGGCCCCTCTCTGTTTCTCCTTTCTTACCTTCCTTCCTGGCAAGCCCCTACTTCAGAGCTGTCAAGGACTCCCCTCCTCCCCTCCTGGGACCGGGTGCTCTCAAAACTACTGAACACCAATTAATTTGTCTCATTTACATGAAAAAGTGCAGAAGATGTCTTTTTACATAATTAACTATATTTTGCAAGTCATTAAAATTCTGCAGCCCTGCCCGCAATAGCACCCTATTCACCGCCGCAGATAAGTGCCTGGGGGGTGGGGGTGAACACAGGGGCCGCAAGGGAGCAGGCCTCACCCATGCATATTCATGAGAAGCGGCTGCCAGCTCTGGGCTGTTCCCACTGCCGTGGCAGGGAGGGCCAGGAGGGCTGGGTGGGCTGCCTGACGATCACGCCCTCCCGAGTGGGAGGGTCTGTCTCTGAGGCCACCCCTCTCTGCCCAGCCCCTGCCTCTAGCACCGTCCCTGTGTGTGCAGAGGACCCAGCAAGGGCTCTGGACTGAGGAGGGGCCACCTGCCTCCCACCCACCTCTCTCCCATGCCACAGGCCAGCCCAAAAGAGCCACTTGTGTGTGACCCCCTTCCCAAAGGAGGGGCCTTGTCCCAAAGGGAAGGCTCCCTGCCCTGCAGGGTCTCACGTGTGTGTTGTTGGGGACACTCAGGGGCATGAAGATGGGGGCCACGACCCCACCCACGTGGAGCCCACTTACCCTGTGCCTGGCAGTGCCAGCACTGTCTCTGCAGAGCATGTCAGCCGAGCTGGGGGCTTCAAGCAGGACGCGACCCCTGCCGCAGGGCTGCCCTGTCTCCCGCTCTGTGGGACGAGGCAGGTCTGCGTGTCCCTGCAGCGTTTCGCCCACTGACCCAGCACACTGCGCTCTCCTCCGGGGCTTTCATCTCAGGCCGTGGCTGCTCCAGGGATGCCCGGCTCCCCAGCCTGCTCCCCCAGCTTCAGCCATTCCACAGACACCACCCACCGACAGAGCCCTCCGAGGTGCCAGCAGCTCCTCTCTGCCCAGGGACCCCACAGAGAATGAGATGCAGCCCCTCCTGGCATTCAGGGCCCATTCTGTGGGGACAGCACTGACCAAGGGACTGGTCGGTGATGTGCCCTCGGGGGCAGGAGGTCCACGCAGGAAGAGAGCAGGTGGGAGGGCACTGCATGGCAGGGGACCCTGAGGCCCAAGCCCTGACCCAAGGGCCTTCGTTCCCGGTAAACTGACCTGACCACCGAGCCCGGGCCAGCCTCCTGCATGTGCACGCCCTCAGCCCTTTGTCTCCCAGAGCCGTGTCTTTGGGACACTTTAGTTAACTTAACTACATTGTCCGTCTTCTGAGGAAGCTCTCTCGCCCAGGACGGCACATACGAGAGATACTCAGCTTTCTGCAGAATTAAAGAACCCGAGTCTGCGGTGCGACCTTGTACCCCTGGCCCTCGGGCCGAGGTGGACCAGCTGATGATGCCTGAGGGGCAGTGAGCCCAGGAGCAGCCCCACACCTCTGCTCACACCCTGGAGGCCCTGTGAGCAGCCTCAGGAGAACCGCTCCAGCAATCTCGCTGCAACTCAAATTGCAGGCGTTGCCCTTGCACCCAAAACTCCGCAACTCTGCCACCAAACTTTTTCTGCAGAAGAAAACCCAGACCAAGGTAGCCTTGCTTGTCTTTGTAGCATGCTTTTGATAGGCAAATACTGCCCTGAAAACAGCCTAGAGGCTCTCCAGTGGGTTTGGTTTAATAAATGGCTATGCAGCGCTGGGTGCGGTGGCTCACGCCTGTAATCCCAGTACTTGGCTGGGAGGCTGAGGCAGCCGGATCACTGGAGTTCAGGAGTTCGAGATCAGCCTGGCCAACATGGCAAAATCCCGTCTCTACTAAAAATATAAAAATTAGGCAGGTGTGATAGCACATGCCTGTAATCCCAGCTACTTGGGAGGCTGAGGCAGGAGAATCGCTTGAACCCAGGAAGCGGAGGCCGCAGTGACCCGAGATTGCACCACTGCACTCCAGCCTGGGTGACAGGGAGACTCCAACACAAAAAATAAAATAAACTATAAATAAGTGACCATGCAGATCTTCAGAGCAGCATGTGCTGAGTGAGGAACCGGAAGCGGATGCCGTTATGAGGGACACGCAGGGAGCCGTCCACAGCGACGGCCTCTGAGGACGGACTGGTGGCGGAAGAGGCCTGGGAGGAAAGGGCTGCAGGCACCATCTGCGTCTTTCTCCTTCCCTGCTTCCCTTCTGTCTTCCTTCTTTCCTTCCTTCCTTTGCACCTCTTTGCAGTGCACATGTATTATCTGAATTGCATAGGAGCATGGGCTAACCAGCGAGGAGGCGCCGAGCGGCTCCCAGGACGCAGCAAGTGAGGGCACGAGCTTGGCACTGCCCCTCGGGCCATGCCCTCCAGCCTTGCTGCTCATGCATTCATGGCCCACTCAGAGTCAGGCACTCAGCCTCCTTTCAACAGACTGTCGGTGGGCCTGGGCAGGGGTGGTAGGGACCCCAGGGCTCGCTCTGTCCTCAGGGAACCAGGAGGGAGGCCTGGGTCGAAGCCCACCTGCCACACGGGCTCCTTTGAGCTCCCCCACGCTCCCCCATCTCTAGGAAAGGGTGTCTGTCCTTGGGCACAAAGGCATGAGGCCAGAGGCTCATTCGTCCCCAGCATCCACTGCCAGTCGCCCCTTGGGAGTGACCCACCCTCCCACCCCTGCGGGGCCTTCTCTCTCAGGGCTCCACATGGGGTCCTGGCAGGCTCGCCCTTCTCTATGCCCAGCCTGGGCATGGACCCGGCCTCGGGCCTCTCGGGAAGGGCTGCTCCTGGCTGGGGTCCTAGCCCAGCTTTCAGGAAGGGTCTCTCCAGGGTGGTTCTGAGCCGAAGCCAGACCTGAGTAGATGGACCGAGGGCTTTCATGGGGCGGAAGACACCGACGGCTGCCAATGGAGAACAGGAGCGCTGCCAGGCCAGGCTCAGGCCAGGGGTCTGCGGGGTGATGCCCGCAGAGGGGCCGGGAGCCGGCAAGGGGTCGAGGCGACACTTCTCCGCAGTGCTCTCTTCTCGGAGGAAACCCTGCAGTGGGATGGGAACAAAGGAAGAAAGGTGGAGCCTCTTAAACAGGAAACCCCGAAAGAGCCAGTCCTTGAAGACAGAACCCACGTGGCTAACTGGGCCTCAGTTCAAAACAGAGGCAAGAGGCCATGTGCCGACTAGAGGCCACACGTGTGCCCCGTGCCCCCAGAAGCCCCTGCACTCACAACACTCTGGGTCTTTCATAGCTGCCTGATCCTGCCCGCACCGCCTGAAGCCACCGCTCCTGGGAAATCCCATCTCACGTCCTGGACCCAACCATGGGCTGTGGGCTGTGCCAACCAATCAGAGCTCAGCAACTTCGCATCCCTCATTTTCATAGCAGACCGGAGGGGGAACCTGGGTGGGAACTTTATAAATGACGACCCCTCTCTTCGTTCTCTCAGGAGACACTTTTGTTTCATTCCAAAGGCTGCATCTCCCTGGTTTGCAAACTGCTCAGTGGAATAAAGTCTTTCTTTTTCTGAAAGAGAAACCTTTTCGTGGCGGGCGATGTGGATCTGCTCACAACGCCCACCATGAAGGAATGCAGGACACGAACCTGACTCACCCCAGAGACCTGGAAGAAAAACAGCTGCTCCACAGCATTGACTGCAGCGCCCTTGCCAAAACTCGGTCTCCATGCTGGCAGGCCTGTTCTAGAACATTCCAAGTCAAGTCAAGATGGCGCCCATGTGATTCAAAAGGCCGGTTCCTGGCTTAGCTCTGCTGGGGGAGCACATGAACATAAATGATAGAGATAGAAATACAAATGTAAGTTCCAGACACTAGCACTGTCTGATGGGCCTCGAAGGCCCCCAGGCAGGACCATTTGCTAACACACAAACATGTGTGCACGTGGCCTCTGTGTGACTCTGCACGACCCTCTCTGCAGGCTGTGTCAGTGTTAATTTAAGGAACAAGAGGTGCATACGCCAGCGTGCCGGGAAGTCCAGCCCGTCCTGCTCTTCAGTGTCCTCAGCTTGCCGGCCATCGCCCCAGAGCCAGGTCACACACGCTTCCTGTTTGGTCTGGAATCCTGTGGACCGGCCCTGCAAGTCTGAGGTCCAGAAACGGTCCCCAGAGCAGCCCTGTCCAGGCCTTCTGGGCGTCACCTGCAGCGGCTGTGCCCAGATTCCTTGTCCCTTCCTTGGCCACCTGTCTCGGCAGCTGTGACCTCCTGGCCACACCTCTACCCTTGGCCTCCTCTGGCCCCTCAGCCTGCCTGGACGCTGATTAGGACCCTGTCTCAGTGTGGGGCTCAAGGGGCGCAGCGTGGATCTCCCTCGACCTCATCACCTGGGGGCCCAGACATGCCTACCAGACCTGCCCAGGCAGCCTCCTCCTCAGGCCCTTCCTGTCTGCCCTGCCTTCCAATCCAGCGCACCTGCAAACACCCTGGCCAGGGCCCATCTAGGCTGACCCTCGGGGCAGTGCCCTCCCAGAGCACCATGAGCCTGTGTTCTCCCCGGACCCTCTCTCCAGGGGCCAGCGGAAAGCCCACCCTCTACCTCCAAGGGGACTCTGTGGCCCCCAAATGAGGCCATCGCCATCACCGCCAAACCCATGTCATGGTGGCCAGGCCTACCCTGATCTCCTGCTGGATGGGCTCAGCTCTGGGCCACTATCTGGACCAGCGAGAGGATGCACATACCTCCAAAATCAAGAAGGACAGCAGTGAGTTCTGAATGTGGGTTTAGAAAAACACCAAGACACTTTGTCCCTGCGAAGCCCCGCCCAGCGAGTTCAAAGGCTGTCAGAGTCAGAGTATGAGAAAGAGACGGAGACCCTCGGTAAGTGAGACGGTGCATAGCGGAGTGCAGGCGGGCAACCTGAGCCCTAAACCTGCAGAAGAGATCTGCCAGCACAAGGGTGTGTCTCCTCCATGCTCCAA
The DNA here is from genome assembly GCF_001604975.1 of Cebus imitator. Taxonomy (NCBI): domain Eukaryota; kingdom Metazoa; phylum Chordata; class Mammalia; order Primates; family Cebidae; genus Cebus; species Cebus imitator. The sequence continues at coordinate 1,668,556 of NW_016107758.1, read as the reverse complement.
GGCCAGCATCAAGTGACCACCATAAGCACGAGCATGACACTCACGGGCCACCTTGCCCATCTGTGGTTGAGAATTCTCAGGCCAGGGTTTTGCTGCCCTCGATTTTGTAGGCTGGCCTGCCATCCCATTAGGTATTCAGGTGCACAGCCTGATGCTCTTGGCAATGACCAATTGCTTCCACTACCCTTGTTCCAGGAGACTGCAGCATTGCATGGACCAGGTCCACCATCCAAGTTCCAGGAGACTGCAGCATCTCGTGGACCAG
>NW_016107758.1:1641525-1667409 GCF_001604975.1 Cebus imitator | reverse complement strand
GCAGCATCCCATGGACCAGGTCCACCATCCTTGTTCCAGAAGACTGCAGCATTCTGTGGACCAGGTCCACCATCCAAGTTCCAGGAGACTGCAGCATCCCGTGGACCAGGTCCACCATCCTTATTCCAGGAGACTGCAGCATCCCGTGGACCAGGTCCACCATCCTTGTTCCAGGAGACTGCAGCATCCCGTGGACCAGGTCCACCATCCTTGTTCCAGGAGACTGCAGCATCCCATGGACCAGGTCCACCATCCTTGTTCCAGAAGACTGCAGCATCCTGTGGACCAGGTCCACCATCCTTATTCCAGGAGACTGCAGCATCCCGTGGACCAGGTCCACCATCCTTGTTCCAAAAGACAGCAACATCCCACAGACCAGGTCCACTGTGCTTGTTTCAGGAGACTTGGATGCTACCCAGAGCCGTGCTAGGAGTCACTCTCCCTGGTTCGAGGGTGTAGGACAGATGTTGACCCCCCAAAAGTGAGAGAAACACTGAAGCAGCATCCCATGGACAAGATCCACTGCTCTTGTCCCAAGAGAGCACAGCATCCTGCGGACCAGCCCCACTGTCCCTGTTGCAGAAGAGGGCAGCATCCCATGGAGCAGGTCCAGATGAGGCCAACCTTTGTCATCCCATAAGAGGTCAAAATTCTTAAGTAGACATCCCGTTAACATTCTGCATGGCAAAATGGGAATGCAGGTAAAGCCCTCTTGCCGTCTACCGACGCCTGCTGAGGAAAAGCTCATGGCATCATTTCCGTTCCCAGCCTTTCTCATGGAACACCATTTTAATTTGAAAAAAAAAAAAAGACTAGTGGACAAACTGTGGCTAATTGGACTTGGGTATTTCACAGACATTTTTTCTCAAGAATGAATGAAATAAATCTTTGGCTTCAAAAAAAGCAACTGATAATCTCTGCTGCCAATGATAAAATTCAAGCTTGCAAGCAAAAGCTAGAATTTTGGAAAATTTGCATAATGAGCTTGATAACACCCCCACACTTAAAGACTTTTCTGGTGAGACTGACTGTGTTTCCAGCGAATGTGACTTTTGATATAATGAGATGTGTCAATCACCCAGGAGAGCCGCGGACATCAGTGAACCAGGATTTTCTAAATGACCAGAGTGCTCTTTGTAAAATTGCTCATGGGTGAAGACAAATCCCATGTGCGAGATATTAACAGAACAAAGAAAAGGTCTTTCTTCAATACGGTTTCAGATCCACGTCACAACCAACCTTCAAGAAACTACAGTTTGTCAAGTGTTGGTGTGGTCGCAAAGAACCGTACCCACAGCTGTCCAAAAATGTGATTTCAATAACCCTCTCTTCTCCAGCTTTCTGTCTGTATGAGGCCAGATTTTCTTCATAACTTCAGCGGAGACAGGATACAGGAGCAGATTGAATGCAGAAACAGACAGGAAAACCCAGCTGTCCTCTATCAAGCCGAACACTGAGGCGATTTAGCAAAATGTTAAAAAAAAAATGGGCCACTTTTCTCCATTTTCAGGGGGTTCCGAAAATAGAATTATATTTTTCATGAAAAGTTAAGATGTGTTTATAATGGTTAATTTTTGGTGAATTAGTAAGTGAATATTTAAAATTGTTCTCTAATTTCTAATGTGAATTTGATAGCTATAACCCATGTGCACAAACACGGTCCTACGCTAATCTGGAGATCAACTGAGAAGTTTTGGAGAGCTGCTGATCTAAAACATGAGTCACTGGCTTCCAGGCTGGCAGACAGGACTGTGTCAAATGCGCTGGCTTGCTCAGCCGCCGGGCGATCAGACAGTCACCCCCACAGCAGAGCACAGCAGACCACCGTCTCAGCCCGTAACTGTGGAGCCTGCAGCTTGGACATTTCAGGCTTCTTCCCGTTTGGCATCTAGACCCTTCAGAAGCAAAAGGGCATCTTTTTCATTTGCAAAGAAACACTACAGGAAATTTAGAAAATGCAGAAGCTGGTAGAGGAAATCTACCACCCAGAGACAGCCATTTCCACGTCTTCCCTCCACCCTGTATTCAGGTGGTTCCAGTTTTTGGTCAGGCTGTCCGCCCCTGGGGGGTGAACGCAAGGCCTAGCTTGGGGTGCCTGGTGACTCAAGACGGCTCGGCCCGCGCCCCATGCTGTCTTCTCTTCCACCGTTTACCTTTCTCTCTGGAGGTTCCTGAGCGGGGCTAACCTGCAGACGGCCTCTGGAGAGCGTGGTGGGGGTGCACCTGGATCTGCCCCGGCCCGCACAGCCGAGGCCCCGCGCCCTCTCCGCCTCTCCCTTGCTCCGCGGGAGGAGTCCACCCTCCCCGCGCTCACCTCAGGGGCTCTCAGTGACCTCCGGGGACACGCAGGGTGTGAGGGACGGTACAGGCTGCAGCTGCTGCTGAGGGCTGCTCTGCCAGCCTGCCACCAACCCAGAGGCGAACGGGAACAGATTTATTCTTGCACAGTCTGAGTCTGAGATCAGGGGTTGCCAGGCCTGGGTCCTCCCCGGGCTCTGAGGGGAGCCTGCTCCGTGCCTCCCTCCCATTTCTGGTGGCCATGGCAGCCTGTGGCGATCTGTGGCCGGTACATGCCACTCCAGTCTCAGCCTTCCCCACACAGGGCCTTCTCCTCCGCGTGTCTCCAAGTGTGTCTGTGTGTGTCTCTGCTTGTGTGTCTGTGTGTGTGTCTGTGTGTGTGTCTCTGTGTGTGTGTCTGTGTGTGTCTCTGTCTGTCTCTGTGTATGTGTCTGTCTCTGCGTCTTTGTGTGTGTCTGTGTGTGTGTGTGTCTGTGTCTGTGTGTGTGTGTCTCTATGTGTCTGTGTCTCTGCATCTCTGTGTGCTTCTGTGTGTGTCTTTGTGTATGTCTGTGTCTGTTTGTATCTCTGTGTATGTCTATAATGTGTGTCTGTCCGTCTCTGTGTGTGTGTCTGTGTCTGTGTGTGTGTATGATGTGTCTCTGTGTGTGTCTGTGTGTGTGTGTATGATGTGTGTCTGTGTGTGTCTCTGTGTGTGTATGATGTGTCTGTGTGTGTGTGTCTCTGTGTGTGTGTATGATGTGTGTCTCTGTGTGTCTCTCTGTGTGTGTATGATGTGTGTCTGTGTGTGGCTCTGTGTATGTATCTGTCTCTGCATCTTTGTGTGTGTCTGTGTGTGTGTGTGTGTGTCTCTGTGTGTCTGTGTCTCCACATCTCTGTGTGCTTCTGTGTGTGTCTTTGTGTATGTCTGTGTCTGTTTGTATCTCTGTGTATGTCTATAATGTGTGTCTGTCCGTCTCTGTGTGTGTGTCTGTGTCTGTGTGTGTCTCTGTGTGTGTGTATGATGTGTGTCTGTGTGTGTCTGTGTGTGTGTATGATGGTGTCTGTGTGTGTCTCTGTGTGTGTACGATGTGTGTCTGTGTGTGTCTGTGTGTGTGTACGATGTGTCTCTGTGTGTGTCTCTGTGTGTGTGTATGTTGTGTGTCTGTGTGTCTCTGTGTGTGTGTATGATGTGTGTCTGTGTGTGTCTCTGTGTGTGTGTATGATGTGTGTCTGTGTGTGTCTCTGTGTGTGTGTATGATGTGTGTCTGTGTGTGTCTCTGTGTGTGTGTGATGTGTATCTGTGTGTGTCTCTGTGTGTCTGTGTGTCTCTGTGTGTGTGTGTCTCTGTGTGTGTCTGTGTGTCTGTGTGTGTGTGTATGATGTGTGCCTGTCTGTGTCTCTGTGTGTGTGTATGATGTGTGTCTGTCTGTGTCTCTGTGTGTGTGTATGATGTGGGTCTGTGTGTCTCTCTGTGTGTGTATGATGTGTGTCTGTCTGTGTCTCTCTGTGTGTGTATGATGTGGGTCTGTGTGTCTTTGTGTGTGTGTATGATGGGTCTCTGTGTGTGTGTATGATGTGTCTCCGTATGTGTATGATGTGTGTCTGTGTGTCTCTGTGTGTATGATGTGTGTCTGTCTGTGTCTCTCTGTGTGTGTATGATGTGTGTCTGTGTGCGTATGATGTGTGTCTGTCTCTCTGTGTGTGTGTATGATGTGTCTCTGTGTGTATGTATCATGTGTCTCTCTGTGTGTGTGATGTGTGTCTCTGTGCGTCTGTGTCTCTCTTTTCTTTCTTATAAGGACACACTCACTGGATTCCTGCCCTCCGTGTCCAATATGACCTCATCTTAACTAATCACGTCTGCCAAGAGGCTGTTTCCAAATCCAGTCCCATTCTGAGGTTCTGAGTAGCCACAAATTTGGGGGAAAGTATTCCACCTGCTACAGGAAGGGGTGTTTTCTTGTCCTCCCAAGCTGCCTGCTTTGTTTCCAAGTCTCAGATTTGCTGGCAGCGTCAGGAGTGAGCCTCTGTCTCCCCACTTTCCCTGCCCCACCCAGGTACCTCCTGTCCCCAGGCGCAGAGCGGGGACCTCCCTGCCAGGTGGCCCTGGGAGTCCTGGAGCCCAGGCTGGCATGGGGGACTTCTCACTGCACTTGCTCTCCAGGGTCAGGGCCCAGCTCCTCGGGCCTCAGGAAGGGCGTCTGGGGTCAGGACTCTGGGTCCCAGGTCTCAGACCTCTCTGTGGGTGGCCGTGAAGCAGGCCTGGACCCTCTGAGTCTCTTGCTAGAGGAAGGTCAGCCCTCCAGACCCACTCATGCCCCAGGTTCGCTTCCATTTTGCCCGTAGAGGTGGGAGGGGAGAGGGAAGGAAGCGGCCTGGCTGTGCCGTGTTCCCCCAGCAGGCAGTCATAGGTTGGGTACTGTGGTCTCTGTTGGCTTGGGATGCCCAGTTCTCCCTTGGCCACCACCCCTGCGAGGAGGGGTGAGATCTGTGCTTTGGAAACCCCAGCTGTCGGGATCTCATCCACCTCCTTTAGACGATGGGAGAGTTCTAGATTTGACGTTACTCTTTGCCTGAGCACTTTCGGGCAGTGTGGGGCCCTTAAATACACCTGGGGTGGCCTATCTGCCAATCTTCTGGGAACCGGAATTGCTCTGATGGCTCTCGCCCTGTCCACACCAAAGCTGCTCTCCTCGGCCCTGCTCAGTCTGCACCTACAGTTTTGGGGTCCACATAGCCATGGACAGCAGAAAAGGCCGTTTCCAAGCCTCCTTTTCAACATGGTGGAGACCCTGGACTTCTGAGGTTCCCCGACACCTGCTCGGGCAGTGGGGCCTCTGTCATTCCCAAAGCCACTTGCAAATGTCTTTCTAACTCAGAGCATTATGGTTGGGTCAAAGTCATTTTGTCTTCTTTATCCTAACGTCCGCCCCTGGCTTGTCAAGCCACCCTCCCTCCGGACGCCCGCACAGGGCCAATGCTCCTTTCCCTCTGCTTTCTTTGAGGAGCGGCTCGTCCCTTGTCTCAGACTTTAGGTGGGTGCAGGTGCTGAGTGGTACCTTCTGAGGAGACACATGACTGGCAAGAGTGACAAGGAGTCTATAAATTCTCTTGTCACAAAAGCCAGAAAAAAAAAAAAACCTTTATTCCAGAGAGGAATGTGTATGGGAATCAACATTTTCAAAACAAAAGAAATTCACAGAAGCCGACAGGTGTGACAGTCAAGGGAGAGTGAGCGCCATCTCCTCTCAGCTCCTCACACGCTGGGGCCACTGCAGGCCCCTCCCCAACACCGTACGAGAAATCCATTTTAGATGAACTAAAGACGAATGTGGAAGGAAAGGCTGTAAATAGCTTAGAAAGCACTATAGGGGAATATTGTCATGCTTTAGAAATAACAAAGGCTTTCCTGAGAAGCAACCAAGAGAACAGCAATGTACAAACCATAGAGGAAAAAGATGCACTCATGCGACAGATTAAAAGTGAGGGCCGGGCGCGATGGCCCACACCTGTAATCCCAGCACTCTGGGACGCTGAGGTGGGCAGATCACGAGGTCAGGAGATTGATACCATCCTGGCCAATATGGTGAAACCCCGTCTCTACTAAAATTATAAACAATTACCCAGGCATGGTGGCACACACCCGTAGTCCCAGCTACTCAGGAAACTGAGGCAGGAGAATCGCTTGAACCTGGGAGGCAGAGGTTGCAGTGAGCTGAGATCACACCACTGCACTCCAGCCTGGGCAACAGAGCAAGACTCCATCTCAAAAATAAATAAATAAATAATTATAAATAAAGACTGATTCTCCATTTCCAGCAATGGTCATCTTTCTTTCTTCTTTTCTTTTTTTTAGTAGACTAATGATTCTGGAAATCTGGACCCTACACCAAAAATTAGTTGTGTGAAGGTGCTGGGGAGAACCGTCAGACAATGAGGACTTGCCAGACTGAGACCCCAGAGAAAAGGACATTGGAAAGGGGGTCTATGTTATCCTCAAGACACGGAAGCCGAGTCTGAGCAGAGTGTCCAGCCGTCTTACAGGACGCACGGGACAGAAATAGCTGTTCATCTGCATCAGGCGCACTGTGGCAGCGGATTCAGTGGGCAATCCAGCAGTTCAGGTGGGGCCTCTGGAAGTGTGAACACCCCAGAAGGCACTGGATTAGCCCATCCAGAGACTAAAGCTCGCCCTCAATCAGCGCAATCCCAGACTGGATTAAGATGATCTTTCAGAAGCAAACCCTCATGCCTATCTAAGCAAAAGTCAACCCTAGCCATAAGACATTAAAGCCACCCAGTAATTTTTACCTTTACGTTTATTTTTAAAATTTTCTGTCTCCATAGGGTTTGGGGAACCTGTGGTATTTGGCTACATAAATAAGTTCTTCAGTGGTAATTTGTGAGATTTTGGTGCACCCATCACCTGAGAAGGATACGCTGACCCCAGTTTGTAGTCTTGTACCCCTCACCCTCTCCCACCCTTTCCCCTGAGTCCCCAAAGTCCATTGTATCATTCTTATTTAGTTATTTATTTTTGACATGGAGTCTTGCTCTGTCACCCAGACTGGGGTGCAGTGGTGCAATCTCAGCTCACTGCAACCTCCGCCTCCAGGGTTCAAGTGATTCTTCTGCCTCAGCCTCCCAAGTAGCTGGGATTACAGGCCCCCAGCACCATGCCCAGCTAATTTTTGTCTTTTTTGTAGAGATAGGGTTTCACCATGTTGGCCAAGCTGATCGCAAACTCCTGACCTCAGGTGATCCGCCCACCTCGACCTCCCAAAGTGCTGGGCTTACATGCGTGAGCCGCCTCACCCGGCCCCTTGTATCATGCTTATGCCTTTGCATCCTCACAGCTCAGCTCCCACATATGGGCGAGAACATACAATGTTTGGTTCTTCATTCTTGAGTTACTTCACTTAGAACAACAGTCTCCAGTTCCATCCAAGTTGCTGCAGATGCCACTAATTCATTCCTTGTCACAGCTCAGTAGCATTCCGTCCCATATATACGGCGGTTTTTCTCCACGCATTGACTGATGGGCATTTGGGCTGGTTCCATCTTTTTGCAGTTGCCAATTGTGCTGTCATAAGCATGTGTGTGCAAGTATCTTTTTCGTATAATGACTTCTTTCCTCTGGGTAGATGCCCAGTAGGGATGGCTGGAGCGAATGGTAGCTCTGCTTTCTGTTCTCTGAGGACTCTCCACACTGTTTTCTATAGTGCTTATACGAATTTACGTTCCTACCAGCCGTGTGGAAGTGTTCCCTTTTCACCGCATCCACACCAACATCTATTATTTTTTGATTTTTCAAATATGGTCAGTCTTGCAGGAGTGAGGTGGTATCACACTGTGGTTTTGATTTGCATTTTCCTGACCATTAGTGATGTTGAGCATTTTTTCATATGTTTGGTGGCCATTTGTATATCTTCTTTTGAGAATTGTCTATTTATGTCTTTAGTCTACTTTTTGATGGGATTGTTTTTTACTTGCTAATTTGAACTTAACCTAGTAATTTTTAAAACATAGCCATGGACAACTAAAAATTACCGGTCATGTCAGAAGGTAAGATCACTAGACAGTAAACCAATGGGAAAATATAAACATTCCCACAGTACCAAAGACAGTCTAGATATGAGATTTATCAAATACAAATTTAAAATAACTATGATTAATATAATCGAGAACAGAGTTAACAAGATGGAGAACTTCATCAGAAAACTGGAATATGTTTTTTAAGTCAAAAAGGAATTCTAGAACTGAGATACTCAGTAACTAAAATTAAGAAATCAATGGCTGTATTTAACAGCAGATTAGACGTAGCAGAAGAGAAGATTCCTAAACTGGAAGACAGGGCAAAATTTTAAAAATCTGTTTCAAGTGAGAAAATTTTTTAAAGATGAAAAGTACATTTTAAAAGTATGAGAGAAATATAGGGCATGGGCACGAGGGTCTCATCCATGTGAATGAGTAACACCTGCGGGAGCGGAGGAGAGCAGTGAGCCTGGTGTTTGAGAGGAATAGCCAAGAATTTTCCAGAATGAGGGAACAATTTAAATGACACAAACACAATGCCCTCCAAAGCCAGAGCATGAATAAGACAAAGGAAATCACAGCTAGGCACACACCGCAGCACAACTGCTGTAAAGAAAATGCAAAGATGAAGTCCTAAAATCTGCCAGAAAATATACAGCGTGCTCACGGAGGAACAACAGCAGGGCTGATGGGTGGCTCCTCTGGGTAACCAGTGGAAGCCGGAAGGTGACGATACGCCTTCTTCAGTGCATCAGAGACCAAATGAAAATGGCTCACCTAGAATGCACAGCAAAAACATGCTTCAGAAATGAAATTGAACAAAGACATTTCACACAAACAAAAACCAATGGGTTTCAACACTTAGAGACAAATCAAAGGAATTTCTAAAGAGTACTTTTCAGGCAGAAAGGAAATGATCACAGAGAAAGCTGAGAATGCACAAAGGAATGATGCAATGGGAAGGGAAAATGACAGGTAAGTTTAAATGAATATCACCTATATGAAACAAAGATAATGACATGTGATGTGTATAAAGATATGTAAAGAAGGTAAACATCAAAACAATAGCAAATAAGCTAAGATGTGAATAAGTCAAGTCAAACTTTAAAGGCAAAGAAGGAAAAGCACTAACTTATATTACATTTTTATATCAAGAATTAACTTTTTCATTTGAAAGATAACCATTGGGGAGAAATGGTAAAAGGAAGAAATATAACTAATAAATTAAAAGGGGAAAAATGAGGATAAGTAGTTAATCAAAGAGATAACGAGAAAGAAAAAGGAATTCAAATCTGTATACCTCTAATAAAATTGTCTTAAATACATACTTATATGTCTATATAAATTTATACACATATACATATATGCATACATATATAAAAATAAATACGTATACATATGTATACATATATGTATATATACACATTGCATATTGCATTAACGCATTGTACATACATTTGTGTGTTTATTTACAAATTAACAAAATAAAAGAAAAATCATATGATTATCTTAATAAATGAAAAAAAGCATTTGTCAAAATTCAGTATCTATCCATTTCAGCAGTATAGAAATGAAAATAAATAAATTTATCAAGTTTGCAGAATATACCATTAATATAAAAACTCAATTGGACACAACTAATGAACAATCCAAAATCAATTAAGAAATAGTGTCACTTGTAATAGTATCAAAAATAATAAAATATTTTGGAATAAATTTTTTTTCCCATTTATTTATTTTATTGCATTTTAGGTTTTGGGGTACATGTGAAGAACATGCAAAATTGTTGCATAGGTACACACGTGGCAGTGTGATTTGCTGCCTTCCTCCCCATCACCTACATCTGGCATTTCTCCCCTTGCTGTCTCTCCCCAGCTCACCATCCCCCACCATCCCTCCCCTATTTCCCCCCAACTGACCCCAGTGTGTAGTGCTCCCCTCCCTGTGTCCATGTGTTCTCATTGTTCAACACCCACCTATGAGTGAGAACATGCAGCATTTGATCTTCTGCTCTTCTGTCAGTTTGCTGAGAATGATGGAACCTGGAAACCATCATTTTGGAATAAAATTAACCAAAGAAGTACAACATGTATACACTGAAAACTACAAAACATTACTGTAAGAAATTAAAGAATATCTAAATAAAAAATGGAAAGACTTCCCATGTTCATGGATTGGAACATTTATATTGTTAAAATGGCAATACTCCTCAAATTGATGTACAGATTCAACTCAATCCCTATAAAAATCCTAGCTAGATTTTTTTTTGCAAAAATTAACAAGCTGATCCTACAATTCATATAAACATGCAAGGAACCAATAATAGCTAAAACTATTTTGAAAAAGAACAAAGCTAGAGGACTCATACTTCTCAATTTCAATATATAGCTGTAGTTAGTTATACAGCTACAGTATTTCAAAGCTATACTAGTGAAAGCATAATGATAGGCATATAGATCAATGAGATGTAACTGAAAGTTCAGAAATAAACCCTTGAATTTACAGTCAGTTGATTTTCGACAAGGATACCAAGACAATTTAATTGGGAAATAACTGTCTTCTCAACAAATTGGTGTAGAACAACTGGACATCCACATGCAAAAGAATAAAGTTGGACCCCTACCTCACACTATATACAAAAGTTAAGTCAAAATGGAACACAGGCCTAAATGTAAGAGCCAAAACCATAAAAACCCTAAACGAAGGCATAGGGATACATTTTCATGACATTAGATTAGGAAATGGATTCTTAGATATAATCTGAAAAGTATAGACCACAAAGGAAAAAATAGGTACATGGATCTTCATCAAAACAGAAATTCTGTGTGAGGCACAGGATATCATCAAAAAACTGAAGAGACCCAGAGTCAGAGAAAATACTTGCAAATTTTATATATATGTGTGTATATATATATATACACACACACACACACACACACACACACATATATATGTATATATATAAATATATATATATACACTCTGGATACAAGTGTGTGTGTGTGTGTGTGTGTGTGTGTGTGTGTGTATGATGAAGATATATATATCTGATGAAGGACTTGTATCCAGAGTGTATAAAGAACTCTTACGATTAAACAATCCAAAGACAAAATATCCAACTAAAAACATGAGTAAATAATTTGAATAGACGTCAATCTAAAGACCCACACATGGCCAACAAGCATATATGAAAAGAAACTCAACGTCATTAGTCATCAGGCAAACCCCACTGAGATGCCACCGCACACCTGCCCTGATTCTCCCCACCCAGAACGTGAGCTCAAGAGCAAGGGCTAGATCTGGGTCATCTCCATGTCCCCAGCACAGAGCCACAGACATAAGAGGCACTCAATGAACATTTGCTGAATCAAGCAAGCCAATGTCCGTCATCCCAGATCCTTGCACAGTTAGTGTCCGAGGGCTGCCTGTCAAAGGAGTTGACGTGGTTCCTATCCCCTGAGGTCATCTGGAAACTGGGAGCTCTGTCCTGGATGCCCTTCCTGGCCACTCACGTCATCTGAATCTCCTTATAACATTTCCAGCAGCACGGCCCAGCCCTGGACTGTGTCCTCCTGGTTAATGGCGGCCCAGCTGTCCATGGGTTTGTGCTGACTTTTTAATGACAAATTGAGGAGTGAGTAGTGGCCCAGGGAGGGGCAGCCAGAAGCTGTGCACCAGGTTTCTGGAACATTCAGCTAGCTTAGAGGGGCCTGGAACAAATTGCAGGATACTGCTAAATCTGCTTCTTCCAGGCAGCCCCGGCACGCGTACCCCCACCACGGGGAGTTTCCAGGCAGCCCCAGCACGTGTGCCCCCACCACGGGGAGTGCGCTGTCTGGCACCCTCTCGCTCCTCACTGCAGAACTCCTAACGTGGCCTGGAGGGTGTCTCCCTACAGGCCTGAGCCTGCCCAGACTCCGTCCTGGAGAGCCTTGCCTCTGCCTCCTCCCAGGGTCCACAGCACCTGGCGTCTCAGCTGTGGGGAGGGGAAGGCCAGGACTGGCTTGGTGGCTCCGCTGCAGCAGGGGCCTGTGGGCTGAGGAGACAGACCTGGGACATGGGGGTGGAAGTGCCACCCAGGCTGCCCTTGCCCTCATCTAGCTGAGTCAGCATCCCAGGGCCCCAGCGTGGGGGGAGCGGGGCAGGAAACGTTCCCATGGGTGGGAGCCGTGGGAAAGTTCTCCATGGGGCGAGTAAGCTGGAGTGTGCTGGGGAGGACATGGGTGGGAGCAGCAGGAATTGAGGCAAAGCAGGAAAGCAGTGGCCGCAGGCTTCTGCTGGGTCATCCTAGAGCTGAACCCACCTTCCGGGAAGCCTTTCTGACTCAGAGTGAGGGCATTAGTGGGCCCTTTCTCTAGCTCAACAAAGCCCCTGCTGACTTGCAAAGAAATGGTTCCTTTTCTCTAAAGAGTTTCCATTGTCTCTGGACTGTTTGGACTCCTGAGGACATACACACCCCCTCCCTCCCTCGCTGCTGTCACATAGTCGGTGCCCGGTCTGAGCCAGCAGCCCGGCCTCAGTGGGGCCGCAGCCCCTGGCAGCCAGCTAGGCTGCTCAGCCTCAGCTCTGCAAAGCACACTGCCCTCTGGTGCATCATGGAAGTCCTCCGTCCGAGACCCCTGTCCGAGACTAGGCACAGAAGTCCAAGGAGAGCCGGCTGGTGCCTGCCCCCCAACCCAGCATTGCCATCCCCAGGGGGCCTGCAGTCCCGTGACACAGAAGACCTCACAGCGATCCACACGGCGGGATCCTTTCTGTGGGGACACAGTCTGCCTTCTCCTATGTTGGTCCATGGAGCATGGAAGAGTGACCGCTCTGCACTGTGAGAAGCCACCCGACGTGTGGGCGCTGCCAGGAAGCCCTCCGCTAGCTTCCCAAGGAGATCTTTCACTTGGCAAATTTAGTGTTTTGAATCAGTGTTCGTGCAGGGAGCGAAGGAGGTTGCCAGTTTATCCCAGAAATCCCATATCTAACAATATTTCCAGCAGACAGGCTCCCATATGGTGAAGGAAGCGTGTCCAAAAATGTTTATTACAGAATTGTCAGTCATGGCGAAAAAATAGAAACAGCCCAAATGCCCATCAAGAAGGAATGGTTACATGGGAAAGCTCCAAACATATTGCTAAGTGAACAAAGCAAGTCATAAGCCAGTTCTCACCAGGTGATTCTGTTTATTAAAAAATGCCAGCAAGGCCAGGCATGGTGGCTCATGCCTATAATCCCAGCACTTTGGGAGGTGGAGGCGGGTGGATCACAAGGTCAGATGTTCAAGACCAGCCTGGTCAAGATGGTGAAACCCTGTCGTTACCAAAAATACAAAAATTAACCAGGCGTGGTGGCAGGCGCCTGTAATCTCAGCTACTCGGGAGGCCAAGGCAGGTAATTGCTTGAGCCTGGGCGGCCGAGGTTTCAGTGAGCCCATATTATGCCACTGCACTCCAGCCTTGGCGGCAGAGAGAGGATCCACCTCAAAAAAAAAAAAAAAGATGTCACCACATATATACATCTACTTGTCTAGCGACACACACGCCTGCGTGGGTCATGGCCGGGGGGACACCCCCGGTGGTGAGAGCAGTTGCCTCTGAGAGTAGGCGGGATGCACCAGAGGAGGTGGAGGAAGCTGTCATTTCAACGGCAGGTGTTTCTGCATTTAAATCTTTGTCAGGAAGAGGATGTACATATGCCGACTTGTATATACATTATATATATTTATATATATATATTCTTTATATATATAAATATATATATATATATATATAGAGAGAGAGAGAGAGAGAGACAGAGAGACAGAGAGACAGAGGGAAAGGAGGTGCAGGCAGATGCAGAGAGGGGTCACCTCTGACGCACACCAGCAGTCACCAACCAGAGACCCAGCTGCTCCATTCCTATCACCACCATGAAGCGGGGAGGCTTCCTCCTTGCTTCTTTGCAATCAGTTAAGAATCAGTGTCAGGAACGCATTGGACGCAGCAAACGCTGGTCCAGGAGCACCCAGGGCTGTGGATATGCAGGTCTGTAATGCTTGGAGCATCAGACGGCAGCAGAGACAGCCCCCTGGGTGAAGAGCCCTCCGTGGAGGCTGCAATACCTCACTGCCCATGAGGCCTGCGTCTGTGTGTTCCAGACACCCAGCGGTTTGAAAGCTCAGTCTTACGGCCTGGGCAGCACCAGTCTCAGTAGAAGGGCAGAGGGACCCCAGCCTGGACTCCTGCCTGTGACAAGTGAGAGGGAGCAGCCAGGACACCGTGGGTTTTGAAGCATCCTTGAAAACCTCTTAGGCAGTGGGTCCTCTCTTCAGAGTTCCCAGGGCGCTGTCCTCAGCCAGGACCTTGGGAAATCCTGGTGTTCGACCGTTTGTTCATCAAATGGCCACGCAGCGCAAGTCCTTGCCGGAGAGTCAGAGCGAGTGTGTGCTTTGCAGGCTCTCCTGAGCGGCAGTGACGTCCAGCTAACGACGGGGAATGGGTGTTTGCACGTGGCTGCCCTCCATCTTGGCTGCAGCTGAGAGGAGCTTGGAAGGGTTTTTCTTAACACAGACTTACACAGCCACCGGGGAAGCGGTGAGACCTTCACAGACGCGTGATCTCAGCCAGGTGTGGAAGGAGGAGCCCAGCCAGCAATGGCTCAGCAGAAACGTGGCGGCAAAGGTCCGTCCCCTCAGCAGGACGCCGGGGAAGCTCAGACGTGGCAAGGTGGCCAGGCAGGCTGGAGGAGGCAGGAGGGAGCGGGGTACCAGGAGCGGGGGGACGGAGGGACAGACAGCCAAGCTCCTCCGCAGCAGCCGCCGACACCCCCACCAAGATCCTCTTGCTCAGGGTGAAGAAAGAGAACCTACAGTCTCAACTTCCAGACTGAGCCAGCTGCCCATCAGGGGCAGGGGAAATAAAGGCGCGCCTCCAAAACGTTACATAAGAACTTGCTGCAGTGACACTGGGGACGCCTCGAGAGGAAATGACAGGGGATCCAAGAAGCGCCAAATTGACCCCGGCCCTCCCCTCAGGGCAGTGGAGACCCCGCTGGGGGTCCAGGCTCCTCCGCAGGCTGGACACCCCGAGGAGGGCCTTGGCCTGGAAGGGGGCGGCTGAGAACATGTGGCTGCTGGGGAGGCTGGAGGAGCTCCACAGCCGGGAGGGAGACCGCCGTGTCCAGTGCAATGGGGGACACACGGCGTGGACGTTCCAGGCAAAGCAGACAGCTGCGCACTTCCTGCTGCTTCTGAGACTCAGAAGGACTGAATCACCAGAAATAAGCATTTCATTTATTTCCAAATGGAGGAATACAAAAACATACTAATTCAAAGGTCTTCGTTTTGGCCACAGAACAGGACGTAACAGTTTTCTACCTTGAAGAGGTGAGAGTAAACCACAAAAGGAATGAGGAAGTGGAGGGAGAGGGGTCCAGGGGACCACGGTCAGCAAGAGCCCGTGTCACTGTCCAAAGAGGACGCAGCAGAAACAAACGCAGACCGCAGGGGACCCGCATTCATGGAGATCTTGGCTCATTTTTTAGAGTTTCGGTGAAAGCTGGGATGGAGAAAGGTACCAGGCTGCAAAGGCTGAAAGGGAAATGTTGGTGTGGTCACGCCACAGGGAGGGAAGGTCCGGGCCGGGACCACGCTGGCTGAACCCTCGCCACAGCCCCGCCCCCTCACACAGCGGTGGGGCCCGGGGGCCAGCAGCTCCTCCACACCCTGGTGGGTCTCTTTTCCTGGGAAACGCACAGCAGGGAGCTCAGTGGGACCTGCTGCAGATTCCACTCCCGATCCCTCTGCCCATGGACAGCGCCTCTGTGAGAAAGGTGGCTCTCGGGGGTGGTGGTGGCGGGGATCAGAGGCTGCCCTTGCCATGCTGTTCATGCATGGATGCTCCCACGGTGCCAGCAAGTGCCCCCTGCTCTCTCAGCCTGCTGCCTCCTCCTGACGGCCAGGCCCTGCCAGTGTGGGGCTCTCTCCCGGGCCTGCTGGCTTCATGGCTCAGAAGCCAGATGTGACCTGGTGGCAGCTGCCCATGAAGTTGAACGAGACTCATGGTGTGTCCCCCGTGGAAGCATGACCCCTCCAGAGGCAGGACTTTTCAACCTAAAAAGCCCAGAGTTGTGGGGACAAGATGTACCAGCCACCAAACCAGAGCTGTGGATGGGGATAAGAGGGGCTTCTTCCACCGCCACCGCTTGGCTCCGTGAGTCACTGACGGGGGCGCGGCGGTGCTCAAGGCCACTGGTTCAGTGTGCTCTGTGTCCAGGCGGGCGGCCGGGAAGCTTCAGTGAGCTGCTCTGCGACACTCAGGCCTCCATCAGCAAAGAGGGCGGTGGAAACCACGCATGCTGCTACAGCCTGGAGGGAAGGCGTTCACCAGCCGATGGTGTCCGCGTGTCAGCGGGGACGCGTGACCCTCCTGCACCATTCTATGGGGGCGGAGTGGAGGAACGGCCTTCCTCAGGGAAAGGCTCCTCCTGGCAGGGGACAGAGGTCCCTTTGGGGCTCTGCTGGCCTCTTTGCAGACATCGGCATGTTGAGTCTTAAGGCGCTCTTGTCCACTGTCTGCCTGGTCCACGTGGCAGGCATGTCTTATTCATGTTCAAAAGGACTGCAGATGCTCTCTTCAGCTCTAGACTAGGCTACTCTTCCGACGGCTCTGGATTCGAAAATCAGTCCCTCCCAGGGCTGCACTAGCTTGTCATTAGGCACACCTCCCTCCCGCCGAGCCCGACCCCCCATCCTGTCCTCACAAGGGCAGGCTCCCTGACTCTGAGGGGCGGCTGGATCACCTGCTCCCTCTCCAGCACTCTTTGGCAGCACCCCGACCTCTGACAGGGACACTGCCTTTATCACAAGCCTTCAAAGGCAGCCACGCCCTGGGTCTTCTTTGGTGAAAATAAATCGCATCCCTGGTCCAACCTCACTGTGCACCAAGGCAGGTGACCCAGCGGGGCTCTGCGCCCATGTGCTTTGTGAGGAAGCTCACCGAGGATGCAAACCCTGGAATTCTTGAGGCAGGGCTTGCACGATTGAGGATGTGTGGAGTTTGCGGGTCCCGTGCCTGCCTGCCCGTCCCTTTCCACACCCAGACGGGCTCCAGCTGACAGAGCCCAGTGTATTCAGCAAGACCCTCTCCAGGACCCTCCGAGTGGCCAGACTTCCACAGGTGGGAGGAAACGAGCCTCTGTTCATTTCCAGAAAACCTCTGCTCAGCGTGGCCAGCATGCACTGAGGGGGGTGTCCAGGCACAAGCCCACCTTGGCACCTGGCCGATTTGCCAGCCCCAACCACATGGTCCCCGTGAAGTCCGGGGGTGCCCCGTGTGAAGTCGGGGGTGCCCCCCCACTGTCCTGCCTCTCTGGCTCCAGAGACAGAAGTCTCGGCGCTTTCCAAAGTAGTTCAGGCGTCCACACCTCCAGAGGCAGCTGATTTCCCATGGAAATCTTTACCCGTTTTTAGAATGTTTCGGTAAAACCCAGGGTGAAAAAGGACGCCAACAGGGCCTGCATGAACGGCTATGTGGCCTCCCCAGGGTCCTCTGTCATTCTGAACACAGAGCTCCTGGCCCCAGGTCAGGAAATGAAGCCCCTTCAGGTCCACTGATGGGAGCTATGAGAGGCCATTGCAGCCAAAGTGAGAACGTGCAGAAAGGAATCGGCTTCTCGGGGGACTCAGGCGAGGGGAGCCTGTTGCAGCCTCACATCCGTCCTTTTTGATGTCTCTTTTAAAACTATGACATTTCTCCTTTCAGTGCATAAGATGAAAGCAAAGTTTTGGGCATAAATGAAACACTTTTAAAGCCAGCAACGTGACTGAGACAGGAAGGGGGCAGGGAGCCGTGAACTAGGAGCCTGGCTCAAGGAGAAGGAAACACTAATTGGCTTCCCGGGAGCACATCCCTGTCAGCCCCTGTGCCTTGGACGTTTCCATCCATGTGACCGAGTAAAGGCAGAGAAAACCAACCTGGGAGCATTTTTCATCTTTGCTTTGTGCACGCAAGCAGGCGACCCCACGGAACTCTGCCTCCACGTGCTCCCCGGGCAAAGCAATTGCAGCCTGGGCAACATGAGGAGACCTCGTCACTAGGAATTTTCTTTAAATTTTCAAAACAGTAGCTGGGACTGGTGGTATGCCTCTGTAGTGCCAGATGCTCAGGAGGCTGAGGCAGGAGCACTAGCTTGTCTTGAGCCTGGGAGGAAGAGGCTGCAGTGAGCTGCACTCCAACTGCACTCCAGCTTGGGTGACAGAGCAGGACCCTGTCTCTAAATAAATAAACAAATGTGTACATACCTAAAAGCAATGGTTCTTGCCTTTTTCTCATTTGAAAAGATCTCATATTCCTTCACAAAGAAAATCAGAAAATTTAAATAAGCCAGAAGGACAACTATATTTGCCCTCCACCAAATCTACTTGTCCATAAACTGTCATTGGCAGCCCCGTGCCCCGGGATCATGGATGAGAATGTCTGAAAGGGGGTCAGCCCCAGCTCAGGTGCTGCCTGGCCGGCCTGCGGTGGAGCCCCCGTGGAGGGGACCGGGCGTACGTCGTGATCACTACACGCAGCGTGGCAACGTTCTTCAGCAGAGCTGACACCAAACTACACAGTCCTGATGGAAATGATCACTTTCCTCATTTTAACTCTTTCTTGCTATTTTTACAACATTTTCCCCATTCTTCAGAAAAGTGTTGACATTTTACTCCAAGGGTATTCGTTTCCAAGGTCTGCCGTGACAAATGACTATGAACCATGTGGCTTCTGCCACGTTGTAAAGGCACTGGAAGGACGGTGCTCCCTCCAAACGCTGGAGAGAAGACTCCTCCCTTTCGTCTTCCAGCTTCTGGAGGCTCCAGAATCACGGCCATTTCTGGGCGTGACTCGTGGCTGTGCTGTGGTGTGAATGTTGCTGTCCCCCTGCATTCCTATGCTGAAACCTAATCACCACAGTGTTGGTGTTAAGGGGTGGGGCCCTTGGGAGTAGATTGGTCCCACCCTCATGAATGGGGAGCTTCTGCCTCCTCCACCACGCAAGGACTCTGCAAGACGGTGACCCTGATGAGGAATGGGCCCTCCACAGACGTCGAATCTGCCGGCATTTTGATTTTGGCCTTTCTAGTCTGCAGAGCTGTGAGCAATACGGTCCTACAGTTTATAAATCTCCACGTCCGAGGCATTACGTCACAGCAGCTCAGAGGGACTGGGGGCCGGCCACGTTGCTGCTTTCTCCCTGTGTGTGTCTTCACACTCCAAATTGCCCTGTCCTTAGGAGGGCCCCAGTGACTGTGATGACAGCACTGGCCCATCTGGAGTGACCACTGCCATGAGGCCAGCTGCAGTGGGGGAGACGCAGCCAGGCTGCGTGCCACACGAAGCCTGTAGGAGCCAGGAGCCAGCAGGAGCCCTGCCCTCCAGGCTCAAGCTGCCGCTGCAGACACAGGCATCTCTGCACTCCCAGGGGCCCACGAAGGCCCTTGTGCTCCCGCAGGCTTGTGAATGCCTTGTCTCTCTGCACGGCTGGCAGCACACCAATCTCAGAGCAAGGTTGAGGCCAAGCCTGGGCACTGACACAACCTGGCCGGGCATGGGCACACTTGGGACAGCACTGACACGCCAGCCCCCAGCTGCCTTAGCCCCCTCCAGACTGTGGGCACCGAAGAGCATGGGAGGGAGGTGGAAGCGGGGCTTCAGGTGGCCAGGCACTGGCCTGCAAGCGTCAATGGTGGCAGGAGGCAGCCAGGCTCCTGGGTAGACAGGGCAGGTTCCTACTGAAGCTCCACTTTCCTTCTTCAAGTCGGAGGAGGCCTGAAGCCAGGGGGCCATACTGCCAGCCCCAAGGACCACAGTGGGAACTTGTGGTGCTTTTTCCTGGCCTGCTCATGGCCACCCATGGACCAATCGGCACACACATCCTCCCCTCTGAAACCCAAAAAACCTTAGACTCAGCCAGACTTGAAAAGATGACTGAATGACCAGCTACAGGGAGGAGCTGCTCACCCCAGGGTCCGCTGAGAGCCAGACACTTGCTGGGATGCCCTGGCTGCAGAGAGGAGCTGCCCACTGTGAGCCTCCTCTGAGCTGTTCTGTCGCCCAATAAAGCTGCTCTTCCCCTTGCTCACCCTCCACTTGTCCACCACCTCATTCTTCCCAGGCACGCAACAAGAACCTAAGGCCCCCTGGATGGCAGGGCTGAGGGAGCTGTAATACGGGCAGGGCTGAAACACGTCCTTTGCTCATCACACTGCGGGTGACAAGGAGAGAGGAGCTGCAGCCCTTCAGGGAGCCCAGACCCCGGAGCTCCCTGAGCCAGGACTGAGACACCCTCTGTGGGGCTCTGCAGTTCCTGGCATCTTCAAGCTTCCAGGTGCCACCGTGTTCCTTGGTGCCAGCCGTGGACGCTGCTCGCAGTGCCCCTGGTCCAGCCACAGCCTCACAGGGAGCCTGTGCCTGTGCTGGCACCTGGAGCTGCCTGGCCCACTGCGGCCACCAAGCCTGGCTGTGGGCAGCGGCTAGACCCCACGCCCACTCGCTCACACACCCCTTGCTGCTCTGCTCGCCCTGAGAAGGTGTGGGATCCAGACCAGTAGCATGAGCTGAGCACAGCCTTCCAGGCCGAGTGGATCCAGCCAGCCTGAGCAAAACTTGGGCAAAGGCACCGCTGGCCACAGAGGTTTCCAGCTAGCAAAGCGGCACCCCAAGGGTCCTGTCGTAGGTGGACTTAGGGCCTACCTGCCTCAAAATCCAAGTGCGAACTTACATCTGCAAAAACCCTATTACATCTGCAAAAACCCTATTTCTCAATGAATTCACATTCACAGGCCCTGGGGATTAGGACTTCAACAGGAGACACCCATGACCCTGGGGTGTGAGCCAACATCCCTGCACAAAGAACACGGCAGACAGCCGGAGCCTTTCCCGCCTGATTGAGAGGCACCAGTCTGTCCAAAGCTGCTTTCACGGGAAGAGTCCTGTTAAAGGCGTCGTTCCCTCTTGCAATCCCTTGTTCTGGGGTAGCTGAACCTCTGCTCATGAAATGTTGTATTTTGGCTAATTAGGTTTTCTGGTACACAGTAGTAATCAGCAGACACATGAAGCCTTCAGGACGTGACATAAAAGGCACAGGAACCGGGGTTGGAAAAAGGCTCCCGCCTGGTTTTCAGGAAGTGGTTGCTTTTGGCAGAATGGGTGCGTGGGGACCCACCTTGTGAGGGAAAGAGTCCGGCTCCCTCCTGTCCGCCTTGGACTCACTAAGCCAAATGCACTGAGCTTCCCCAAGTGTCTTGCGACACCAGAAGAGTCCGCTTGTGGCCCTTGGATTACTTTTCATTCCTAACCACGCAACTCTTCCCTATTCGTAGAACGGATCTTCCTGACTTCCCCAGCTCCACTTGCCCTGACACTTCCTCTGGTAACTTGTGTGGCATAAAACTCGGAGAGAAGACAGGCAGCTGGGCCTCAGGCCCGGCGTCACTGACCACGTCAGATGACCCCCAGCTGTGGAGCTGCTCCGGGCGTCTTCCCCGCAGTCTGAGCGGAGGAGCTGTCGGCTCCCCAGCCTTCCTCGCGCAGGCATCTGAGGGGTTCAGTGTCAGCCACACCCACCCCCAACCAACTCCCTCAGTTTTTAGCAAACGCAAAATCCGTGTTCACGGCTGTTTTTTGCACAGGCTCCAACACGGCTCAGGCGATGCTCTTCCTAACCCCGTCTTCCTCTCCAAGGTTGATATTTGGCCATCAGACATTTTATTTTGCATTTGAGCTTTTAAACTATTGCATGAAGATAGTATTTATCGTGACTCTCTAGTTTTTTGATGCCCCTTCAACTTTGTACCCGAGCTCCTCACTCTAGATATTATCTTAAACCGTAAACTTTTTTTTTTTTTTGAGACAGAGCCTCACTCAGTCACCCAGGCTGGCGTGCAGTGGTGTGACCTCAGCTCACTGCAACCTCCACCTCCCGGGTTCAAGCCAGTCCCTGCCTCAGTGTCTGCCACCACACCCAGCTAATTTTTGGTATTTTTAGTAGAAATAGGTTTTCACCGTGTTTAGCCAGGATGGTCTCGATCTCCTGACCTTGTGATTTGCCCACCTCCGCCTCCCAAAGTGCTGGGATTACAGGCACGAGCCACGGTGCCCGGCCCAAACCATAAACTTTTTATGGCTTAAAAAACAACGTCCAGGGCAGCGAGGATCAATCCCACTCTGGGGTGTGTTTCTGTTTAGCACTGGGGAGGAGGAGGCTGGTTTGGGGATGACCATTTATTAGAGCTTGATGTGCTTAGTGAGCCCTCGGTCTCGGGCTGGCCCTTGGGGACATGGAGCTATGGCGTAGTCCCTGCCCCAAGGGGCCGGAGCAGATGCAAAGATGAGGGGCAGCTAGAGAAGTCTGCAGTGGAGGCAGCCAGGCCAGGAGAGGACAAAGGGGCCTTTCTGCGGAGGGAGCGGCCCCTAGGCCACGCGGGCGTGGACAGCTTAGGCTGGGGCTTCCCAGGGCAGAGGCCGCAGAGGGTGGAGGAGGGGCTGGCAGCTGGGGCAGCAGCCCCTGGTCCTGGAGCTGACGTGGACAGGTGTCTTCCCAACCCTGTGTTCAGGAGGTTAGAGTGGGGATGGGAGGATAGACCCAGGAGACTGGAGAACACTCAAATCAGGGCTCCTGCCGCTGCTGCTGCTGCTGTTTCAGAGACCTGGTTTACAGCGTGGCACCGGCAGCAGGCCCAGCCTTGGGCATGGTGTGGTACCCTGGGGCAGGAACCAATATGGGCTGTAAAGAAGCAGGGATTCTTGAGGAGGACTTAGTGACGGGTCTGCCAGACCAGCGCCAGGGAGGCCAGGTGGGGTCAGTATCGTGAGCCCGGCAAAGTCATGGGAGGGTGAACCCAGGCAGGGCAACTCCAACAGCGGGCAAGGCCAGGTGGCACCTGCCAAGCAGCCCCCAACACGGCCCCGTATCCACCTTCACAGCAACCCGGAAGGAGCGTGTCATCTTCGCCTGCATCTAACAGGTAAGGAGCTGGGATGCAGGTCAGCAGCCTGTCCAGGGAAGCACACTCGCGTATGGCGCAGGTGGTCACAAGCCATCGGGGAAAGCTTTTGAAGCTCTCAGAAAGGACACATAGGCCGCTCAACAAGAACAAAAACCGGAGGGCATCAAACTGCTCCGCAGCAACCCTGGACCCAAGAATACACTGGAATAACACCTGTCAGGCGTGAGTGATTTTCCTGCAGAAAATCGTTTTGAACCTGGAATTCTAACCCAGCCAAACTACAGACATCTCACATGTAGCATCAATAACCCGTTCCCCCCAATCAGCCAGTCTGCATGAAAACGCTACCTGGGAACCTGCTTTCTGTTACTTTAAAAGGGTTAATTACAATGTGTTACCTATCAGCTGCACCCCACCTCGGGCTTGCTTTCTTTCTTTCTCTTTTTTCAGTTTTGTTCTTGTTGCCCAGGCTGGAGCGCAGCGGCGCAATCTCAGCTCACCGCAACCTCCACCTCTTGAGTTAAAGTGATTCTCCTGCCTCAGCCTCCCCAGTAGCTGGGATTACAGGCATGCGCCACCACACCCGGCTAATTTTGTATTTTTAGTAGAGATGGGATTTCTCCATGTTGGTCAGGCTGGTCTCAAACTCCCAGCCTCAGGTGATCCACCTGCCTTGGCCTCCCAACGTGCTGGGATTACAGGCGAGAGCCACCTCGCCCGGCCCCACCTCTAATTTTCTAAAATTTCTAACATGACGGACCCTCTGTATATTGGTAGCAAATCATGTGTATAAAACGTTCAACAGCACGCCCTGCTCATGAACACCCAGCCTGGCTGTGCCCTCGCGGCTGCCGTGTGGACCAGCCATCTCCGAGTCCCACACCCTTTGCTAATGTTCTGGAGTCCTAGCCATTGTGCCTGGAATGGAATTCCATTGATTTACTTAAAACTGCAAGTTGCATATTGAGAATAGTAATGTAACTTTTTCCTACACACACAAACATCCACTGAAAAACTGATGTGTTTCAGGACATAAGTTCTACCACTTTGTAATTAAAGTCTAAGAAACATTCACCAGGAAAGCATTAGCCAGGGATGGTCTAGGGGACATGCTCTGCATCGATCAATCATCAATCAATGAGTAAAGGAAAGTAAATGAAGAATGAAGACATGTTCAGGCACACAAAGCCTCCGAGTGCGTTCTTCCCAGGTACTGGATGAATAAGAAATCATGCAATGGTGTGTTCTTCCTCTATTGATATAATTTATATCAAGGCTATTTTATATATAGCATATAAATTTTACATATTTATATTTTGATGTAAATTATAATCATTATCGATGTAATTTATATTATAAATTATAAATTATAATCATTATCAATATAATTTATGTATCAAAATATAAATATGTAAATGTCATATGCTATATATAAAATAGCATTGACATAAATTATATCAATAAAGGAAGGACACATCATTGCACGATTTCTTATTCGTCTTTTATTTTTCCTTTGTTGATATAATTTACAGAATGCTGTAAGTTTCTCTATTTTAAAGTGCACAATTCAGTAGCTATTCACAAGATTGTGCAGTCATCACCAGTAACTCCAGAACATTTTCATCATCCTAAAACAAAATTCCACATGGACAGGCACTCCCCATTCCCTGACAAACACTAACCTACTTTCTGTCTGTGTAGATTTGCCCATGCTGCACATTTCAAGTCAATGCAACCATAAACTATGTGGCCCTTTTGTCTGGCTTCTTTCACTTAGCATCATTTTCTGAGGCTCATCCATGTTGCAGCACAAGTCAGTGCTTCATCCCTTTTCCCTGTCCATCTGCTCATGGACATTTGGATTTTTCCCCTCTGGGACTCGTAAGAGTAATGCTCCTGAAACATTGTGTACAAGCTTTTATGTAGGCATGTGTTTTCCATCCTCTCTGGTATATTCCTAAGAAGGAAACTGCTGGGTTATATGGTAATCCCACGTTTGAAGTTTTTAGGAACTGCCAGACGGTTTTCCAAAGTGGCTGCACCCTGTCAGGATCCCCCCAGCGTTGGATGAGGGGTCCGGTTTCTCGGCGTCTTTGCCAACGCTTGTTTTCCTTGTTTGATTACAGCCTTCCTGAGGGCATGAAGTGGCATCTCGTTGTGGGTTTAATTCGCATTTCCCTAATGAGAGATTGAGCATCTTTCCATGTGCTTATTGGCCACTCCCGTATCTTCCCTGGAGAAATGTTCATTCAAACCCTTTGTCCGGTCTTTAATCAGCTTCTGTGTCTTTTTCTTAGAGAATTCAGAGAGTTCTCTTAATGTTCTGGAGAGTTCTTTTAATATTGTGAAGACTAGGTCCTTGGGAGACATATGATTGCAAATATTTTCTCCTACGACAGGTTGTTTTTCACTTTTGTGATAATGCCCTTTAGTTACAGAAGCTTTTCATCTTTATGAAGCCTAGTTTACTTATTTTTCCTTGATCACTCATGCTAAGGACGTGTTCTTGAAAAATGAAGGAAAGTCCAACAGAGCAAGAAAAGCTGTGGGACACAACCCGGGAGAGAAAAGACGAAGACACCCAGAGCACAGCTGTGCAGCCCTCTGGCGAGCAGCTCCCCAGACGGAAGCGAGAAGACACAGGTTCCAGAAGCATCGCGGAGAAGGAGGCTTAGACATCAGGCACTGCCCCTGAGATTCTCACGGAACTCACTGAGCGATAAAGACTGACACTGTGCGGAGTACAAGGCAATTAAAAGTCCTAGGAAAACAAACAGCTAGACCATAGAGGAAATGGTATCATGACTCTGAAATACATACTGTAATGTCATAAAGTTTCAGTTAAAGGATATAAATGACTTTTTTTGGTCTCACAGTAAATATTTACAGAGTCACAATATGATAAACACTCTTGGTTTTAACATTTTAGGTTGTAAACTTTTGGGTAGAGAAGACTTAGTTATAATTTCAGAGCAGAATGCAAATGTCATCCACCTTGATGAGTGAAAGTAAGATATCACAAGGCAGGGGCAGAGGAAGGAGAGGTGGAAGCAGTGAAGGGCGGGGCAGGGGAGGAGGAAGGAAGGAGAGGTGGAAGCAGTGAAGGGCGGGGC
>NW_016107758.1:1627786-1639765 GCF_001604975.1 Cebus imitator | reverse complement strand
GGAAGCAGTGAAGGGCGGGGCAGGGGAGGAGGAAGGAGAGGGGGAAGCAGTGAAGGGCGGGGCAGGGGAGCAACCATCTTGATCTTTGCTCACGGCTCTAGGTCACATTCTCAGGAGCGTGGCGTGCTCTTTCAATCAGCAGTTTCACAAACGTCTTCCGCTGCAGGAGGCTTTTCCCGAAGTGGTTTTCAGTATCATTGCCCGTCTTTACTTGGGTTGTTGCCCGTTTGACTCCGGCTACCCGTTATCCATCTGTTGGGCAATCTTTACCGATCCGCCGTGCTGGTTTCTCACAAAACGTGTTCACAATTGTTTTCTACTTTTTACATTTTTAAAGCTTTATTCTGTTAATTTCTTTTCCTGAGGCATTCTTTGTTGCTTGTTTGCTCTTGCTCTAGTTTAGTCTTCATTCCTGAAATGATTTTTTGTTTAATTCTCATTTTCTCTTGAATTCTGTCACTTCATTTCTGTGTGTTTTTATTATGATTTCGGTTGTTCTTTTAGGTTTTGTATTATTCTCTTAATGTCTTTTAACTCATTTTTTAAGCAGCAGGCTAGAGTTCTCAGCTGTCTTATGAGAATGTCTGTCTGTTGTGTCTTTATTGTCTGTAGGGACATGATCCATCTCTGCAGCACAATTCCTTCCCACTGCGGCTTTCTTGTTGTGTTCAGGGCACGATGCTTGCTCAATGAGAGCCCCAGGCTCTGCCCCCTCTTTCAGCGCTGATGCCTGTGGGCTACTCAAGTTAATTCCACTCGTGGCAGTCTCTCCTCAGGATGGGATGTGCCCTGGCCAGTTGTTTCTGAGAGTTTCCACAGGAAGACTTTGGCAGCTTCTTCAGCCCTCACCTCGGACTCTGCACTGACCCAATATCTCTCCCAGTTTCAGCTGCTGCTCTCAAACTCTCCCATGCTCTGTAATGAATGGTTGTTTGTTGGCCACTTGGGGATTCTCCTATTCTTGAGTTTTTCAGATGTGGTCCTCCTTCCTGCTGTCTCTTCCCCCACAAACTCCAGCATGAGCCACATCTTGGGGCTGTTGCTGGTGTGGCCGCACTGTTCCATACTTTAGGGTCTGAAGAGATGCCTTGTCAGCCTGGGATCTGTATGGAATATCCATTGAGTTTGCTTTTGCAATCCAGCTGCTGCGTGTTTTATGTCACGAGTATGTTTCTGTTACTATTGTTTTCATGCATGCGTACTGTAGACAGTATCCTAGAATTTGGCTTTGGAATCCTGTTGGGTAACTGAGATCATCGTTTCTGATGGTCAAACTGCCCGTGCACAATGGCATGGTTCCCATGTGGAACATGCATCCCACCATGCAAGGTGGAATCCAAGAAAAATTCTTGGACATCACGTATCCACAATTCAGGAAAAGCTTTGAAAAAGATGCTTGAGGGTTTCCAGTTAAGTACAAAGAAAGAGCACGTGTGGCTATTTCTGGTCGCTCTTAAAAATCACATGAAAATGACAGTAAGGGGGTCATTAGCCAAGGAGCAAAGCCAGAAGGGTAAAGGGAATGAGCGCAGAGGCTCAGCACGCAGGAGACAAAGGACGGAAGCCGAAAAGCAGAGGAAAGGCCTTCCCTCCAGAGGCCAGGGAAACCTGAGAACAAGGTTTGCAAGTTTGCAGGCCGGGCTGGGAAAAAGAGAGGCAGAGTCAGGAAGAAACGGACCACTTTATGCCTCAGTGCCTCAGTAAGGTCCAGGAATCAAAGGTCTCTGGGACCTCTGCAGGGGGTCGGATGGAGCTGAACCCAGCAGGGCCGGTACGAGTGGGGGTGGGTATGGCCGAGAAGCAGTCCGGTGTCCCCTCACACACCACACCCCATGTCCCCTCACACCACACCCCGTGTCCCCCCATACCACACCCCATGTCCCCACACACCACACCCCGTGTCCCCTCACACCACACCCCATGTCCCCACACACCACACCCCGTGTCCCCTCACACCACACCCCATGTCCCCACACACCACACCCCATGTCCCCACACACCACACCCCGTGTCGCCACACACCACACCCCGTGTCCCCTCACACACCACAGCCACGTCCCCCCGGCCTCCCCAGCACATGACCAGGGAACATCCTCCTCTCTGGAGGTGCTGCGCCAGAGGAGGTCACCAAGTTCCTAAGTAAAGACCCTGCTCCCAGCCCAGGTGTATTAGCTCATTTTCTCGCTGCTGATAAAGACATACCCAAGGCTGGGTCGTTTATAAAGAAAAAGAGGTTTAATGGACTCAGCTGCACATGGCTGGGGGCCCTCCTAGTCATGATGAAAGGCAAAGGCAGTTCTTACGTGGTGGCAGACAAGCCAGGAGAGCCAAGTGAAGGGGAAACCGCGTGTGAAATCTTCAGAGCTGGTGAGCCTTCCTCACTACCACAGAACAGTGTGGGGGAAATCGCCCCGTGAGGTAACCATCTCCCCTCATCCCTCCCACAACACGTGGGAATTATGGGAGCTACAATTCCAGATGAGATTTGGGTGGGACACAGTCAAACCGTGTCACCAGGGTTAAGGGGTCATGCTGTAAACAGGGTAAAAGGCTACGTAGGTATAGGTTTACAGGCCGAGATAGACTGCATATAAACTTAAAATTAATTTAATATCTCTGTAAATATTAAATCATTTGTATAGAGGTTATATATAAATTAGGGTGTGTGTGTGTGTGTGTGTGTGTTGGGGGGTGTATTAAATGGCAAGGTGGCTGGTTTCCACCCACTACCTGAACTCATTTTTTCATCTGTAAAATGGGGCTCCTGAGAGAAACCAACTCACAGGCTCACCGCAGGACTGAGGGGGTCAGTGTGGGAAAAGGGCCGGGCGCTCACTCAGTAAGGGGGGCTCTCAGGTCAGGTCCAGGCAGAGGTGCCATTGGGGCCCCAGGAAGAGCCGGGCACCTGCTCACCTGCTCGGGGCCACCCATAGCTCACTGGGTGAGGTTACTGCTGGGAACCACATTAGCTGACTGGGATCATCAAAAGAACAATTTTCTTGGAGAATCTGGTTTGGAGCTGAGGCAGTAAAGAGGCCTGCCCCGCTGCTGTGCAGGGCCCACCCGAGGAAGCTGTGGGAGCAGCTGCTGTCCTCAGACGGGGGGCGGGGCGGTCAGGACCGGGGCTTAGAGCAGAGGGCTCAGACGATGGTGCTGTTTGAATGTTTGTCCCCTCCAGAACTCATGTCGAAACATAATCCCCGATGATTGGGGATCACACTGGTTTGAATCTTGGCGGTGGGTTCCTCCTGAATGGCTTGGACCACCCCCGTCGTGGTGAGCAGGCTCTCGCCGAGTTCTCCTGAGATCCAGTCATTTAAAAGTGTGGCATCACCTCCTCCCACCCGCAAACTCTTTCTCACACCTGTATTTGCCATGTGACGTGTCTGTTCTACCTTCGCCCTCTGCCATGACTGGAAGCTTCCTGAGGCCTCCTGAGAAGCCACGCAGATGCCAGCACCTTGCTTCCTGTGAAGGCTGCAGAACAATAAGCCAATTATATCTCTTTTCTTTATAAATGACACAGTCTCGGGTATTTTTTATCTCAGCACAAGAATGGCCAAATACAGCAGAGACACAGGAGACCCGGGAGACGCTGATCCTGAGTTGGGGCAAGTGGGTGCCTGGCCCTGCGTGTGATGGGGCCAGGCACCCACTTGTATTTAAATTTATATACCGTCTATATAGGCCTATACGTACATAGTCTTTTAGCCTGCAGCTGCTGAACAGTGGCCCCCAAAACATATGGCCAGGTCTTAACCCCTTAAACCTGTGAGTGTGATCATATTTGGAATAAGGGTCTTTGCGGATATAATTATGGTCAGGATCTCAAGATGAGTTCACCCTGGATTTAGGATGGGACCCAAATCCAATGACTTGCAAAGGAGAGAATTGGCTGTCCGACACACACGGGGAAGGCTGCATGAAGATGGAGGCTGAGGTTGAAGTGATGTGGCCACAAGCCCAGGAAACCAAGGCCACCAGACACTGGAGGAGGCAGGAAGGACACTCCTTTGGAAGGTACAAGATTTCCCTGCCTTTGAAGTGAAATATTTGTGGGGCTTCCTTGGATTAGGGCCCATTTTAGCCCAAGGAAGGAGGGGTAAACCTCCAAGGTGGATTCCACAGATGGGCAACGGGGTCGCTAGCTGAGAAAAAAATATTAAGCACTGAGAGCAGAGGGAAGCCAGAGAAAAAAGCCCAGGGTCCCCAGGTGAAGCTTGGTGCTGCAGGGGTGCTGGGTAGGGGTAGTGGGGTGCATCCGGGGCCCACTCAGGCTCCAAGATCACTGGCCACTCAGCTCGGACCCCAACTCAAAGTACTGGGCAGGGGGCGTCTGTGTGTGCTTTGCAGGTGTGTGCAAGCCGGTGTGTGCATGGCCACAGTCCCTGGAGGAGGTCCGGATCCCCCACGGAAGAGCCTCCACTTTCCAGGCGTTTGCAAGGACTGAAAGGCGAGGGCACGAAGTCATGGGTCCAGCTGAGGAAGGAGCTGAAGACGGCTGTGGCCACCTGTCACCACTGCATCCTGGGTGATGGGCACCGCCCCAGCCCCGGGCACATGGGCAGGCATGGGGCAGGAACCTCCTTTCCAACAGCAGATGAGCTCCACACACCCCACCCCCACCACCAGCGCTGCCGGGACCAAGCCTGGGAAGATCAGATGTGCTGGGATGAATGACGGAGCCTCTGGGCCAGACTCGAGTCCTCAGCTGAGCAGGGCCCGACAGCCCTTCCTGCTGGTGGAGACGCGGCCCGCCGTGCAGAGCTGTGTGTGCACCTGCACCAGCTCAGGCTGGCCCGTCCTTCTCCTAGAGGGCAGAGCGGGTTCAGGAAGCCAGATCAGACCCTGCCGCCTGGGTGACGGGGGTGGGGCAGAGAGCAGCCCCCGAGGGGACGCATCAAGCCCGTGTGTGCCTTCGGCCTTCACAGGTGACTGCAGCCCAGGCAGGCGCAGCCTTCTTGGTCAGAGTGTGTCTGTGCACCATGCACACCCACCCGGTCTCCCTATGTGCACAGGAGGGGCCTCCATCCATTCAGCAGTGACCGGCTGTCTCAGAGCCTCGTCTGGCAGTGAACAGGGAAGGGCCTGATTACTGGCACCCACGCTCTTGGCCTGGGGTCTTCGGGTTGGGAGGGGCTGCCTTCCGACACAGCTGGGCCCTTCCACACCGGCTCCTGACACCCTCCGTGTTGCCTCTCCCCTGTGGCCACACAGCTTCCTACTGCAGGAGCAGGGACACAGCAGGTCCCCAGTCACCCAGAGCCAGGAGACTGGGGAGTACCCGTGCACCCGCCAGCCAGCGTCCTGAAGTCTGGTTACAGGGGCCCCTTGGTCAGCACTCCCTGCTTAGAAACCAGGGATGGTGCCATGAGGTGCCCCTTCCTGGGCGGGTGCCAGCCCTATGTGTGGGGGAGGGGTGCTGCACAGCCGGGCCTGGGATGAATGGGGCTCTATGTGCAGGGTGGGGACCTGGGACAGCCCTGTGGCTGCAGCAGAGCCTGGTCCCCTCCCCCTCTGTGCCTCTAAGGCCAGCGTGGTCTCCCAGTGTCTGCCCCGGGATGGAGGGGGCTTTCCCCCTGGCCACAGCCAGCGCCGGGATCAGAGGGCATGACATCTGCTGCTTCCGGCCCCAGGCCTGCAGTGACAGGCGCAGTGGGGCTGAGACATGAGTGCTCTGGAGGCCCAGAGGCGCCGCTCGTGCCATGGCTGGGTCCGGCTGTCAGGACGGGCCTGTCTTGGTCACACAGCCTGGATCCAGGAGGGAGGAGCTGTCTGCCCCTAGAGCAGCAGCCAAACCCACAGGACAAGGTCCCCACTGCGTGCATACCCAGCGACCTCCGCAAGCCCGGGGTGCAGCAGAGCAGGACGCCCCAGGAAGCAGGGCCAGGGTCCTCAGGGGCCCTTGTCTACCACTAGGCAGGAGGCAAGGGGACGTTGGGTGCTGTGGGTGAGGCCAGACTGCGACTGGAGAGGGCCAGGCAGGCCAGAGAGGCCAGTCCACAGGTCGGGTTGCCCAAATCCCTTGAAGCTGGCACTGCTTCTCCAGGGGGACAGGCAGCCTCCCTGAGGCCTGACGCTTCCAAGTCCGCCTGTCCTCGAAGCATGGAACCCTCATGGAATCCCGGGAGACTCTTGCTGTCCCAGGTGACAGAAGCAGAGGCCTGGGCGGGGCAGGAGTCACCAGAGCCAGGGCCCCACCCTGCGAAGTCACCCTTGGGCCTACCCGCATCCCCAGGACACGCTGCCACCCTTCTCGAGAAGCTGCTGTTATTTCTGATTATCAAAGCAACTCTGAACACGGTTTAAAAATCCCTGCTGTTCTCACGGAGCTTCCCCAGTCCCCTCATCAAAGCGCAGGCCTCCAGGAGCCTCGATTCCCGCTGCCCTAGGCCCCATCTGGTTCTCGGGGAGAAGCCCCTGAGGCAGGAGGGAGGTCCTGCCCCTGCCCCTGTCACCCCGCCTCGGGGTGTGGACCACGCAGACACAGGGCTTCGGACCCCAGAGGCAGCCCTGCCAAGCGGCCTCTAGCCACACCCCCGTCAGGTGGCCTTCCAGGAGTGTCTTGGGGTTTGCCGGACAGCTCTGGATGTCCACCCTGGCAGGGTTCCGACCCTGGGCCGTGCTCAGGCCCTCAGAGCCTCTGTCTGCTTCCACGTCTGTGTGAGGCTGGACTCTGGCTAAGCCCCTGGCTCCTCTGGGACCCTAAATCATCCACTTCCCCGAGGGACTCGCAGGGCACTGGGAGAATGCGGAAGCCGGAGCAGAGTGCTGCACCCAGAAGCCTGCTCCTGTCCGGGGACTGCACTGGCCTCCACGAAGCTTGGGGAGAGGGACGGGGCGTGTTTGCCCGCCTTTGGTGAAGGTGCTTGGGAGGAAGCGCCCAGGGAGTAACGCTGCCTTACAAAGCCCTTTACCTACGTCATGTTTGTGATTTCATTTTTTTCCTTCTGAGGGTTCTCAAATTTAGCTTGAGGCCTGGCAAAAGCCAGATCCCAGGAAGATCATTTGAGTCCAGGCGTTCAAAACCAACCTGGGCAACATAACAAGACTTCATCTCTACAAATTAACTAATTAATTAAGCAGTTTTCAAGGCCAGATCCACCCTGCCCTACACACCCTTCAAGGGGTTGCTCCCTTGAGACCTCCCGGACCACCAGGACAAAAGGCGACTATTACCCAGGGCTCTGAGTGTGGCAAGAAGCTGAGACACACCCACAACTTACGGAAGCACGCAAGAAATATCGGCCCCGCAGCTGAAAATTCCAAAAGGACAGTCAGCTTCAGGCATGGAGCGTGCGGGCTCTCCCCGACTTCTGCTGCTTTCTGCTCCGTTCCTTACTTTGTGACAGCCTCATCTTCGGGTTGGCTTCCTGGGGGCTTGAGGCCAGCCCCCAAGTCTTGACCCCCTGCCATCCAAGACTACACTGTCCAACAGGGTGGCACTGGCTTCATGTGACTCTTGAGCACTTGAAATGCGTGTCATCTAAATTGGGAAGAGGTGACACTTCATTCGCAAGTGATTGAGAAGACAGTGTGAAAAAAACAGCGTCGGCGGGGAGCATGGCTCACTCCTGCAATCCCAGCACTTAGGGAGGCTGAGGCAGGCGGATCACCTGAGGTCAGGAGTTCGAGACCAGCCTGGCCAACATGGAGAAAGTCCATCTCTACTAAAAATACAAAATTAGGCGGGCGTGGTGGCGCACGCCTGTAATTCCAGCTACCCCGAGGCAGGAGAATCTCTTGAACCCGGGAGACGGAGGTTGCAGTGAGTCGAGCTTGCCCCTGCACTCCAGCCTGGACAACAAGAGTGAAACTGTACCTTAAATAAAAGAAAAAAGTATAAAGTTTTCCCATAGTAATTTTTTAATTGATGGCACATTGAAACCATAATAGTTTGGGCATATTCGGTTAAATAAAATATTCAAATTAATTTTATTTTTACTTGTTTCAATATGACTGCTAGAACATTGAAAGTTATACATATGGCTTGCATTGTTTTCACTGAGCAGCCCTGGCCTAACTCAAGAGAAAGAGGGCTGCTCCTCTCCGGACATAAACGCGTGCCAAGCACCGGAAGTCCAACCTCCGCCGCTTACCGTGGCTGAGGGAATTATGTGATGCCCATCCCTGACCCAATCACTGCGTCAAGGGCCAGAAGGGTATGTGGAGTGGCCTTCGACAATCAGAGCACACCTGGAGCCAGAAGTGGGCTGTCCCTGCCCGCCTTCGTGGTGTGTAAGACGAGGCAAATGTGGAGCCTGAGGTGGGCTGGAGGCATGATAGAGGCAAGGCCCCTGCATTCTGTTCTAATTGTCTGACACCCTTCCTCCTGAGAGTTGGGTCTCAGTGCGCTGCCACTGAGTCTGAGCTGGCCTTAGTGACCCATCTGATCATAGAGCGAAGCAGAAGAGTTGACCTGGGACTCCCAAGCCTACGCCATGAGAAGAAGTCTTGCAGCCTCCACCCAGGACACCAAGAACACCCGTGCCTGGAGCCCACCCACCCTGAGACCACCATGCTTGGGAGGCCACACGTAGGTACCTGGCCAAGAAACGCAGGGGAGTCAAGCCATCCAGGCAATCCCACGGAGGTGCCACACATGGAATGGGAGCCACGTTGCACACACAGCCCACCTGGGCTTTCACACGGCTCCTGGCCCAGCTGTTGCCAGATGGCAACCAAATGAGAAGATCCCCAAGAGAGAACTTCTCAGCTGAGTCTGATTAACTCACCGAATCCCTACAGATAATAAATTGTTGCTTTGAGCAACTACATATTATAGAATTTGGGACTGGAGTGGGCTTTGAACCAGGTGGCAGATGGAAGTTGAGAGAGCCGGGGAAGGCTTCCAGGGGAAGCCGGGAGGACGGGAGGAAATTGTGATCAGAGGCTGGAAAAACCAAGGATCTCGTTATGCAGAAAACTTTAGCAACACTGACCCCTGTAGCAACGTAGAAAATAGAAAATAAACTTAATGAATTACTTGATTTGATTGAGGACATTTCCAGGAAGAGTGTTGAATATTCCAACTAGCTTCTCTTAGCTACATGGTATAAGATAGAGAAGAGCTAAAATCAAAATATTCCATTTTCAGTAAATTCAGAAAAAAATGTTTTAAAAATCAGAATTTGCTGGCTTTACGATTAAGTTTCTTCTTCGTTCCCAGGCCCTTCAGATGGCAAATGCTCTCAAAATAAAAAATAATCTTCAGAGTGAAGAATCTCTAATGGGTGTGTCTGTGAGAACCCATTATAGGGTTCTCATATAGGCCCATATAGTCTCCTATAGGAGACTTCAGAAGACTTAAGGGTGGGACTCATAGCCCCTCTCAGCGGGAAAAAGGGCTTCTAAAAATCTTGGGGCATGGGAAACAGCAACCCGACGCCCAGCCCAGCAGAGAGAGGCCTGTCTTGGGGAGGATTGTGAGGACAGTTTTTGCCTGATGATGTGAATCCCAGAAAGATTCCTAGGAAGGCCTCCTAGGAAGTACGAAGACATTGACTGCAGACACTGTCCATTTGAGGATACAGGACGCCGCGTGGTCCGCGGAGGAGCGCGTCCCAGGACCGCCGCTGGGTGCCTGAAACCGCGGGTGGCGTCCAGCCCAGCTCCGGTGGATCAGAACGTGTCTCTGCTCATGTGTTTCACCCACAAGTGTGACCTTTTCCACCTTGACTAAGCACTCATCACACACCGAGCCTATACTTGCATTATGAGGTTTGAGGTGTGAAGGCAAAACTAGAATAGATTTCTTTTTCCTGCTTCACAATCTCCCAGAGAAGAGATTTGCTCTTACTGTAGATCTTAGCAAGCTTAACATACAGTATTTTTTCTTTTCTTATTAAGTTGAGAACTTCCATCTTCTCACCTAAAGGAAGCACTGCCTCACTTCTCTTTGCCATGTCAGAATTGCCAGCATCACCACCATGGTGCTTTGGGGCCATTACTAAGTCAAATAAGGGTTACTGGGACCCAAGTACTGGGAAGCCACGAGAGTCCGTCTGAGAACCTACAAGCTGCTAAGTGACAAACGGGCAGGGAGGG
Organism: Cebus imitator; assembly: GCF_001604975.1. Taxonomy (NCBI): domain Eukaryota; kingdom Metazoa; phylum Chordata; class Mammalia; order Primates; family Cebidae; genus Cebus; species Cebus imitator. The sequence continues at coordinate 1,629,718 of NW_016107758.1, read as the reverse complement.
TCTACAGCATGAACCCTCTAACAAGGGAGTGATTCACGTCCCAGGCAGGATGGGGTGGGATGGCCAGAGACCATCACGCTGCTCAGAATGACCTGTGTTAAAACCGGAAGCATTTATTTCCAGAGGTTTTCATTTACTGTTTTCAGACCATGAGGGGCCGTGGGTAAGAGAAAGCAGGCTGTCCCCGTGAAGGTGGGGTGACTTAGAGGGCAGGACCCGGAGCCCGGCAGGCGGAGCTGAGCACCACAGAGTCATTCCTGAGGGGCAGCGGGACATGGCCCTGATCAGACTCCGGATTTCAGAGCTGCTATGGGCCAGTCAGAGCTATGGGCCTCCCACTTCTCCCTAGTTGGACAGGGCCATTGATCACAGCGTTCCCTGCCTGTGTCACTGGTGCATGTCAGGCGCGTGAGTCTTCAGATTGAGGGGGATCATACTCAAAACCCTGCCCTGAAGGTGGTACCACACGGGAAGAGCCTCATTTGCACCTGAGAGTCTTTCTGAGCCTACTCTGTCTTTGGGGGCTGCCTGATTAAAAAGAAAAAAAAAAAAAAAGAAGACTCTGGACCTCAAGGCTAAGCCTGATGCCATCATGATATGAGATCTGGGCATCGTGGGCAGGAAGGGTGAGGGGCACAGCATGTGGTGAGAATGTAAATAATTTGTGCCAGGGGTGGACTGTGGCAGTTTGAGGATGACCGGGAACACTTTGGGACTCCTCCCATCAAGAGGCAGGGGCTTAGCCCCCTCCCCTTGAATCCAGACTGGCCTGCAGGGATTAGTTCCCCACCCACCATTCTACTTTCTGCCTTCTGATTCTAGGGACCTCAGATAAGTGGAATCACGCCGTGTGTGTCCTTTGGGGACTGGCTGTGTCAGAACCAGGGTGTGGGCAGGCTGGGTCCTTCGGGGGGCCGGGGGACGATCTGTCTCTGCCTCTGACAGCCTTGTGGCACCTGCTGGTGCTTCTCACCTTGTGACGCCTCCTCGGGTGTCGGGTGTCACTCCTCATCACATGGCCACTTCCCACGTGCCCCTGGATCCCCTCTTCTCACACACGCATGGGTCATTGGATCTAGGGCCCACCCTGCACCCAGGGTGATCTCATCCTGAAATCCTGCCTAATTATATCTGCAAACACCCTGTTTCCAGGTAAGGTACCATTCTGAGGTGCCACGTGGATGCGAATTTGGAGATACCTCACCTTGCTGTGAGCACCCACCATGCCCCACCCTTCCTTCTTCCATCAGTCCTCCCACATGGAGAGATTGGCACCATCCACATCACTTTACAGCTGGAGAAGTCGAGGGCAGGGAGGTAGGGGGACCTACCCGGTCACCCCACAAGCAAGTGACTGACCCAGGCGCAGAGCTCCGGCAGCCAGGAGCGTCCCGGCCTCCACGGCCGTTGGCTGGGCTCCGCTGGTTGCCCCGAGTGCCACTTCATGCCAGACATGGCTGCCTGTGCCACAGCTGGGTGCCCCACGGAGCGTCCAGGCTCACTCTTGGCCACCCGCCCGAGTCCAGAGCAGGGCTAGGCGGCCCCTGGGTGTGGACACATGAAAACGGACTTGGATTCAGACAGCTCCGGGCCATCCCTGCCCCTCTTCCTCACCAGCTCCTCCTCCCTCCTGTCCTCCTCCTCTCTGGGTGCTCACAAGCCCAAGGAGTATGTGCAGTATACAGATGAGATGTGCATACACACGTCACACTGTGCAGACCCCACAGGCCCCACACACGTGCACACACGCCATGCCATGCAACCCACAGCCCTGAACATGCCCCACACACAGCTCACAGGCAAACCCCCCACAGCCCCCACAGCACTGCACACACAGGATCCTACACACACCCTGCACACACAGGCCTTGTACACACAGGCTCCCCACACACCGACCCCACACACACCCTGCACACACAGGCCCTGACACAC
>NW_016107758.1:1611731-1626596 GCF_001604975.1 Cebus imitator | reverse complement strand
GGCACACAGACCCCACACACATCCTGCACACACGGGCCCTGACACACACCCTGCACACACACACTCTGCACACACAGGCCCTGACACACAGGCACCACACACCTTGCACACACACAGGCCCCACACACGGCCCTGTTTGCACACCCCTGATGTGCACATGCCCTCTGTGCAGCCCCCAGAGAACCCCCATCCACAGTTTCCCACCCTGGCCTTGATGGGGAGGCTCCCAGCAGACGGTGTCCAGAGTGGCTGTGGGTAATGGACCCACCGTCTCTCCCGTACCTGAGGCTGCCCAATCTGAGCTCATTTTTCCGCATCCAGACCAGAGCCCCTGCCACTGCCGGCCCTACTGGGGATTCAGGTGAGTGGCCAGGAGCCTGGGCTCCAGGGGACATGCAGCTGCGGCACAGGCCGTGAACCCGTGAAGTGACACTTGGGCCGACCTGCAGGGCCTAGCCACCTGCCGCGCTGAGAATGGATGCGCTGGTTCTGCCGGGAAAGAAGCCTCCCCGGCGCGCACAGCGGATGAGCCCACTGAGCAGTCCGGGGGTGATTTCAGTGCTAAAACGCCCGCCTGTCTCCCAGCCTCAGGGCCCTTCACCAGTCGGGAAAACAGGGCAGACGCCCAAGGGGCTGGAAAGGGGGAGACCTTGCCTCTCGGAGAAAGACTTTGCACACCCAGGAGCCAAGGGGGCCAGCCCGGCCCAGGCAGTGGCTCTCAGGCCATGCTCTGTGGACAAGGACCCCCAGGGGAATGGAATGCTCGGAAGGCCAGGAGCAGGGGCCACACAGGAGACAAGGTCCTGCCCTGGGCCCCCCAGTGGGTTCAGGGAAGGAAGCTTCCTCCTGGTCTCCAGCAGCAAGTTTAGGGGCAGCGGAGAAGGGGGTAAGTGCTTGGAGAACTCAGCATCCCAGAGTTGCCTGCTGGGAGCAGCCCCAGGAAGGGAAGCTGCCCAGCCTCAGCCTCCCAGACCCCTCAGTTTTGCATCCCAGCCTCTCCCTCCAGATTCCAGCCAAGCTCACAGCTGCCCAGAGACATGAAGAAAACGAGTGAACTTGCCTGAACCCCAAGAGCCCACAGAGTCCTCAGGAGGCCCCAACAGGCAGGGGCTGCCAGGGCCCACAGGGCCTGCTGCACTGGACATGACTGTGGCTCCTGCAGAGAGGAACTTTGTGTCCTCCTGTGTCTTCCTTCCCAGGGGCCAGATGGTTGATGAGATGACTGAGGTGTCCAGGGGGACCTCAGGGAGGCCCCTCCTACTTTGGGGCAGACAGTGCCAGGCACCCACCTGGCTGGGGTCACACCCCTCAGCAGCCATGGACCACGGTTCCCACCCCCTCTGAGCCAGCTCGGTGGTCAGTGTGTGCTGAGGGCTGAATGCAGGATCTACAGTCTTACCCTTCCATGCAGAGGGGACTCCTCCCACAGGGTTTCTAGAACCTTCTTCTGTGGATGCCGCTTATGCCTGCCATGTGCCCTGGATGGAAGAGGCATCCAAGGACACAGACAGCCTCCTCCTGGGCCTCCCACAGCTCAGGACCCTCCAAGAAGGGTCAAGGGCCCTGAGGGCAGTGGAGGAGAGGGCTGGACGGACGACCCCAGAGCCCCACCACACGGAGGCATTGGTCCAGCCACCACCGGACCCAGAGAGGCCACCAAGCATATCCTCATGTGTGGGGGATGCACAAACAGCAAGAGAAAACATTTTCTCTCATAAAGGGCCCCCCCCCCACATCACTCTGGAGAGGATGGCTCCCGGCCAGGAGGGTAAGGCCCCGGCTTCTGGCCACGTGGCCTCAGCTGTCCAGCTGCACAGCCTTCAGAGGGTCACCTGGCCGCCACAGCCTGGCTTTGCTCCCCTGTGAAACAGAAACCACAATGCCAGCATCACGAGTGCAGCCAGGGCTACGAAGCAGAGTGTGACACTGTGTTCACTCACAGCCTGCTCCACAGCCACAGGTGGACACAACCCAAGAGTCCCCAGTGGACGAACGGACCAGGTATCTGTGGCATGTGCATACGGCAGCATACCACTCAGCCCGAGAAAAGGAAGGAAATGCGGACGCACGCACAGCACGGATGAACCCTGAGGACGCTGTGCTCCGGACGCAAGCCAGTCCCCAAAGGGCAGACGCTGCGTGATTCTCTTACCTGGGGTCCCCAGAATCAGAAGGCGGAGAGAACGGCGGGTGCCGGGCTGTGGGGAGGGAGTGAACGTTTAATGAGGACTCGGTCTCAGGTTTGCAGGATGAAAAGGGTCCTGAGCTGGGCTGGGCAGTGGTGAAGGCTGGAACGCCACGGAACTGCACTCACAAGAAGGGTGGAGACACCTTTGATGCTATGGATGTTTCACCGTCATTAAAAAGCGTGTGTGGGTGCAGACTTTGCTGTGGGCATGCCGCTGGTGCATTGAAAGGCCGGGACCCACGGAGAGGGCCGTCGGGAAGCAGCCTGCCTCCCGGGCCTCCGGCCCACACACATGCCCTCCAGCCTCTCCTCCTGCTTCTGGGCGACAGATCCGGCAAAGCCAGGGCCGTTCTGACAGCAGCGGTTTTCACAGAGTCTCTTTCCAGATGCCACAAAGTCCAGCCAGTGAGAATCAGGCCCACCTGGCGCCCAGGGTGCTTCTCTTCCCCCTGCTACAGCCCCGTGTCCTTCCCTGGGACCCCGGCTCCCCGGTGATGGGGTGGCCCTGGGGTCCTCCAGCTGTGGCAGGCAGATCTCTTGGGTGGGTTTTTAAGGTGGCCCCAGTCTGGTCACCTCTGGGATGTGTTCTTGCCCCAGGGAAACGTGAACATCCGTGTCCTGCCACTCAGACGTGCCTTTGGCTCCTAGGAAGATTCATGCCTCACCTGGGAGCTCGGGCAGGCAGACTGAGGGGTCCACAGGCGTGACACAGGGTGAAGCTCTCTTGAGGGATTCCCAGTGAGCCCACCTGACCCAGGGGCAGCGATTGCCCAACACACGCCTCTGCCCGCCTCTCCTCTAGCCTGCGGGCTGGAGGTAGGTAAAGGTGAAGGCAGAGAAGCCGCCTCTGCCCCTGCATGTCCTGCGGGTTTGGGACCCTTTCCTCCGGGTGGCTAAGCATCCACCACGTCTCCAGATTCTGGGCTTTGGCAGACTTCAAACATCCAGGGTGGCCAGGATGGGCAGGGGCCTGGAGTCGCACAGGCAGCGGTCTGGGGCCTGGGGCAGCGCCTGCACACAGCAGCCCTGACTCAGCACAGCTTCCAGGGGCAGTCTCAGGACCGGGAGTCCACACAGGACTCAGGTACCTTCAGCAACCCCACAGCTGCAGCCAGGCCATGGCTGGCAGAGTCACAGCCCCCGTAGCCCACAAAGTCGCGCCCATCCCCCTCCCCAGACCTGCGAATGAGTGACCTCATGCGGCAAAAGGCACTTTCCAGACAGGTTAAGTTGAGGATCTCAGGATGGGACGTGATCCTGGCGTATCTCACTGGGCCCGTTGTCACCAAGGAGTCCTCACGAGGGGAAGAGGGAGGCAGGCTACGAAGACAATGGGGTCAGAGAGAGGGCGGCTAGGAGAGGCGGCTCGGCCAGCCTTGGCGGAGGAGCGGCCCTGAGCCAAGGAGTGCAGGTGGTTCTAGAAGCTGGAAAAGGCCAGAACACGATCCTTCCGTGGGAGGAGCCGGCCGTGCAGACACCCTGCTGCCAGGAGTCCCGCCCCTGGAGCTGGAAGAGAGGACATGTGCGTGTTTCAAGCCCCTCAGGCTGTGACTAACCCAGGCAGTGGCGTGGATTCGTGCAGGTACCCTAAAGGCGCGGTGGTCCCCGGCAGAAACCTTGCAGGTGACTCTCTGTGGACACTGCCGCAGGGGAGCCTGGGGGCTGGACCACAGCTCCGCACAGGGGCCGGCCAGCGCGTCCACATCCCAGTGCCAGCGTCCTCAGGCGTCGCCGGGGCCGACACATTTGTTTTGAATCACTCTGCTAAGAAGGTGGGGGCTGTGGCATATTAACAGCACTCCTAATTGAGCCCATTTTAGCTGGTACAACCGCACTGGAGAAAATGAGCTGCGGGTCGCACAGGCCAGGCTCGCGGTCTCCGTCCCACAGGCGTGAACCCCGTTCGCCCGCCTGCAGACAGGCCTGTCATCACAAGACACCATTTGCAAGACGTTATGCCAAGCGCCTCTCATTGACGATCCCGTGCAAATGGTTTGCGTCTTGTTAAATCCAGTCTCGGTTTGGATTTCTTTCTGCAAAGCCCTTGATGGAGACAAGCGACGTCTGTTTTGTGTCGGCTGCTGTCTCTCTCCCGAAAGCCGCTCCTTCTGTGCCTCCGAGCGGCATTTCCCCCAGACATCGGCGCGTGCATTTGTGGGCTGGGCACGTGAGGATCCCTGACTGCCCAGGGAAGCGGAGGTGGGAGCCCGCCAGGACGGGAACCCGGGCCACCCCCAAGCAGGAGGCCTCGATCAAAGGGACACATGGCTTCCCTGCGGTCTCAGGGGGTGAATCTGCTCTCGGAAGCCTCTGCTGCAGAGGAGCCTCTGCTCCTTTGAAGTGTCAAGATGAGACGGCGCCCAGAGGATTTGTGTCGAAATGTGATGTAAGGAGATGTCACTCCTCATGTCTCCAGTCAGCGCATGGCTTTGTGATGGTTAAATTCGGAAGGCCCTTATCACAGACGGCCGGCCTGGTTTGGGGGATTAGTAGTGAGGCACACTCGGCCCTTTAGAAAAGGCTGCTTTCTTCACTGGGAGTTTCTTCCCCTTCACTTGTATAAGCCTTTAAGAGGGTATGCAACAGCCAGAAGGCCGGCTCCCAGACAACTGGGGCACACCGAGAGAGACTGGGTGGGGCCTCCCGAGGGCCAGCAGCAGAAGCACCGCCCTTGCGATGAATGCTGGACACATCGCTTTGGGAAGCAGTGGGTCTCCTGGCAAGGGAGGCATGCAAGGAAGCCTGGGTACCCACGTGGCTCCTGCAGAGAGAGGGCTGCAGGGGGGTGTGGACGGTGGCTGGAGGTCCTCAGCTCATCTGCTTTGGATGACGTGTGCTGCCCTGTCCCTGGCCGTGAGCCAGAGGCTGCCTTCCCGACTCTCAGGACCGAAAGGCGTCATTGCATTGGAAATAAGCGGCCTGTGGGGGAGACCGGTCCATGCGCGTCTTCCCTCTGGGTCTGCGTCGTCGTCCTGCTTCATGCTGCAAGTGGGGGGCACAGATACTTAGCAGGTGGCTGCAGTTCCTGGGTCCTCATTCCCTGGGCTTCTAGCTCACACGCCCGCCTTGCTTTCAGAAATAAAGCTGAGAGCTGCAAATGTCTGTCTTTTAAGCCAAATGCACGCCCTTGCTTTGTGGAAGCCTGAGGACTTTGTGACCACTTTCTTCTGTGACCTCCAACCCAGGGTTTGGTCTTGTTCCTGTTTTGTTTTCATTACTTATTGTCCGCTTTCATGCTGCTGATAAAGACACGCCTGAGACTGGGAGGAAGAAGAGGTTTCACTGGCCTGACAGTTCCGCATGGCTGGGGAGGCCTCAGCATCATGGCGGGAGACAGAAGGCACCTCTTCCACGGTGGCGGCAAGAGAATTTGAGGAAGGAGCAAAAACAGGAGCCCCTGAGAAACCAACAGATCTCATGAGACTTGGTCACTATCACGAGAATAGCACCGGAAAGACCGGCCCCCATGCTTCAGCTACCTCCCCCTGGGTCCCTCCCACAGCACGTGGGAATTCTGGGAGTACAATTCAAGGTGAGATTTGGATGGGGACAGAGCCAAACCTTATCAGTTAGTCGAAGGACTGGGACAGAGGCTTTCAAGCAGTCACCGCTATAACCCCATGGGTCTCCATGACAGCCAAAGGGGCCCATAATGTGGATGCCACAAGCCCCCACGGTGTCTCCAGGTCTGGAGCCCTGGACTCACACACACATTCAGGAGCTCCTGCACACGCCCTGCCTTGATTTGCCCAGTGTGAGGCTGTACCAGGACTGGCCAGCTCTGGGTGCACTGGCCTCATGAGGGGTGCCCTGGAGGCCTCAGCAAAGAAAGCAGTGCCTCCCCAAGCAGCCACAGACAGGACAGGAAATGAGAATCCCAGCATCCACTTCTGGGTGGCAGCCCGCAGTCTGCCCAGGGCCCACCTGGCATCCGGCAAGCCTGATAAACTCCTGTGTCTGCCCCTCTCAGGTGGCCCCAGAACAGGATGCCTCAGAGCGTGGGCCTCGACCTCAGGCACACCCATGCCAAGGCCGCAGCTGGCAGATCACAAGCCGGATGGCTTGGGGAGCCACTTGGTGGTCACCGGCCCGAGGCTCCCCAAGTGTAGACAGGGCCCGTGGATTCCCCACTCTCGGGATGTTCAGAGGACATGACGGCGCCCAGTCTGGATGGGCACCTGTCTCTGGCAGATGTGAGCTGTCAGCAGTGACCCCAGCACCCCTTCCTCCCTCCCTCGTGCTGCCCAAGCAGGCTCTCCACCTGCACCCTCCCTTGAGGGTGGGCTGGACCCAGCCCAGAGGCAGAGGGGCTCCTGGGCAAGAAACTCCATGTTTCTCTGGGGTGACGCCGGCCTCCAGCGCTGGTCCTTCCAGCTCTGTCCTGAAGATGTGCTGACGGAGACAAACCCGTCCCAGGGACAGACCTGGCCGGTGAAGCCTCTGAATGGTGCTGGAGGCATATTTCGACGGCAGGGAGGAACGCAGAGAGCAGAGACTCATCCCCACGTGGTCCTGTCCTCCCCATTCTCCACAGCTCCTCAAGGAACCACTGTGGTTGTTTCAATCCCAGATCAAAAGCCCAGCGTTCACAGCAGGCTTGTGTGAGCCGAGATCTCTTCCCCTGCTGCGCCATGGTCAGAGGCAGCCCCGGAAGAGCAGCCCCGAGGGCTACTGCCAGGCCTGAGACCACCCTGGCCGCACTGCACACTCTGGCCAGTTGAGCCCCAGTCAGCCAGGTCAGCCCGCCACACAGTGCACCGTGTTGTGAGTACCCTGCACTTCCCAGCAGCCCCGAGGGCCATATTCCTTCTTCCCAGGGTCCTGAAGGGCCTTGGCACAGGGCAGAGGTCACATGGGGACTCTCCTGGGTCCCTGAGCTCTGCGGATCAGAATTCCCACCCCCAGGCTTTTGGGAGTAGAGAGAGCCACGGGAACCCCAAAACAGCTGAGTCCAGACGGGAGAGGGGCCATGACTTGGCCCCCATGCCCCTAGCTGCACCTGCTAAGGATGAGTCCATCGCCCAAGCCACCATGCTAGATTCAGTTGGCATTCAGAACTGGGAGACCGGAACTTTCCATGCTGACTCAGAGGTCAAAGGTGAGACCATCTGGAAGCGCTGAGGGGAGCCAGCAGCCAGCCTGGCACCAGCGATTGAGGGGCGATGCCAAAAGACGTCTGTGGGCCTACTTCTAAATTCAGCAAAACATGGCAGAACGTTCCGGAGGTGTCCCTTGCCAGGGTGGCAGGCTCACTTTGAGAGAGGGCAGTACATGACTGGGCAGACCAATGGCCCTGTGTCCTCCTCGGCCCCAGAGGCCAGCTGCAGGGAGGCCGTGCCTGCCCACGTCCCCAAGGCTGGGGCCACCTCTCCAGCCAAAACCCCGCTCACTCTTCCCCCAAGAGAGAGCAGGCACCACAGCAGGAGGCCGTCCCAGCCCAGAGGGCCGTGCACACCCCACAGGTCCCCAGAGCAGCTGCAACCCCGAGGCCTCGTGCTCCCCAGCCCTCCCTCCCAGGGCCTCAGCTCACCCTCCAGTGGAATGGCAGTGGCATCTGAACGGTGTCAAAGGCCCCAGTGCTTCTTTCCAACACACCTGCCATGCGCCTGTCAGATCCCCGTGAGCTCTGCAGAGCAGAACCCAGGCATTCACAGCTCACCGCCGTCAGGGCAGGCATTGCCGCTCCACAGCCAAGCCCCAGGGACACCACAGAAGCCAGGAGGCTGACATGAGAGCTAGTGTAACCCTGAACACCCAGGGACAGCGAGGCCAGCAACACGCGGCAGGGCAGGGCTGGGGGTGGAGGAGGCCGAGAAAAAGTCGCCGCCTCACAAGAACAGGGAGAGCAAGAGGCCCTAGGACAGGACTGCCCAGGCCCAGGGGCAGCTCCCCGCCAGCACGTTTCTCTCAATAGCTTCTCAGCGGGACCCCCGGCTGCACCCCATCCCAGTGCCCACTTCCAGCCATGGCAGCTGACGCCCTCCTACCACAGGGGAGAGAGCATGGCCCAGCCCCGCCAGCCCCACAGTGCAGAGCTGACCAGGAGGCAGGACGGGCGTCGAATCAGGTGTGACCCTGGAAATGCGGAATGAGGGCAAGAACCCACCAGAAATGCCTGGTGGGGAAAAGCAGTCGTGGAGCCTGTGGGCTTGGCGGGCAGGTTTATTAGGGGGCCACACCCTGGGTGTGGTGGGGCAGGTCGGGGAGCCCGTGAAGGCGTGCTATGGGCGGAGGTGCGAGACGGAGGAGTGGGGGTGTGATGTGGGAACCAGAAGCAGAGGCACCTGCCCGCAGGGCGGGAGTCACGGGAACAGAGAGAAAAGCCAAAAGGAGCAAATATTCTCAAAGCGAGTTAATGAGAAAATCTTCCTGCTAAGAGCAGGGATGAGGCCTCCGATGGCCAACGATGGGGAGAGCCAGCCAGGCGGCAAACACGTCCTGGAGAAACTCGGGGACCTCCAGGGTAAGACAGGAGTCTGGAGGGTCAGGACACAGTGCTGGCCTCCAAGTACCAGCGTGAGATCGTCACCTCGCCCCACCGAATTCTGACAGCCAGCAAAACACCAAGGCGCTGTTTCAGAGCATTGAGGGACATGCGCTTCGGACCTAGAGTTTCAAGTCCTCCAAGCTGGGCTGTAACTGTGGGAATGGAGGGGTGGCTTCCTGGACTCAGACGCCTCAGGGGGACATCCCCCCGCCCCGGTGTCTGAAAGGCTCTGGAGATGAACAGGGAGGGAGACAGGAGCTGCTGCCACCCCAGGAAGGGAGCGCATCGGGAAAGGCTTTGGCTGCCTAAAGTCACAGGGACAGCAGGGCGTGTGCGGGATGCCCTGGGCTCCAAGCCTCGGACGCCCAGCACAGGGCTGCTGAGGAAAGAGGGGCGCTGCCTCTCCACTTCATCAGGCTCCCAGGGCAAGCCCTGCACTTTAAGAGGATGCTGAGTCTCTCTGGTCACTTTTCAAATTAAATTGAAGCAACACAGGAAGTCTCTGTCCCCAACTCCGGGAACAGCGTGACTGAAGCCTTGGCCAGCAGCATGGGTGGGGAGGGCCCGGGGGAGCCTCGCCCGAGGGCTCAGGGTTCCTCAGTGTGTCTCCCTGGGAGGGCAAGGGAGTGACAGATATGGAAGGCGTCCATGGGGTGCAGACCCTAGCCGTGAAATCTCATAGTTAGGAATCCATTGCAAATAAATAATCCAAGCGGAGAAGGGCAGGGGTCCCCGAGCACCCCTCAGCCCTCTGTCTGCACAGGGAGCTGGGAGGACATGCCAAGGGCCGCAGTGATGGGGAGGACACCCCAACACAGTGCTGGGTGGGAGGCCTGGCCCGAGGCCACCTGGACACCCGTGCTGCTCTCTGTGTGACATCAGGGGGCACCGGGTGGGGAAGGGCTGAACCAGCACACAGAGGTGGAGGGGCCGGGCCCAGGTGATAGCCACTGCCTTCCTTGGATGTTTCTGTATTTTCTGGGTTTAAAGTCAGCAAGTATCACTTTTATAAATGAAAAAAATGCCCTTCCAGAAAGAAAGAGATGGGGGAGAGAAAGAGAAAGAGGAAGAAAGGAAGGAAGGGGGGGAGGGAGGGAGGGAGGGAGGGAGGGAGGAAGGAAGGAAGGAAGGAAGGAAGGAAGGAAGGAAGGAAGGAAGGAAGGAAGGAAGGAAGGAAGGACATAAAACTTTAGAAATGGTCCTGAGGGTGTTCCTGGTCAGGCTGGCAATGGCGTTATCAGGAGTGAGTCATCAAAGCGACGGGGAAGGCCCAGGAGATGCAGAATGAAGGCCGGAACCCACCAGAAATGCCTGGTGGGAAATGCAGCCATTAAGCCCGTGGGGCTTACCTGGGATAACCTGGGATTAAAGCCGTATTCCAATGCCATGCCAGCCTGGTGGCCATGGCCTCTGCCCTCTGACCCCGTCTCCTGGGTGTTGCGGGTTCTGCTCCCCCTCCCCACTCCGAGTGGTCCCTCTCTGCCAGCTGTGTGCGGCTTCTCCACAGCCCAAGGGGCCAAGCCCAGGCAGGGCACACACCTGCAGCTCCATGGAGGGTGGAGGACGTGGGGACCCAGTGTGGGGCTGCAGGTGCTTCAAGGTCCTGAACTGCCAGCCAGCTCCCACAGGCTCTAGGGGAGAGGCGGGCTGGGCTCTTAGCAAGGCTGGCGCCACCCGACGAGGCTCCCCCCAGGATCCATCGCCCGGCCAAGATGGAGCCTCCCTGTCCCTCCCTGGTCCTGAACGCCCTCGCCCACTTCTTCAGCTCCGGACAGCTCGGCAGCCGATATCTCTAGGAAGCCCTCCTGAGGCTCCCAAGGTGGGCCGGGGTCAGCTGGGGCTGACCCAGAAGGGAGACAAAATTGGATGAGGTGTGGGCAGGGTGAGGAGGAGCTGAGTCCAAGGCCGCAGCGGGTCCTGGGGCCCTGTGGGCAGGGGGGTTGGTTGGATGGAAGTATGCTGTGGGGACCTCACGGGAGGGACAGGACAAGAGGCAGGGAAAGAGAAATGCGTGTGATCTGCACGATGTCCCCCGACCCCCAGGAAGCTCCCAGGCAGCTGCTGCTCTCCTGAGACTCCGCTGACGCAGCCCGGCCCCTTCACTCCCTACTCAGCTCACCCCCAGCAGCCTCGGCTGCCCACTGGGCACCCAGACCCCTCCTCAGCCCCTCCGGGCCCCTCCCCACACCACGCCCTGAGCAGGATGGGTTGTGATCAGCCCCAGCACCAGGAGACACCACAGCCTGGCAGTTTCCAGCAACCCCACGGCCGCTTAGCCACTTCTTCCTGGTTCTCTTCCTGGTGCACCCAGTAGGAGGGTGAGAGGGTGGGTGCTTGGCTGAGGGGTTCATGAGCAACAAGGGGGTCACTGAAGTTCACCCACCCACTGCATGCCACCCTCATGCCACCAGGCCCAGACAACCCCAGGGACACTCCTGACCCTCACCCTCAAGGGACAGGATCCCATCCCCCTGGCCATGGGCAGGGGTGGCACCCAGACCCTGACACCCAAGAGTTGGCTGGTTCCCCCAGAGGAGGGATGCTTCCTCAGGCAAGGCTGACCCCCTTGGATGGGGCTGACCCCTTGGGGCAGGACTGACCCTCCCCAGGGCAGGGCTGAGTTGCTCAGGCAAGGCTGACTTCCTTGACAGGCCTGACTCCATGTTGGGCAAGACTGAACCCCTAGGGCAGGGCTGATCCCCTTGGACAGGGCTGACTGCCTCTGCTTGGACAGGACTGACCCCCTCCTTGGGCAGGACTCACCCCCTTAGATGGGCTGATGGGCCCAGTGCCTGCTCTCCCCTCAAACCAATCCCCCATCCCACCCATCTTTCTCTGATTACCAAATCCAAGGGTGGGATGCGGCAGGGAGTGTCTCAGGCTCGGGGCAGTGGGTCTCAGGGGACTGAGGATCAGAAACAGAGAACTTCACACCCACCAGTCACCTGCCCTCTCCTCCAGCCCTGGCACAAGGAGGACAGGGACATGGGTCCCTGATGGGACAAGGAGGTGTCCTGGAATGGTCAGGGCCGCACTCCCTGCTCAGGGGTCCTACAGAGGAGAGGGTGCCAGGACTGTGTTGCCCCTGCCTTTGTCACGCTCCAGGCTATGCTGGGAGCCTGGGGTGCCCTTGAGACCTGGCACCTCCTAGGGTCCCATGGAGAGCCCTGGACCTGTCACACAGGACAAGAGGGAGACCTGTCAGAGGCTGGGAGAGCCTCTCTGGGAGAAGGTCTGGGCAGGGATCTTCAGCATCTACCCAGGACCTCGAGTGTTCACAGGGTTTTCAACCACATAAGAAGCAGAGGAATGGGGCTGCACATTTTTTTTTTTTTTACAGAGTCTCAGTTTGTTGCCCAGGCTGGAGTGCAGTGGCATTATCTCGGCTCACTGCAACCTCTGCCTCCCACGTTCAAGTGATTCTTCTGCCTCAGCCTCCTGAGTACCTGGGACTACAGGTGCCCATTACCACACCCAGCTATTTTTTCTTTATTTTTATTTTTAGTAGAGACTGGCTTTCACCATGTTGGCCAGGCTGGTCTCAAACTCCTGACCTCAAATGATCCGCCCACCTCAGCCTCCCAGTGTGCTGGGATTACAGGCGTGAGCCACTGGGGGCTGTGCATTCTTTTACGTGCTGATTAGAAATACATAATGAGTCCGCAGAGGGGCTGACGGGATGCAGATCCCCCCTAAGCATGTATTGACTTCTGAGACTCTATGTCTGGGACCTAGGCCAAGGGTCTCTAAAAGGTGCAGTGAACCACCTCATGCTACTTAGAGATGAGTCTTCTGTAGACAGCGTGAGGAAGCCTCAGATCACAGCCGGCACCGGCCAGCACCCCACTTTGGACAGATTTTTCTAAGCCACCAAGACTGGAAGCTAAAGACCCAGGCTCAAATCCTCAAAAGAAAGACCTCAGTCTCTACAGCATTTCATGGATGAGGAGAAGACCCACCAGGCTCTCCACGGATGAGGAGAAGACCCACCAGGCTCTCCACGGATGAGGAGAAGACCCACCAGGCTCTCCTCATCCTTAGATGTCAAACCTTAGAGCGCCATGCTTCAGAAACAGGAAGGGACAGAAGAGGACTGAGTCTCGCCAAAGACGCCACTTGACTAGGACTCAGCTCCATTCCTCATTGGGTTGATATGATAATCCACTCACCTCTTCCCCTCACAGGAAAACACAAAAGATGATGCCATCTGAAGTCTCTATAATTCCTTTATACAGAGCATTTGGCATAAAGGAGGCAAAGAAACAGGAAAATGGAAACGGTGATCTAGAAGAAAAAGGTCAATAGAAGTAGACCCACAGATGATTCCAAGTTGGCATTGGCAGAGGCAAGCACTTCAAAATAAATGTGATTCATACATCAGGGAAATGAGAGGAAAAGACAGGCAAAGCTGAAAATAGAAAATGACAGCAGAACATTGGAATCTGTGAGAAGTCATCAAATAACACTGAAAAACATTAGTTTTGGAATTAAGAACCTATTGGATGTATTTAATAGATGTTTCAACACAGCAGATCACAGAACTATTGCACTTGAATCAGATTATTGAAAATATCCAAGATAAAGCACAGAAAAAACAAATCATTTTTAAAGAAAAGGAAAGTAGAATGCAGCGGCAGAGATACGGTAGCCTGTGTCTCTTCAGGTTACCTGTCTGAAGAGACCTGGTAACAGTGGGACCTGGTGACAGAGGGACCTGGTGACAGAGGGACCTGGTGACAGTGGGACCTGGTGACAGAGGGACCTGCTGACAGAGAGACCTGCTGACAGAGAGACCTGGTGGCAGAGGGACCTGGTAAGAGAGGGACCTGGTGACAGACGGACCTGGTGACAGACGTGGTGACAGAGAGACCTGGTGACAGAGGGACCTGGTGACAGTGGGACCTGGTGACAGAGGGACCTGGTGGCAGAGGGACCTGGTAAGAGAGGGACCTGGTGACAGAGGGACCTGGTGACAGAGGGACCTGTTTACAGAGAGACCTGGTGACAGAGGGACCTATTGACAGAGAGACCTGGTGACAGCGGGACCTGGTGACAGTGGGACCTGGTGACAGAGGGACCTGGTGACAGAGGGACCTGGTAAGAGAGGGACCTGGTGACAGAGGGACCTGGTGACAGAGGGACCTGGTAACAGTGCTTCCAAAGGCGCCCTCACAGTGGACCAGGCTGTTCTGCCACCAGGCTGTGGTTCGACAAACACAGAGCCCTTGTGTGAACACACAGGAACCTTTTCAGCAGTTTGACAGTGTACTTTCACGTCTGCTCAGCCTGGGAATGGGACCTCATACGTGTGTAATTGGACCCTCGGAAGGAGAAGCGAGAGTGAGACAGCGGCAGCACTGGGAGGGGTGAGGGCTGAGAATTTCTCAGAACCGAAGAGGACCTCAGCAGGGATTTAGAAGCTCAGAGAATCCCGGGAGAATGAAGAAGTGTGGGAGCAGGAAGCCAATGGGAAGGGGAGCCGCTCGGCCTCAGGGCCCCACGGGCAGCTGTTTAGCAAGTAGCCATGCTCAGGGCGTCTTCCTCCTTCCTGAGCCTCTGCCCGCTTCTGAGAGGGGCATTCCAGGGGCCGGTGGGATCTGCTGATCTGTGATGAAGATCCCAGTGATGAGGATCCCAGCCCTAGCACCCAAAGGGAGATACCAGATGGAAGAGGAGACAAACTTCCAGCAGGTGAGGAGAGCCCGTTCCAGCATGCACCCACTGTGGTCACCCGGCTGGACACACTCCGCAGCTTCAGGGAACATCACTGGCCCCGGAGGCAGCGGGGGCGGGAGGAGAATGGGCTTTGTTAGACAACCCGGGCATCCCTGCGCGGGCACAGTGCGCACAGCCCCACGGCAGCCGAAAAATGTCTGCAAGACCCAGAGACGTGGCAGGCCCAGGCGGCAGGTGCCGGGAGGCCGACGGTGGAGAGAAGGACGGAGGAAGTCGATGTCACCGCGCATCCACATGTGGGCCTCACGCTGCAAGAGCAGGCCAGGGAGGCCCTCAGGCTGAGACAGTGCTCCCTGTGGGAATTAGCACCCAAGAGATGGATGTGTGTGTGTGGGTGGGTGTTCACCTGTATGTGTGTCTGCGTGACTGTGCGTGTGCGTGTTCATCTGTGTGCGTGACTGTGCGTGTGCGTGTTCATCTGTGTGCGTGACTGTGCGTGTGCGTGTTCATCTGT
>NW_016107758.1:1606362-1610921 GCF_001604975.1 Cebus imitator | reverse complement strand
GTGTGCGTGTTCATCTGTGTGCGTGACTGTGCGTGTGCGTGTTCATCTGTGTGCGTGACTGTGCGTGTGCGCGCGCATTTCGGTGTTTGTCTCTATGTATGCTGTTATACCCTTGGGACAATCAGGAAAAGCAATCCGGCACAGCTTCCCTTTCTGAAATATTGCTATTCACATACTCATTTCTGCGTCTGTTGTCTTGACTTCCCCATAAGGAGGTGAGCCCCAAGAGAACAGGGATTGGGCACCCTATTCACAGGGTGGCCCCCACCTGGAGGAGCACCAGGTCCTCTCTGCAATGTGCACACATGTCTGGACACTCTCAGAGGGTCACACCTGTGTCCCGACATCCATCCACGTGGTCTGGGACCTGCCACTCACCTTCCCGGGACCTCGTTGCACAGACTAACTCACCTCAGGGAAGTGCCGTGCTGAGGACAGGACTTGCCAGAGAGGCCAGCGCCTGCGGAGGGCCAGGGGTGTCTGAGAGAGGGGCGCCTTGGTGTCTGGATGATGGCAGACAGTTCCGGGGGCCTCAGACCAGATGGGAAGGAGATTAGGAACTGAGGGAGTCCATGAAGGAGCTCCACGTCCGGGCGCTCCTCCTGGAATACAGGAGTCACACAATGCAGGCAGCTTTCACTCTGCCGCCTCCTGCCCTGCAGTCCCCCTGGGTTCTCACCCCCACCATACTGGGGGTGTCCGACCACCTGCCCAGTCCTGGGAAGCCATGTTGTGCACAGAGAGGCCGGTCAGGACCTAAGGCTGTGTGTGCCTACATCCCTGGGGCAAGGGAGTGTCGTGGGGCAGTGCCAGCTCTCTACCGAGGGTGGTGGCACCTGTGATACCCAGAGCCAGCTGCCATGTGATGGCCCAGGTGGGTGAGAGCTGAGCCTGGTGGCTGGAGGCTGGAGTGAGAGCTGAGGGTCTCAGGAATGCACAGGCTGCTGGTCCCCTGGGCCAGGGGCTGCAGCAGGAGACATGTCTGGGCTCCTCTGGCTCTGGTGGCAAAGTTACAGGAAAGCCTGGATGGCCCAGCAGTGGGTGAGCAGGAGGGCATTTGCTCCCTCACAGAGTCCAGACAAAATGTTTTCCCAAAAGCCAGTCAGGAGCGGGGGCTTGGGGCCTCAATTGCGTCTGGGAGTGGAACTGTTGCTACCAGCCATGGGGTCCCACTAAGCCAGGTGTACTCCCACGGGTATGGGGGTCCCGCTAAGCCAGGTGTACTCCCGCGGGGTGTGGGGGTCCCGCTAAGCCAGGTGTACTCCCGCGGGTGTGGGGGTCCCGCTAAGCCAGGTGTACTCCCGCGGGGTGTGGGGGTCCCGCTAAGCCAGGTGTACTCCCGCGGGTTTGGGGGTCCCGCTAAGCCAGGTGTACTCCCGCGGGGTGTGGGGGTCCCGCTAAGCCAGGTGTACTCCCGCGGGTTTGGGGGTCCCGCTAAGCCAGGTGTACTCCCGCGGGGTGTGGGGGTCCCGCTAAGCCAGGTGTACTCCCGCGGGTGTGGGGGTCCCGCTAAGCCAGGTGTACTCCCGCGGGGTGTGGGGGTCCCGCTAAGCCAGGTGTACTCCCGCGGGTGTGGGGGTCCCGCTAAGCCAGGTGTACTCCCGCGGGGTGTGGGGGTCCCGCTAAGCCAGGCGCACTCCTGCCACCAGGTGTGGGGGTCCCGCTAAGCCAGGCTCACTCCTGCCACCGGGTGTGGGAGCAGCAGAGGCAAAGAGCCTTCAGCAGCCCCTCTCCCTCCCCACCTTCTCCCAGGCCAGGGCATGCGTCACAGGTCAATGACACATCAGGACCAGGAATTAGAAGCAATTCAGGTGCAAAGGGACCCTGGTGTGTCCGGCCCCATCTTCAGCAGATGAGAAGGTCATGGTACAGAGGGAGCACCTTGACCAAGGCCACAGCACACAGGCCACAGAGCCTGGGAGCACAAGCTCCCGGCCCACACCGTGGCGCTGCCCCCTGAGTTTCTCTTTCCGTGTAACCTTGGGGCTTAGAAGTAATTGGAAATTGATTTTCTTTTACTTTGTGGTCCTTGGATTTAAAAGGGTATAGTTTCAGGTTATAGCTGGATCTCCCCAGCCAGCCACACCTCCCCAAGGACAGCAGCGGCACCTCGGGCCCATCCCCCACCTGCCTGTCCCCAGCAGAAGGCTGGACCCTCAGCAGGTCCTCGCCAGCTCAGTCATTTGCGTCCGCAAACCCCACGTCCCTCATGGATGCTTACCATGGAGCATCTTCCTGGCTGGTTCCCACTGCTTTGATCTCCCGTAGCTATTATCTGGGAATTTGAGGTCCAGCCCCACCTCCTCCACACCGACACAGCAAGTGGAATCATTCAGGCAAATGTCTGGCACCTGGTGGGCAGATGAGAGGCTTCAGCTCACAGGGGCTCCCGCACCTCGGATGCTGCTCCAGCGGTCTCGAGCTGCTGGACCGTCCGCCCCAATGTCAAGGCAAAGCCTGCCTCCCCAGTGCTCCTGCACGCTCCACCTGGAAGCTTCCTAACCCAGATCCTTCCACTTGGAATGCCCCTGCTCTCCATCCTCCACTGGCCTGGCCAAGATTCCACCACGGAACAGGGGCATCACGCCAACCACTGCAGGCTGGGCAGCCACTCCCTGCTAGGCTCAGGGAGCCCTCACAGTACCCCGGAGGTGAGAATGCCCGTGTGCAAAGGGGACGTGGGCTCAGAAGGGTTCAGCGACTCTCCGTCTCTTGCACAGCTGTCAGGAACATCCTGCTCTGCTCCGCCAGCTTTCACAGACCTTGCTGATGACCTTGGCTGGACTCGGGTTACCACCCACAGCCAGCCCAGCCCTGGCTCAGAACCCCCAAGCCCCTGGGCCCCCGAGAGTGCCAGTCCCCTCTGCTGTGTGCAGCATGCCCACGGGGGCCTGGCCACTGCAGGGGCTGGGGGTGCTGGGGGGTCACGGTTCATGGTTCAGAAGATGGAGTTGGCATGAAGCTCCTGAGCCAGACTGTGCCAGCCTGTGCCAGCCACACACACAGCCCCGCCACCCCTCTGGGCCTCTGCCAGCCCCACACACACACCCCCGCCACCCCTCTGGGCCCCTTCCACTTGGCTTGCAAAGCAAAGCCAGGAGCCCCACAGCAAGCTGGCCTGTGGTCGAAGCAGAACCGCCTCGCCCTCTCTGGAGGCTCCCGGGCTCGCCAGCCTGGGGGTGGGTAATTGGATAGGAGTCCGGGGAGCTGGAGGAGATGCAGCCGGACTCTCCAGCCCCCACACCCACCCCTGCACTCCTGCGCCGCTGCCTTGGGGCGAGGGCCAATGTCACTAGTAGCACACCACAGGCATCCCCTCTGCAAGGATCAAAGAGAACCCCAATCTATCCTCTGCCCCTTCAGCACTGAAAGTCAGCCAGAGGCGTCTTGCCCGCACCAGGCCCCGGCCAGGTCCTCCCCAGCACTCACACATTCTCCCAGGGAACTGGGCACACCGTAACTGGGAAAACAGGAAAACAGGGGTCCAGCCCCCGAAGACGGGCCCAGGCCACTTCCTAAGACTCCTGTCCCCCACGGCCCTGCATTTGTCTATACGCAGGCCTGAGCCCCAGCACCTCTGCTTCCCCACAGGGAGGTGGTAAGGCTCTGCCCCGCTCCCCCTCACCTCTGCGCCCCACCTCTGCCCCCTCACCTGGTTGGGAGTCCCACCCTGAAGGGAAACTGTCCTTCCCTGCCAGCTCCTGCTCTGTGTATGCTGCACAGCGTCCTGGGGTGGGCCTGGCAGACCCCTCCTCAGCTCCCAGACACTACACACAGATGTCTGGGCTGGGTGGGAGCTCTAGGGTGACCCTGAAGAAGGCCCCGGGGCAACGGCATCTCTGAGCTTCACCAGCAGGAGCTGGGCACCATCTGCAGCATGACGCTGTGGCTGTAAGCCCGTGCCAGCCTGGCCCGAACGTAAAGGGGTGCTCTGGGCTGTGCTGTGGCTTCTGGCTGCTCTGGCTGCCCCACCCTGTGGCTTGGATGCCTGGAGACACAGCCTTGGGGCCGCCAGCTCCCTCCTCAGCACTGAGCCTGCAGGGTGGGCGTGGGGGCTAAAGGAGCCCTCCCCAGCTGTGGCCAAGCATGGGCAAGGTGGCCCTTTCCCATGGGCACCCACCCCTGTCCTCGAGCCACAGCCGGGGGGCCCATGCTGAGCCAGGTCTCTTGAGTGTTATTTGGAAACGGAGTCTGCTTTGGTCTCCTACAGGCTGCTGAGCCCTAGACACACACAGGCACGGGGGAGCCTCTCCTGTCATCCAAGACATCACCTCCTTGAGGCCCAGCGGCTCTGGCCACAGACCCGAGGACACCTGGTCAACACTGACCACGACTGTCTTAGAGCCCAGGCACTCCCACCAGGAGGTGACCCCAGCCAGAGAGCCACTCCCGCATGGCCTCCTTCATGCTCCCTGTCCCCCAGGACCTAGAGACCCTCCCCACCTCAGCCCACCACCCTCACCAGACCCTGGGCCCTCCACCACAGGCTGACAAGGAGGTACCAAACACCAGGCAGGACCGAGGATGACCAGCCTGCCCTCCCCAGCCTGCCCTCCCCA
>NW_016107758.1:1595188-1604994 GCF_001604975.1 Cebus imitator | reverse complement strand
CTGCCCTCCCCAGCACTGCCCTCCCCAGGCAGGCAGCACGTGCCCAGCGAGCTGAGCTATGTGGTCCTGGCAGCATGACCAGGGTGCCTGTCTTCTTCCTGAACTCAGAGGCAGGCCCGCAGTAGGAAGCAGAGGCTCCAGAAACCTGACCTTCCAGTGACAGCCAGGATCACCAGGGCGGGATGGCTCCCCCGCCCAGGCTCGTCCTGGGGGAGGTCGAGAAGTTCCAGCCAGCAGCCTTGGCCCTGTGGGGACAGGCCATCTGTGGTAAGAGATTTTCCTCATCTCTCTGTAGGGGGCTTCTTCCTCTTCCCCAAGGTCAAGGTGGGTGCTGGGGCTCCCTGAGCTCGGCCAAAAGACTCCAAAGCTGAACATCCTGTGCTCGGGGCTTGGGACACTGAGGATTAAGTGCTGGCCTTAATGTCAGACAGGGAAAGGCCCTGGAGAGCCTGGGCTGGCCTTGAGGGAACCCCCAGCCCAAGGCTGCAGGGAGCATCTGGAAGGTGAGCTGACACTCCATGGAGAAGGACCAGATGGTGACAGGAGCCCCGGAAGGCCTGAAGGAGGCCTTGACAGCAGAGGGGACTGGGGAGAGTGAAGACCACCACCCGTTTCCCACACACAGCTGCCCAGAGGGGCCAAGCCTTGAAGAGGGAGGAGCCAGGTGTTCTGAGGCCAGAAACCACCCCAGCATGCATGCACATGCACACACACACATGCGCACGCACATGCACATGTGAATGCATGCACAAATACACTCACACATGCATGCACAAATACACTCACACATGCACACACAAATGCACACACATGTGGGTGCACACACGAATGCACACATGAATGCATGCACAGATCCACATGCACACATGCACACACAAATGTGTACACATGTGACTGTACATGTGAATGCACACACAAATGCATGCAATTATGCACACACATGCACACTCACATGCACGCACCAATGTGCACACACAAATGCACACACACAAGCACACACCCCAGCAGTGGGGATGCTGTTCTCCCTGTGCCTGGAGAAGGGACTCGATGGGCGTCGGCAGGACTGAAAGTGAAGCGTTAACGTTGGCTAGATGTCCACGCAGGGGCGAAGGGAGGGCTTGGGGGCACATTTAGCCCCAGCCCTGAGTTAGGGCTTCTCCATGAACCCAGAGAGTCCACATGGGAGGATGAAGACACTGTGCGTGTCTGACAGAGCCTTCTCCAGGTTTCTCTACCTGGTCTGGCCATCCGTTTGGCCACAGCCCCTGACATCTGCTTTGGGGCACCATCAACCCCCATAGGGGGCTCAGGGCTTCCCCTCCTGAGGGTGTTGGGGTGATACAGCCCAGCAGAGAACCCGTGGAAGGCTCCCACTGCTTTCCACAGCGGCTCGTCCCCTCCCTCTACACCGGCGTCAGGCCTGGCTCCCGTGGATGCCTCTTCCTTTCCAGGGAGTGGAGTCCTTGCTGTTCGTGTAGCCGGAGGATGTGCCAGGCACGGAGGCTGCACCACACTCTTACCGTAGCAGAGAGCCGCCGCTGTCCCTCATGCCTTCCTAGAAACACGGGTGCGGCTGCGCCTCCAGGCCCCACAGGAAGGGGCCCAGCTGGGCACAGCCCTGCAAGCTGCTTGGGGGTCTGGGTGGGACTGAGACTCTGTGGACCTCTGGCCACCAACTCCTAGGCCAGCCCTGGGCTGGACCTCCGGCTGTCCCGGAGGTGTGATGGTCTCAGTCAGGAGGGGCCAATCTTTTGGCTTCCCTGGGCCACGTTGGAAGAATTGTCTTGGGCCACACATAAAATTGTAAGATGCACTAACACTAATGATAGCTGATGAGCTTTAAAAAAAAAATCACAAAAAAACTCATAATGTTTTAAGAAAGTTTACGAACTTGTGTTAGGTCAACTTCAAGGCACCCTGGGCCACATGCGGTCCACAGGCCTCGGGCTGGACAAGCTCGGTCCAAATGTGTGTGTCCCCCAAAATGCACATGTTGACACACCCTCCAGTGCAACAGTGTTCAGAGGTGAGACTTTCAGAGGTGATTCAGTCACGAGAGTGGAGCCTGGGGAAGGGACGGGTGCCCTCATAAAAGAGGCTGCCCCTTCCACAGAGGGATCCCCAGTCAGGAGTCCCCACCTATGGAAGGGGCCCTCACGAGACACAACCTTCCAGCACTTCGTCCTGGACTTCACAGCTTCCAAACTTGAAAAGTACGTTTCTGTTGTTTCTACAACACCAGGTCTATGATAATTGTGTTACACCAGGCAAACAACCAAGGCAGGCAGAGCCTGGGGGTGTGAGCTCAGGGGCGCCCGGGGCAGAGCCTGGGGGTGTGAGAGGACAGGCCTGTGTCCCCTGCAGCAAACATTCTCTGTCCCCACCACACTGCACGAGAGACTGGGCCCAGCCAACCCTGGCTGCTCTGGGCTCCCTGCCGGGCAAGCCCATCACCTTGTGCCAGGGTCAGCCCACTCCACTGCAGAGCCTGAGCATTGTCTTGGGGCCAACTCCTGGAGCCAGGTGTTACCTGGACCTGGGCTGGAATGGGGGTCCGCCCAGGCGTCTCTGACAGGTAGGGTCTGGGCACGTGGCCCGTGGTTGATTGACCATGTGGGGGTTACATGTGTCCCTAACAAGTCCGCCCACACCTTGCCAGCAGCTGCTCAACGCCCTCGGGCTGCCTCATCTGCACGAATTAAACTCCCCTGACCTTTGTCTGCACAACCAAACTTCCTGAAGGCAGCTCCTGTCTCACGTCTGCTGGGAACACCGCAGCAGGTCCCACTGCCATGATGCTAAGAGCCATCGGATCTGTCCCCACCTGCCCCTCCTAGCTCACCTGCCCCACCTACGCTTGCATCCCCCATTCACCTGGTCCTGAAGATGAGAGCCCATCTCCCCACACTCAGCCTAGCAAAAAACAGCCATCTCCAAGCCCTGAGTGACAATGGCTTCACCCTGCCTACATCTGGTTCTGCAGAGAGCTGCAGGCCTCCAGGTCCAGGCCAACTGCCCCAAGGTCAGGGGCACCCAGTCCAAGGTCGGGGGTTACATGCTTCAAGTTCAGGGCCACAAGCCTCCAGGTCAGGGCCACCTGCTTCAAGGTCAGGGCCACTCAGTCCACAGTCAGGGCACATGCTGCAAGTCAGAGCCACCTGCTCTGAGGTCAAGGCTGCTGTTCTAAGTTGGGACCTGATTTACCAACACTGTGCCTGGTCAGGGCCTGGACACAGCGGGTGTAAAGATGTGCCCGAGGAATGAGGTAGGAGCAGATGAAGCCTTCCCCCACCTTTCAGCAGCCTTGCACGTGCACCCAGCAGGGCGAGGGACACAGGCCACGCTTCTCTGAGCAGCCAGGCCTGGAGTTCCCGACCAGTTCCCTCAGGGACCGGCCTCAGGGGATGGGAGGACTTGAGGGAAGAGGACCCTGGGAAAACCTTCCAGAGCCCTCTCTTCCAGAGAGGGGTGCACCTTGCCCAAGGTCACATGTCCCAGAGGGACACCAGCTGACCCAGACAGCAGACACGGCCCAGGACAACCCCGGCAGCCTTGCCTCCGGGACTCCCTGAGTCTCCAGCTTTGCCTGATCCCAGGGTCCCCGTCCAAGGCCAGCCTCCTCTCGGCCAGGCAGCCCACCCCAGCCCAGCCAGGACCAGCTGTGTCTGGGGAGGAGGGCGGCCCTGGGGGGGCTCTGGGGAAGGGGTAGATGTATGACAAGAAGGGCATTGTCCACAGTCCTCACCAGACTTCCAGGAGCTCCGGGGGCGGGAGCAGCAAGGCCGGGCTCTGAGCTGCAGGATCCAAAAATAGCCTGGGGTGCGGCCGGTGGCCAGGGATGGGCAGCTGACTTCACGCCACAAGCATCCCGGGAAGGCCCAGCGGTCTGTGGCCGCACCTGCTGGGCCTCTACCCGGAGTGCTGCCCTCAGCAGGATGGGCCCATAATGGGCCTCTAGGCCACCCACATGCAGGAAGCCCAGCTCTTCCTGAGGCCCCAGAAGGGCCCTCGGATGCTTGGAGGCCACTGTGCTTCTCACTCTGGCTTGTCCATGAATCCTGGGCCAGCCACGCCCCTCACCAGGCCTGGGCCACTTTGTAAGCTGCGGGGGTGCTGTCTCCCCATTGAGAGCCCCCGGAGATTTGTCCCACGGGTGGGGGGAGGGCAGTGTGACCCTATCTCCCCAAGGGAGAGAACCTTGCTCTTCTGGGCTGTTGTCCCTGTGGCTCTGACACTGGGCCCGGGAGAGATTCACTACACCCAACTTTAAAATGAAGTGGGTAGGCTGGGCACAATGGCTCAGCATGTGATCTCAGCACTGTGGGAGGCCAAGGCAGGCACATCACTTGAGGTCAGGAGTTCGAGACCAGCCTGGCCAACATGGTGAAACTCCGTCTCTACTAAAAATACAAAAATTAGCCGGGTGTGGTGGTGTGTGCCTGTAATCTCAGCTACTCAGGAGGCTGAGACAGGAGAATCAGTGGAACCCAGGGGAGGTTTCAGTGAGCCGAGATTGCACCACTGCACTCCAGCCTGGGCGACAGAGTGAGAGCCTGTCCCAAAGAAAGAAAAGTGAAGTGGGTGACAATGTTTCATTTCATTCCTGATGCAATTCACATTTCCTCCACAAAGGCTTCGGAGCCACGTGGACCAGCCACAGAACCCCGGATATCCCCTGCAGCCCCCAAGCCCCGCCACAGTTGACAGAGGGTGAGGGGCCTGTCCTGGAAGGGTCGGGGCTGAGCGAGGGTGATGATCAGGGCTGTGCTAAGTTCCAGTAAATCCCTGCAGCTCAGCTGAATGTGGTTGTGGGGGTGTGACCAGAGAAAGGTGGTCCCAGACCAGGGAGGGTCTCTGGGAGGCCGTGGCCTTTGCAGGGACCAGAAGCAGGCAAGGAAGCCACGTGTGCCAGGGAGACCTCCCGACACACGAGCAGCACGGCGAAAGCCCAGGGCAGCAGCGGTCGGCTCCGGGTTTGAGGACAGCCAGGAGATTGATGTGGCCGCTGCTGAGGGAAACAGACAGAGAGGGCCACACATGGGGACTCTGAATCTTGTTCCGAAGTTAAGTCTGTGGGGGTGTGAGCAGAGACAGGCGCTCCCACCCTTGCCTGGGATCCAGCCTTCCCGGAAGGGGCCTTGTGGGCTGCCGAGGGGCAGGGAGGAGGCAGAGGCGGGCACAGAGGCATGGCAATGCTGGCCTTGAGTGGCGGGTGCCCTGGGGCTCTGGGAGCGGTCCTGTTGGGGACACAATGAGGCCAGGGCAGGCCGATGAGTTGAAGGACAGGAGGCAGGAAAGCAGGGACGGTGAGGTGGGCTCCGGCGTGGCAGGCCCTGGCTGGCCGGCCACTGTTTCTGAGATTTTGGAACATGGCGGGGAGCCTGGCATTTGATCCTAATGATGCCCTTTGTGAATGGGGCTGACCGAGGTCTTCCCCACTGACCTGGGCCCCCAGGCTAGGGCTGACCTCTCTGTCAGTCTGAGCTGGGTTTCCAGGCTGAGTTGGTGGCTGCCTCTCTGGGTCTCCTGAGACTTCACCAGGTAGTCTCTGCAGAAGCTTCTGGAACTTGCTACAGCCATGACCGCCCCAGGAATAAGAGGGGTGTCCCTTCTCTGCCCTTCACCCTGCCTTGAACACTGGTCTAGTGCCAGCCCAAGAGTGTCCTGGGCAGGGCCAAGCTTGCCGGGCCCCAGGGGAGCCTGGAACTGTCCCGGTGGGGGGCAGTGCTGGGGCGTGGGGGTCCCCTGGGCTGCCACCAGAGGGTTTCTTCCAGACCGCTGTGTGCCTGGGCTGAGAACAAGGCGGCCTTGTGCTCCGGGCCTGGGCAGGAGGCAGTTTGGAGGCCTGCTTGTGCCTTTGAAGTCCCAGGCGCACCCACCTGAGGCCTGGGGAGGGCAGATGCCTGAAGCCCACAGATGTTTCTCAAGGAGGAAATTCCATGTCTCTGAGAGGGGCAGGTAGGAGTGGCATGTGGGGGGGTGTGGAAAGAGGGGGCAATGTGAGCAGGCTGTGGTGGGGGAGGGGTATGGGGGTGCAGGGCAGGGGCAGGGCTGTGGTAGGGGCAGTGGACGGGGCAGGGACGTGGAGGGGACAGGGCTGTAGTTGGGGGCAGGGCGTGGAGGAGGGCGGGTCATGGCAGGTGAGATGTGGAAGGGCCAGGCCGTGGAGGGAGCCCCGTGTGGAGGGCGGGCCTGTGGTAGGGTGAAGGGGCATGTAGGAAGGCAGGGCTATGGTTAGGGCGGGTGTGGAGGGGGAGCACAGCACGGAGGGGCAGGGCTGTGGTGAGGGAAGGGGGAGGACCGGGCAGGGAGGGCCGGCCGTGGAGGACAGGCCGTGGAGAGCCGGCCGTGGAGGGCGGGCCGTGGAGGCCAGGCGTGGAGGGCAGGCCGTGGAGGCCCCAGGGCCACTCCTGCTGGGGCTGCTGTACGGAAACCCTGCGAGCTGCCAGGCTTGCAAACATCAGGAATTCATTTCTCACAGCCCAGAGGCTGGAGGCCGGAGATCAAGGTGCCAGCCTGGTCCGGGACTGGAGAGGGCTGGCCTCAGGGTGGTGGATTCCCAGCCCCTCAGTCTGTCCTTAACAGCAGAACAAGCCCTCTGGCCTCTTCTTACAAGGGCACGGGTCCCATTTATGACAGCTGCACCCTCATGACCACATCACCGCCCACAGGCCCCACCTCCCCATGCCATCATATTGGGGTCAGATTTCAGCATAAGAATTTGGGAGCTGTGCGTGGATCCCAGAGCTTTGGGAGGCTGAGATGGGAGGACCGCTGGAGCTCAGGAGGTCGAGGCTGCAGTGAGCCACGATCGCACCATTGTACCCAAGCCCGGGCAGCAGAGGGAGACCCTGTCTAAAGAATTTTGGGGTGACACAAGCACTCAGTCCATAATGCTCTCCACAGACTGGCCTCTTTTCTCCCCGAAGCTTGGGTCTTCTAGGCCAATGCAGATCCCAGCCCATCAGCCTCAGTGGACCGAGACCCGGGACCCGCAACGGTCTGCACCTGCTTCCCAGCCCCATTACTGCCAGCTCCTCTGCCCAGGCCTCCAGATCTGTGGGCTTTCCAGGCTCCTCAGACCGAAGCCCACCAGCCCCAGCCCAGCTTCTGCCCAGGCACTGTGGCGACCAGGACATGGATGCTGGGGTGTGTGACCTCTGTGGTAATCCGGGACATAGCAGTGGAATGGAGCCTGTAATGTTTCTTAAACACACATGAGGTGGCCTGGACATGGGTGCTGGGTGTGCAGCCTCTGTGGTAACCCAGGACAGAGGACACGGGTCCTGGGTGTGTGGCCTCTGTGGTAACCTGGGACTCGGGACACGGGTGCTGGATGTGTGGCCTCTGTGGTAATCTGGGACTCGGGACACGGGTGCTGGGTGTGTGGCCTCTGTGGTAACCCGGGACACGGGACACGGGTGCTGAGTGTGTGGCCTCTGTGGTAACCTGGGACACGACACTCAGTCAGAGCCCACACCGTTTCTTGCAGGCATGGGAGGTGACTCCTTGGACGGACAGTGCTCACTCAAAGACTCTGGCTGGGCCCTGCGGTGCTGGGACCAACACCGAGAGTGGAAAATGGGGGTCTTGGAAGCATCCCAGGTTGGGGCTCTTAGGAGGGAGGGTGGGAAGTACCCGGTACTAGGGCGTGCTGGATGTACTGGCCCCACCTGGCCTCCCCCACCACCCCTGGACCCCTGTGGACCCAATCACCGGATGAGCTGGATGTGCTGACCCCTCCTGCCCTCCCCCCAACCCTGGCCCCTGGTGGACTGGGCTGCTGGGGCGAGCTGGGCGTGCTGACCCTGCCTGGCCTTTCTGGTCTCAATTTTGACTCAGGCCTGGGGGTTCCCGAGGCTCCCGGCTTGGAGGCAGACATGGCTGTGAGGCCTTGGCTCTTACCCACTCAGCAGGGATGAGTTCAGGGACAGCCAGGCCCCACTGATGTCACCAAGCTGAGCTTCTGAGCTTCTGGCACCTGTGTGGGAGCTGCAGCCCTCAGGAAGAAGCATCCTCCCCTCCTCAAGGGAGCAGAGAAGGCGGACAGGGAGGAGGCCTGGCCTGAGGTCCTCTGATGCCAGCCTGGGGCCAGCACGCCCTCTAAGGAGAATTCCTGGGCAGTGATGCAGCCGCCTCGCTATCACAGGCTGTCATTCGAGGGAGAGCCGCCCTCGGAACGCCTCCCAGCCCCAAACGCAGGGATCCATCTGGGAAGTCTTCCCACAGACACTCACAGTACGCTGTTCCAGGATCCCTGGGCCTCAGGGTGGGGCCCGGGTCTCAGGAGAGGAAGTGTCCAGACTCCTAGACACCAGCCCGGGAGAGGGTCTGGCGGCAGCCACCTCGGTCAGGACCAGGAAAGAGCATCCACCGTGCGGGCCCAGTGGCCTCAGGACACCCCAGCTGCATCCCTCCTGTCCAAGGCCCAGCCATCCCGGGAACGCCCCAAGAGCCATCCACTGCCAGGGTTTGGGCTTCCCCTCCCCAGTGACCCCAACTCTGCCCTGGAGAGCAAACCCGGAAGCAGCTCCTCTGGGGGACTTTCCGGGGAAAATATCAGGGTGGACTGCAATCATGCTCATCACGCTAAAACATACTGCAACATAGAGGCAGGTGTTTGCAAACAGAATGCAAACAGTCACGGAGGCAGGAAAGCTAAGCTCCACGCACTCGCTGAACGAGGCCGTTCGCTGCAACCCCGCGTCACCGGGTGCCCAGCCTGTACCCAGGCTCGCAGCTGCCACGGGTGATGACTCAGCTTCCCCACCGCTCTTCGGATTCAGGCTGCTGCAAAGCCCTCCCAACGTGGGTGTTGAGAGGGTGCTTGCCCCAGTCACATGGCACGCCCGGGCAGTGGGGCGGGCAGACAGCGCGGGCATGGTTTACGATGGATCAGCGAGCCCTCTTCCCTCCATCCCCACGTGATGCGCTTCCGTCCCCCTGACCGCAGGGGCTGTTTCTGACTTCCAGCTACAAGGGGCACGGCTGCCGTGGCCTCCCACGTGTGTGTCGTGGCGCGGTCGCACGGGCTCCCGTTTCCACAGGCTGCTCACGTCCAGGGTGGAGCCGCTGGGTCCAGTTGACCAGGTGTCGTTCAACCAGTTCCCAGAGTGACTTTAGCGACTTCCATTCAGGGTATGAAAGGCCCCATGTCTCTCCAGCCTCATCCACACAGTACGGTCAGCATTTAACCATGCCAATCAAGGGCAGCACAGTGGGGACCCCTGCAGTCCTGATGCCTGTCTCCCTGGTTGCCGCGAGGCTGGGCCCTGTGCACACATCACATAGCCATTTGGGTCTCTTCTCTGCCAGGCACCTGTCCCACTGCCCTGACTGCTTGCCTATGCAGTTGCCTGTTGTTTTGTCATTGATTTGCCAGTACTCTTTACATATTTTGGATTCCAAGCTCCATCAGTTACATATAATGAAATATTGTTTTTCATTTTGTGACTTGTCTTTTCAAGGTCTAGGGACTTTTCCTTCCCTGAAGCATTTAAGGACCACTTACTTACCAGGCATGCTGGCCCCATCCTGGGTGTGGAGAAAACAGGGTGTTACTGACAGTCCAGCCTCTGGGGCTCCAACATGTGGGACAGAGCAGACCCTGCGTGCAGCAGGAGGGTTACTGGGGATGTCACTGAGGGGTCACATCTCACAGCTGGTGCAGGAGGAGGCCTGCTGGGGACATCACTGAAGGGTCACCTCTCAGAGCTGGTGCAGGAGGAGGCCTGCTGGGGACGTCACTCAGGGGTCACATCTCGGAGCTGGTGCAGGAGGAGGCCTGCTGGGGACGTCACTCAGGG
>NW_016107758.1:1579634-1594903 GCF_001604975.1 Cebus imitator | reverse complement strand
CTCAGGGGTCACATCTTGGAGCTGGTGCAGGAGGAGGCCTGCTGGGGACGTCACTGAAGGGTCACATCTCGGAGCTGGTGCAGGAGGAGGGCTGCCAGCAATGGCACTGGGGGGCCACATATTAGAATAGCAGCAGTGTGGGAGGACAGGCTGGAGAGGTTTCGCTGGAGAGCGGTGCCCATAGAGGCGTCTCAGGGCCATCCTGGCCTGTGTGAAGCAACATGATGCCCCATCCCCCCTTAGAAAGGGCGGTGCCAGCAGCTCCCACTTGACCTCAGCTCCCACTTGACCTCAGCACCCAGGAGTGTGAACAGATGGTTCTTTTCTGCTCCGTCTTTATCACCTGGGCAGAGGGACCCCTGGGAGGAAGGGGCATGTGTCCGGGGCTCCAGAGCACAAGGTCAGTTTAGGAAGTGCTGACTGCAGCCGGGTCCTCACCAGCCCTTCCGCAAGGGAGCTGACTTGTTGGTACCGAGAAAGGCTCAGGAAATTCAGGGCTGGGGACCAGGGGCAGCAGCAGCCCGGGGAGCCCAGTTCCATCCTCAGCCCAGGAAGAGAGGGGAAGGCGGCCCACCTGGGACCCCCTCCAAGGTGTGCAGTGAGCGGCCTGCCTGAGTGGTCAGCCTGCTCAGAGAGCTTCAGGTCAAAATGCTGCCCTCCCCGCAGCCCAGCCACCCCTTCCAGTCCCGTCCTTGGACACCCATGAAGACAAGAACACAGACACTTCCTATCTGGAGATGAAGATGGGCAGACGGGAGCCGGAGGACTGATACTAATTACAAGACGACAGAGCAGAACCAACACCTAAGCATGCCTGGGAGCTGGGAGCTCAGGGAAAACCACTTCCCAGAAGCCCACCACCACCCTCTGCCCTGGCCCGACTGGCACACCTGGCCAGCCACAGGGCACGCCTCTCCACACCTTCTGTCTGCCAGCTGCTGCTTCCGGGCTGGCTAGGTGCTGGATGGTGGGTGGGCACCCGAGGGGCTGTCCCCAGAGCCTAGGAGGGGCCACCAGGGGCCACCCAGAACCCCTACATGACAGGGGAGAGTCAGGGACACCGAGTCCCTGAGGGCAGAGCTGCAGGCGTGGGCAGGAAGCCGGGCTTTGAAAAACACCAGAAAATGCATAAACTCCCCCACTGGCTTTGCACCAACAACTACACGAAGAAACTGTTTAAAAAGAGGGAGGAGAGCCAGGCATGGTGGCTCACACCTACAGTTCCTGCACTTTGGGTGTCCAGAGGGAAGATCACTGGAGCCCAGGAGTTGAGACCAGCCTAGGCAACATAGTGAGACTCCGTCTCTACAAAACATCAAAGGATCAGCTGGGCATGGTGGTATTGCCTGTGGCCCCAGCTATTTGGGAAGCTGAGACGGGGGACGCTTGAGCCGGGGAGGTTGAGGCTGCAGTGAGCCATGCCTGCACCGCTGCACTCCAGCCTGGGTGACAGAGTGAGACCCCGTCTCAAAAAGAAGCAGGGATGAAGAGGAGTGATTAATCGTGGAGAAGCAGGTTAATAGTGGGGAAAGTTAACATATGCTTCTTCTCTGGAAGATCAGAACAGTCAAAACTCAGCAGATGGGAATTACCAAGTCACGGAAAATAGACTGCGTTATGTAAGCCCCTCCCACCCATTCACTCCGCAGGCAGAGTCCAGCCCTGGCTCTCAAGGCCCTGGGAGCTGAGAAGCAGGGGTTCCGGTACAGGGGCTGACCTGGGAGCTGAAAAGCAGGGGTCCCGCTGCAGGGGCTGAGAGAGGAACCCTCTTAGGGGGTAGAGGCCTAAGCAGCCAGCCCTGGGGAGGGGTCATGCTTCCAGTGGGCCTAGGAGATAGGAGGAGCTGTAGTCCCCATCCCTTCGAGAAGCCCCAGGGAGGTGGGGCATTCACAGGCAGATGTCCCCGCCTCTCCTGGGGAACACGGAGATTCCCTGCCGAGCCGCCCCGCACCTGGCACGTGTTCACACCTGCCACGTGGATGGAAAACACCACAGGTGTTCTGGGCAGCAAGAGACCCTCAGGGCTTCAAGTGAGCAGACAGGCTGGAGGCGGTGCCGGGGTGGCCGCGAGACGTGCCTCCACACCCGGCAGCTACGTTTGATTCAGGTAAAACACAGTGGACTCCGCTCCTGAGTCTGTCCAGTCAAACCCATTCAGTTACACAGAGATAGAGATGACTTTATTACACTTTTAATTTTATCCTCAACAAAATTTAAAATATGCATACAAGCGTGTAAAATTTCATGATGTCATATATGCATCTCACCTGCGTAACATACTTTGTGCCCAGCAAGCGGTGGCGACACCGTCTTTTCCAACACCCACATGCTTTTACAAAACCAACTGTTGGCCCAGGCATGGTGGCTCACACCTGTCATCCCACCACTTTGGGAGGCCGAGGCAGGACGATTGCTTAAGCTCTGGAGTTTGGGCTACAGTGAGCTATGATTGTGCCACTGCACTCCAGCTGGATGACAGAACAAGACCCTGTCTCTAAAAGAGAAATTAACCATGCAGTAGTTCACACCAAACTCTCAGTAAATTCCAAAACACTTTACATAAATGAAATCATATTGAAAAAGTTGTTTTGTTTCTTCCTTCGTTGCTAATCATTATAATTTTATTACAAAAGTTAGGCTGTGGGTCCCTCTGGGATGAGGAAAGGGTGGGGTGCATCGGGGTCCACCATCAAAACCGTGAGTCTGGGCCAGGAGCTGGCCACACAGGAGTCCACCGTATGATTTTCAGTTAAGCTGAACGTTTTGTATTGAGGCATTTTTATCTTACATTATAGCTCTCAATTTTTAAAACATGCTTCAAAATAATCCCCCCAAATTTGAAGCTGTAAAAATTACATTTGCAGTGACAAAGTTAACATTTTTAAAAGAAGAAAGGTGATCACTTAGGTATTGATTTAAAAGAAATTTAGATCATTCCTAGATCATTTGGCCCCTCTATTTCTGTACTGCTCCAATTCCAATTTCTTAGCAAATGCTCCTGGCTCCACCCCTGAAAGATTTCCAGAATTGCGACACGTCCGCGGCCCTCACCGCTCCCTCCACGGCCTGAGTCACCACCTTCCCTCATGTAGCCCCCAAGTTCCACCCACAACACAGAAGCCAAGAGGATCTTGGTAAACTTGAAGTCACATCGCGGCGTCTTCCATTTGCGTTCCACAGACGCCAGTCCCTCTTAGAGTAGAAGTCAGAGCATCGACCTGCAAGCCCCACGTGGTCCGACCTCGGCGTTCACGCCCTTTCCCTGCTCTTCACACTGCAGGTGCTCGGCCAGCCCCCTCCCTCCTCCCGCCCTCATGTGAGTGGTCCCTCTGCTAACATGCACTCCTGCTTCAGCCCATGTGGTGGCCAAAACTGGCACTGGCCGGGCCAAGGGGACGGTTCCAACACATTTCAAAGGACCACATTCACTCAGGCTACGTTCTCAGCCTACAGTAGAGTTAGGCTGGAAAACGATGCCCATCAAAGCAACTAGAAAGTCTTTCAAGTGCTTAGAAATTAAGCAGTATGCCTCTGCATAACCTGTGGGTCAAAGACGAACTATAAGCGGAAATTAGAAAATCTTTAAACCGAATGATAATAAAAATGTAACCTATCAAACTTGTAGGATCCAGTTAAAACTGTGCTTAGAGCAAAATTTTGTGCTTAGAAAGAAAAAAAGTTGGAACAACAATCTTAATGTAGCTTTGTAAGGACATTAGAAAAAAAGGAGCAGGTTAACCCTATGAAAACAGAAAGAGGGAGCTAATATGGACAATAGCGGAACACAATTAATAAAACAAATGTCCATAGAAAGTTGGGTTTTTGCACAGATTAATAATATTCACTGCTCAGGACTAATAAAAAATAGCACAATATCAGGCCAGGCACAGTGACTCACACCTGTAATCCCAGCACTTTATGAGGCTGAGGTGGGTGGATCACCCGAGGTCAGGAGTTCCAGACCAGCCTGGACAACAGGGCAAAACCTTGTCTCTACTAAAACTACAAAAATTAGCCAGGCATGGTGGCAGGCGCCTGTAATCTCAGCTACTTGGGAGGTTGAGGCAGGAGAATCACTTGAACCCAGGAAGCAGAGGTTTCAGTGAGCTGAGATTGCACCACTGCACTCCAACCTAGGTGACAAGAGCAAAACTCCATCTCAAAAAATAATCATAATCATAATATGGCACGCGTTGGCAATAGCAGAGATCAAGAAGGGGTCACTACCGAAGATCCCACAGACGTTACAAGTGTTACAGACAACTTTCTGCCAAACAAATCAGCAAGTCCAATGACATGAGCATATTCTTAGAAAAACAAATTTGACAAAAGAGACACAAGAAGAAATAGAATATGTAAGTAGTCCTATGCATAATAAATAATTTAATTGAATCGTTAATTTAAAATCTTTCCGCAAAAAAATCTCTAGGCTCAGAACACTTAAGATAAATAATTTCAAATATTTAAATGTGAACTAACACAAGCCTTATAAAATTCCTAGAGAAAACAGGAGAAAAAGAAATACCCCCTGGTATGGTTTGGCTTTGTGTCCCCACGAAAATCTCATCTTAGGTTGTAATCTCCAGGTACTGAAGGAGGAATCCGGTGGGAGGCAATTTGATCATGGGGGTGGTTTTCCCTCATGCTGTTCTCATGACAGCGAGGGAGTTCTCACGAGAGCTGATGGTTTTATAAAAGTCTCTTCTGCCTTAGCTCCCTTGACACTCTCTCTCTCTCACCTGCCACCATGTAAGATGTGCCTCTTCCTCTTCCGCTGTGATTGTAACTTTCCAAAGGCCCCCCCAGCTACGTGGAACTGTGAGTCAGTCAAACCTCTATCTTGTATAAATCACCCTGTCTTGGGTATTTCATTATAGCAGTGTGAAAACAGACTGGTACACTCCCCAATTCATTTTATAAGGCCATTATTAATTCATCCTAAAACTTGAGAAGAAAACTATACAAAAGGAATACCACAGGTTAATTTCTCTTATGAACATAGGCACAAACGCTTCATCAAAATATTAGAAAATTAAATCCAGGAATACATAAAGTAGATAAAACATCACAACTGAATTGGCTTCATGGGTTCATTACAAAAACAAAAGGCTAGTTTAACGTTTGAAAATCAATAAATGTAATGTACCACATTAAAAGAAGAAAAAAGAAAAACCATGTAATAATCTCAGTAAACTCAGGAAAAGCATTGATAAAATTCAACACTCTTCAGGATGAAAAGTCTGAGAAAATAACTTTCTTAATACGATACAGAGTATCATCAAAAAGCCTGCGGCCAACACACTTCCTGATAAAATATCTAAAGTTTCCTCTGATGTCAGGAATGAGTCAGGGTCTTTGCTGTTTTCACTTCTGTCAAACGTGCTGGGGGAGGCCGGGCTGGGATGAGAAACTAGGAAAGGAAAGCAAAAGTATGGGACTGGAAATAAAGAAATGCAACCATAGATAGTTACAGGTAACACAACTGTGCATGTAGAAAAGCCAAAAGAATCTGCAGCTAAATTATTACAATTAACACGAGAATTCAGCAAGATGGCAGGCATGCAGTCAGCATAAAACACTACATGGCAACACACCAGTAACACAAATAGAGAACAGAGTTGTTAACTGCTACTCATTTTTCTGAAAGCTACGGGAAAGATGGAAATTTGGACTTCATTAAAATTAAGAATATCTATTTATCAAGGGGCACTGTTAAGAGAATTAAAACTAAGCCAGAAACTGTGAACAGACATTTGCAAAGCATGTGTGATGGTTGTTTTCATGTGTCAAATGGACTACACTATGGGGTGCTCAGATTAAATATCACTCCTGGGCGCGCTCGTGAGGGTGTTTCTGGATGAGATGGGCGTTTGAATCGTGGACTCAGTGAAGTGGATGATCCTCCCCAGTGTGGGAGATGTCACCCCATCCACTGAACACCTGAATCCAACAGAGCGCGGGGCGAAAAAGGAACCCACATCTTTTGCTTTCTGCCTTTCTGCTTGAACTGGGACACTGGTCTTTTGCTCTTGGGCTGAGATCAATACCATGAACTACCTTGGTTCTCAAGCCTTCCGGCTGGGACAGAATGATGCCACTGGCTGCCCTAGTCTCCAGCTTTTGGTTGGACAGCAGATTGTGGGACTTTGCCTCCGTCAGCAATCACGTGAGCCAGTTCCTCATAATAAATAAATAAATATACATGACAAATATATTTACGTATATATGGAAACATTTACCCTATTGGTTATCCGGAAAACCCTGACTAATACAGCACGTATCCAATCAAAAGTTTGTAGCCAGAATATATAAAGAACTCCTACAAATCAGTGAGAAAACAAAAGACAGCTCATTTTTCTTAATGGGAAAAGGGTTAGAAAAAGTAGGTAAACACAGAATAAAAGTGCTGAGGTTATTCATCACAGCGACGCAAATCAGAAGCCACCGTGACCACCACGACAGCTGAAGTCGAAGGCCTGATGATACCAAGGGCTGTCACCAATGCGGAGCCAGGGAGACGGGCGCTCTCTGGGCAAGAGAGTGCTGGGTACAGGAAGCTGGGAACGCTGCCTGGCAGCATCTTCCAAAGTTAACTCTATATATCCTGTGAAATGCCTACATGTGTTCACCAAG
The DNA here is from genome assembly GCF_001604975.1 of Cebus imitator. Lineage (NCBI taxonomy): Eukaryota > Metazoa > Chordata > Mammalia > Primates > Cebidae > Cebus > Cebus imitator. Next base: position 1,588,270 of record NW_016107758.1, on the reverse strand, counting down.
AGATGCGTGCATGAACGTGGGGTGGCATTATGCCTCATGGCCCTGAACTATGCAAAAGAACAACCCTGTTCATGGCCAAATAGAGAGAGGCCCTCAAGCAGATTCAGGATAAATAGCAAATGTGTGTGGGGCTTAATACCTGGGTGATGGGCTGATAGGTGCAGCAAACCACCACGGCACACATTTACCTGTGCAATAAACCCTCACATCCTGCACGCAGATGCTGGCACTTAAATTAAAAATTTTTAAAAAGAGGCCAGAGGCGCTGGCTCATGCCTGTAATCCTAGCACTTTGGGAGGCCGAGGTGAGCAGATTGCCTGAGGTTGGGAGTTCGAGATCAGCCTGGACAGCATGGTGAAACCCTGCTTCTACTAAAAATACAAAAATTAGCCAGGTGTGGTGGCAGGTGCCTGTAATCCCAGCTACTCAAGAGGCTGAGGCAGGAGAATCGCTTGAACCTGAGAGGTGGAGACTGCAGTGAGCTGAGATCGCACCATTGCACTCCAGCCTGGCAACAGAGCAAGACTCAGAATCAAAAGAAAAAGAAGAAAAGAAGTGTATTCACGCCATCTAAGACAGCTACGGAGAAAGAATTTCTGCCCATAATGGCCTAGATGAATCTCACAAATATAACTTGAGCAGAATGAGCCAGGCATAAAAGGGTCCATAGCCTACGATTTCATGTAGGTGAAGTTCAGACCCAGACAGACCTCGTTCATGGTCAGGGAGGTGAGAACAGTGGTTCCCTCTGAGGGGCCTGGCGGAGGGGGTGCTGCCAACACTCTGTGTCTCTATCTGGATGCAAGTTTCAGGGTGGTGTATCAAGCCATACACTTATGAGTTCGGAACCTTTCTGTATGTATATTTTTCTTCAATTAAAGGCTACTGAAAAAAAGTGCCCACAAAAAACGCGCTCTCTGAGATCCAACGCCAGGCCAGATGCTCCTCCAATGCAGGCTCCATCGTGTTCCACAGCAAAGGTGGTAACAGTGAGCCCAGAGTGACCTGCTGCCAGTCTGGAGGGCACGTCTAAACCACGTTGAAGGAGCCCCTCTGCCTGTGAGCTGCATGCGTCAGATTCCAACATTTACCCACATATTCTCACGGGTCCCTTGGAGAGCAGATAATGAAAGAGCTTGGAAGATTTTTAGCAAGTTGATCTTGGCTTTTGTTTTTTATTTTATTTTATTTTATTTTATTTTATTTTATTTTATTTTTTGAGACGGAGTCTTGATCTGTCACCAGGCCAGAGTGCAGTGGCGCAATCTCGGCTCACTGCAACCTCTGCCTCCCGGGTTCAAGCAATTCTTCTGCCTCAGTCTCCCCAGTAGCTGGAACTACAGATGCACGCCACCACACCCGGCTAATTTTTTTGTATTTTTCGTAGAGACAGGTTTTTACCGTGTTGGCCAGGATGGTCTCGATCTCTTGACCTCGTGATCCACCCGCCTCGGCCTCCCAAAGTGCTGGGATTACAGGCTTGAGCCACCGCGCCCGGCCGGCTTTTAAGCTCACAGTTCATATCCCCCATAAAGTTAGATATTGAAAGAAAATTTTGTCCTCCAAAGATGATGCCATGTTTTAGCTCCATGCCCTGGTGCACATGGAGATGAACCACAGCTCAAGATCAATACATTTTATACCCAAGCTCCCCCGCGCAGTCTCGCCCACCGCCCGCTCTGAGACCATGTGCTGAGGAGGACAGCTCCAGGTCGGGAGTGCTCCAGGTCGGGAGTGCTCTAGGTCGGGAGTGCTCCAGGTCGGGAGTGCTCCAGGTCGGGACAGCTCCAGGTCGGGAGTGCTCCAGGTTGGGAGTGCTCCAGGTCGGGAGTGCTCCAGGTCGGGAGTGCTCTAGGTTGGGAGTGCTCCAGGTCGGGACAGCTCCAGGCCGGGAGTGCTCCAGGTGGGGAGTGCTCCAGGTCGGGAGTGCTCCAGGTCGGGACAGCTCCAGGTCGGGAGTGCTCCAGGTCAGGAGTGCTCCAGGTCGGGAGTGCTCCAGGTCGGGACAGCTCCAGGTCGGGACAGCTCCAGGTTGGGAGTGCTCCAGGTCGGGAGTGCTGGCCGTGCTCTTCCCAGCAGGGAAGCCAGGCAGGCTGAGGGGTGCTGAGAAGTTTGCACAAGGCATGTGGGTGCACCCAGGGAAGCCAGAGAGCTCAAGGGCCTGATGCCCTCAATGGGCTCCAGGGCCTCTCCAGCCTCCTACTGAGCAGGGTGCCCTGGGCAGCTGGCCAAGACCTCAGTCCTGGAGTTGGCCGGCCTCGGACCCTCCCAGCTGTGTCTGTCAGGCCCTGTCCCAAGTTCTTTCTCAAGGCAAATTTCCGTCTAATGCAGAAAAGTCAGCCTCCCCAGGGCATGCAGGACTCCCCCTCCTAAACCAGACCACAGTCCTGCCCCTGCCGCTCCCTGTCCATGTAAAGCGTCCTTCCCAGGCTCTCCCCGATCGGCTCACTGCCACCGGGTCCTGGGCCATGAGGCTGCAGGGGTCAGAGGGACAGGTGGCAGTGTGGTCTGAAGAAGGCCAGGCCTGCCTTCCCAGACAGCGCCTCAGGAACAGACTGGGGTGCTGGGCCTGGGACACGGGGCGAGGCTCCTCCCGGCCCCGGCAGCATGTGCCGAACCCACCCCACCCTCTTTTTCTTCTTTTTTGCTTATCTGTGTCCCCTCAGCTGTGAGTCCCTGAGGACAGGTATCCTCGGCCACCACTGGACCAGCACCCCCCACTTCCCAGTGCTCTCCGGGTGCTTCCGAGAGAATGAATGAAGGGGTGAGGGGATGGGCAGCAAATGCAGCTCTGCTCCCTTCTCGAGCACAGCAGGCTGTTTGGGGGCCTTTCAGACTAACTCATGAACAGAGGACAGAAAGAGCCCCGCGGGGCGGCCGGCACCTGCACCTGGGACCCCTCGGCCAGGCCATCCCCTGCAGGCTGCCCTGTGCTGTGGCTGCAGGCAGGTCTCTGAGTCCTTCACGCTCCCTGCATGGAGCCCAGCCCTCCGCAGATGTGGGCGCCAGGACCAGGATGGTGGGGGCCCGTCTCCTCAGGGGCCAGGACTCAGCTTGCAGCTGGCCCAACAGTCGGGTCACTCAGGGGCTGCTCCTAGTCAAGGTCTCCAGTGCACTCGGGCAGACAATGCCACACACGCGCAGCTCCAACCCCGCCTCCTCCAGGGCAGCACAGGCTTCTGCACCACCTGCAGCCCACAGCTGGGTGCCACCTTCCCTGTGCCAGCCAGTACCGCAGCATGGATGGGGGTGGGGCAGAGCTTTCTGGGGGACATCAGAATACTCTAGTGTGCTAGCGAGTCGGCCAGCCAGCAGTGTGCTGGGGGATGCCTCACCAGGGACGCTCAGGAGGGGCAGGGCTGGTCTGCAGCTCCAGTAAACACTCCCCCCGTGGCTGGGCTTAAAACGTGGAGCGCGAGCCACGCACACGGTCGGTCGGTGCTCTGGAGCGCGAACTGCCTCCTGCCACCATGGAGACCACGTGCTGACCCGGCTGGCATGTGGTCAGTCCAGATCTTCTGCTGGACAGCCAGCACTGGCTGTGACCCAGCGCCTGGCCCCACGGCAGGGCGCTGCTGGTGTAATCTGCCCAGCAGGTGGCCGCTGGGACCCGGAGTCACCCCTTCCACACTCGGGTTTCCACAGCTGTCTCTGTCAAATCCCATCAGCTGCAGTCCTGCAAGTCCTCTTTGCTCTGCCTCCAAGCCCCCTATGTGATTCTCCAAATGCCACAGGCTGGAACCCACGAAGCACATCCTGCTTTAGAAGTCACGGACCTGGAGCTGGACTGGGCTGGGCTGAGCTGAACTGGGTTAGGTTGAGATGGGCTGGGCTGAGCTGGGCTGAGCGGGGCCGAGGTGGGCTAGGCCGGGTCGGGCCGAGCCAAGCTGAGTTGGGCTGGACTAGACAGGGCGGGGTTGGGCTGGGCTCGGCTGCACTGGACTGGAGCCTGCCTGGCCATTTGGCCTGAGCTCATAGACCAGAAAAGCTAAGAGGCCCAGGCCGGTGGAGATGCTTTGTTAACACCCCCTCCCTTGAGCTCTGAGGGCTGCTGAGGGTCGCAGGAAGCAGTTGGGAGCAGGAGACAAGGAGGAGCCTGGAGGGACCCAGTGTTTTCACCCCCAGGATCCCCCACCGCAGGATGCCTGCCCTCAAGGACCTGCTGGCACTGGCCTGGCGGTGTGCGCAGGGAGCAGGGTGGCACCTATGTTGGTGATGAGGCCGACCCAGAGCTGAAGGGAGGGGCGGAGTGGACCCTGCCCTGCGGGGACACCTGGCAGAGGAACTCTGGAAAGCACCGAAGGGGCGTCTTTGAGAACAGTCTGGCCCGGTTAGTGGGTCAAGCTGAGTGAGGGAAGCCAGACACAGAAGGCCACATATTGCACGTTCTGTTTCTATGAAATGTACAGAACAGGCAAACCCACAGAGACAGAAGGCCGACTGGGGATCGCCTAAGGCTCGGGGGGACTGTAGACAGGCTTCTTTTGGGGGTGACGACAGTATTCTGGAATGAGACAGCGGTGATGGCCACAGAACTCCACAAGCACGCTTAGCAGCTCTTGAGCTGCACGCTTGAAATGGGTGATTTATGTGGTACATGAATTACATCTCAATAAACCTGCTATTTAAAAAAACAAAGCAGAGGCCGGGAGCAGTGGCTCATGCCTGTAATCCCAGCACTTCGGGAGGCCGAGGCGGGTGGATCACCTGAGGTCAGGAGTTCGAGACCAGCCTGACCAACATGGCAAAACCCCATCTCTACTAAAAACAAAAAAATACAAAAATTAGTCAGGCGTGGCAGCAGACACTTGTAACCCCAGCTACTCTGGAGGCTGAGGCAGGAGAATCACTTGAACCCAGGAGCTGGAGGTTGCAGTGAGTCATGATGTACCACTGCACTCCAGCCTGGGTGGCGAGAGCAAATCTCCATCTCAGGAAAAATAAAAAAATTAAAAATAAAGCAGATGAACCAGACACGGGAGACGCCTCCTTGCCAGGCCTGAACTCAGCCTGCAGGCCCCTCGTGGGGAGGGATGGTGTCCCCAGCTGCATACAACCTCCCGTCACGCAGCTGTCATCAGCTGTCCTGGCTTCCTTCCTTGTGAAATGAGCTAGAAAATATACATGTTTGAAAAGAGGCCTGGCACGGTGGCTCACGCCTGTAATCTCAGCACTTGGGGAGGCCAAGATGGGTGGATCACCTGAGGTCAGGAGTTTGAGACAAGCCTGGCCAACGTGGCAAAACCCTGTCTCTACTAGAAATACAAAAATTAGCCAGGCATGGTGACAGGTGCCTGTAGTCCCAGCTACTCAGGAGGCCGAGGCAGGAGAATCACTTGAACCTGGGAGGCAGAGGTTGCCGTGAGCCCAGATCATGCCACTGCACTCCAGCCTGGGCGACAGAGCGACACTCTGTCTCAAAAAAAAGAAAAGAAAAGAAAAGAAAAGAAAATAGCAGCTTAATAGCACGGGCCTCTTACCTGCTTTTCTGCTTGAATCTCTCGTTTGCGCTGAAAACCTCAGGGCCAGCAGAAATGCACACACGTGTGAGGCGGCTGAAACCAGGACACACTGCTCGGTCACCCCACAGGTTTTCAGGCGCCCCACTGCACTGACATGGGCAGACCACTGGGAATCTCAGACACACACAATCATCATCCTAGCATTTCCGCTGGAATATTCAAATTTCAGCCACATCTGAAAACGGTGACTCTCAGAACCTTTCCGTTCCCAGCTCCTGCAGAAAAACCTTTTAAAACAGCCGAGTCATAAACTCTCAAATGGCTCAACTGTAAACTGACAGTGCCTGAGTCATCTCCAACTGCTGAGTCACGATGACCCCAATCCTAGAGTCCCAGAGCTGGAAGGGACCCAGGAATTCCTCTCCCCGGGAGAAGGCTCCTCCAGAGAGCGTTCGCCCACAGCGAGCCCTCTCCTGTCGGCTGTGGAGGAGGGGCATGGGCTGGAGAGGGACTTGGGGTCATTCAGGCTCCTCTCTGGCTACCGGGACCCTAGGCACTGTGCCCGTTCTGAACACACAAGAGGAGCCATTATCTGGCACTGGGAAAAGGCAGTGACAGGCTGGGGAAGGGTGCCAGGCCCACAGGGCCAGGTCTCAGCCCACCCCACAAGGATCCTGCTGTGGGACCAGGGCTCATCCCAGCAGGGCTTCCCGGCCCACCCTGGTCTCCCTCGCCTTGAAGCCCTTTACCCAGCCCACAGACAGGGCCCTCTTCCCAGGGAAAGCCACGAGCAAGGGCAGCCAGACCTGTAGGCCCCTCCACAGCCAGACCCCAGCCAGGATCCCTGCAGGCTGGCACCGAGCAGAAAGCAGCCCCAGCGTCCTGTGTAGACACCGGGAATCTGAGACTCACAGGCGAGACCAGCTCTCCAGGCCACCCGCAGGGACGTGGGAGCTGTGGCTCGGAAGCAAGTGTACCCCCTGCCAGCCCAGCCCTGCACAAGGCGGCCCAGGGTGGCTCAGCCTGGAGCCTCGAAAGCGGCGTGGGTTTCTGCCAGGCCATGGGCGGGAGAAAGGGGGCAGGTGAGGGCTAGCAAGTAACAGGCAGGACCTCGGGGATCCCTGGGCTGCCCGAAACCCCAAGAGCTGGAGGCAGCAAGGACCAGGAGGGCAGGCTGGCGGAGACGGGGCTCTTTCCTGGGGACCCAGGTGCGGGACGCTCCACACGGGCGTTTTGGGAGGGCTGGGGACAGGGGCCTTCCTGGAGGTTGAGCAGTGACCACACTAAACCATGACAGGAATTAAATCAGGCGGAGCCAGGGCTGGGCATGAAGGAGGGGACAATGGCAGGAGGGAGGGGACCCTGAACGCCACCCAATTCTGGCTCGGGCAGCTGGTGGCATGGGACACTTTGGAGGACTCCTGGGGGCCCTGAGAAGCATCTAGGGGAGATCCTGGGGGCCACTGGTGGATGGGGCTGGCAGGAGGGCAAATGTGGGGTCCCCAGCATCTGGCTGCCCTGAGGCAGGGTGGAAGTGGCCCCATCAGGGGATAGCACCCAAAGGGCCAGGTGTCCCCCGGCCGGGCCAGGCCGACTGCCGGCCAAGGGCAGCTGCCCTACAGAGGCCTCAGTGTGGCCGCTCAGGAACAAGGGTCCTTTGGTCCAGGGGCTCAGAGCCCCCACTTCCCTGGAGTCCTATCAGAGAGCCCAGGCCCTGTTGCTTCCACAGAAAGGGAGGGAGCTGGAAGATCTGGACCCTCGTTACAGATGGGAAGACAAGGCCCACAGTTGGGGTGTCCCCGACCTGGAGCTGCCTGGTCCTGCAGGCCCTGGTCACCATCCAGCAGAGCCCCAGGTCATGCCTGGTCGCCCCTGCACCCTCCTAGCCATGTCTGATGTGAGCGGGTGAGTGGTAGCAGGCCCACACTCTGTATCTGCCCCCTCTGGGGCCTGAGTCTCCGATCTGGGGGGTCTGTGACCTCAAGCTGGGAGAGGTGTTGTGTCCTGAGGTCCGGAGGGAGCTGAGATGGAAGCGGCTCTGAATCCCTCTCTCTGGGGAGGACCTGGTCCCGTAGGGGGCTATGTGTGAGCTGCTGGCCCGGGGAAGCCCCAAACGCCCACCCCAGCCAGGGCCAGCCTCGTGTGGGGGGTGAGGGAGGACAGCGCCCATGGGCTACAGAAACAGCGTCCGCAGGAATGCTTCACTGAGAGGGTGAAATGAACCTCCCTCCATTGTCCAGGACAAGCCTGAGCATCTGGGGACCTTCTAAAAGTTTCTATCTGATGGCAGCCCTCCCAGGGAGTGCCGAGGTGGCCTCCAGTTCTCTGTCTGGGCCCTCTTCGGGTCAGAGGCCACATGGCCAGGTCAGTCACAGGTCCATATCCCATAGCATTGTCCACAGCTTAGAAATTGCCACACGGAAAACCCAAGATGTCTACCATTTGGTCACACAGCTCTGCAGCCAAGTACCAGAAGCAGCTGTCCCGTAAACAGGACAGATTTGACCCTGACGTTGGGTGGTGGACGTTTTAACAGATCTGGGCTGCAGTGCCTAGAGCTTGCAGAGGCGGGATCCCAGTTCCCCTTGGTTGAGGGAGCTCACGCGCTGCGGCCACTGGCCAAGGCAGTTGGGCCCGGGACGTGGGGGGCTTCAGAGAGCCCCTCCCTCTTCAGGCAGCATTGGATGGGGACAGGCACTGGGACTTCCAGAGTTTCCGGTTTATTCTAGAATCCACAGTGAACAACCACGCAGGGGGCTGCTGAGCCGGGGTCTCCCCTCTCCCCAGACAGGGGAGTTCTGCAGCCTCAGGGACTGAGAGGAAGCCCCAGCCCGGCTCTCAGGGTTCTCTGACCCCAGCTCCATGGCCTCAGCACGGACGCCCAGGACAGGCCTGGACAGTTCATTCAGGGGACAGCGTCTTCCAGCCCCATGGGCCATTGCATGGGGAGAGCCTCTGTGAAACTCCGTGGTGGGGGAACTAGGGTGCAGGCAGAGAGAGGCCAGCAGGGGACAGAGAGCCAGGTCCCAGGGACAAGGAGGACCAGCCACACGGCAACCTGGACACAGAATCCTGCAGGCAGCAGGAACCACACCCGGGCCGGGTACCAGTGGTGACGGGCGAGGGACGGAGGGCGGAGGGCGGAGGGGCGAGGGGTGAGGGGCGAGGGGTGA
>NW_016107758.1:1570480-1579439 GCF_001604975.1 Cebus imitator | reverse complement strand
GACAGGTGAGGGCCAAGGGGCGAGGGGTGGAGGGTGAGGGGCGATGGGTGAGGGGCGAGGGGCCATCCTGGACTCTCCTGGGGGCCCCTCCTAGAGGCAGAGGCTGCCCCAGGAATGAGGACAGCGGGGGCCAGCACCAGGCGGGGGATGGGAGGCAAAGGTGCTCAGGCTGGGCCCCTCCCTCCCGGCCCCAGACCGCCCCGCAGCCACCCATGCCCTCTGAAGGAGAACCGAACGCCCACAGTCCACCTAGAATCTCCCGGGACCCAGCCACATGTGCCGTGAGCACACAGAGGTGGCGAGAGTGTCAGAAGCCGGTTTCCACCGCATCCCTACCCACCTGTTCTGCCTTCTGTCCCGTCTCCTCCCCTGTCAGAAACAGGGAGGGGGCCAAGACTGTCCCCCCACCCTCCCCCTCTCCCACTGTCCACCAACAGGGCCAGGGCGAGGCCGCGCAGTCTCCAGGCCCATCAGGGCACGCACTGGTCATGACTGGCCCCAGCCTCAGCCAGGCTCCACACCAGCACCCTGCACCCTGCACCCTGCATCTTGTACCCAGCACCCGGCACCCTGCACCCGGCACCCGGCACCCTGCACCCTGCACCTGGCACCCGGCACCTGGCACCCAACCGCCATGTGTGCCCTGGCCTCCTACAGCACCTCCTGCCTGGGCAGGGGCCTGGGCTGCACCCGTCAGTGAGGGCAGCCAGGGTCCTGCCTGGGGTCATTGGTGGAGGCTGGCACGCGGCCCCTGGCTGACCCAAGGCAGAGCTCGGGGGCAGCTGCTGGAAGGGCTGGAAGTGGGTGTGGCCCCCTCCTGCCTCCGTACTGGGTAATGGCCCTCCTGGCCAGGGTCGGGGAGGTACAGGCAAGGGGCAGGCATGGTCCCGGACAGACCCTGGACAGACCAGCTGTGAGGCCGAGGCAGCAGCAGGCCCAGGACATCACCCTCTGTGGAAAGTGGCTGAACCCTGCCACAGCAGCCATGACCCCAGCCGCAGAGTCCCCATGCAGGTCCTCACCAGGCCCCGCCCGTCTGGAACACAGAGGCCAGACAGGCCCAGCGGCCCCTCCCGACCCACAAAACACTGCCTCTGTTTTCAGTTCTTCAAAGAGCACAGGAAGTGCCTGGGGCGCTCCGTCCAGGCCGGCCCCTCACATCTTGAACCACTTGGAGGAGGCCAGCTCTCCTCACTCACGGCTGGCTCCCAGAAGCCCCGGCTCTGGCCAAGGCTTCCCTAGGAAGCCTCTAGAAACAGGGCATGTCGGTGGATACAGACGGGCCCTTGTCGCTGTCCCCAGGCCCGCTTCGAAAGGAGGCCTTGGAGCTGGGAGGAAGCAGCCTCCCTGATGTCCTCCCCACGGGACCTGCCCCGGCCCCAGAGGCCATGAGGGAGCCCTTCCCTGTCACCTGGTCCCTGGGGGCGAGGGCATGGCAGGCGTCCAAGTGTGGATGCTCACGTCGGCACACGCTTGTGTATACGGGCATGGCTTTATCACTGGGGCGTTCGTGCGTATGCACACACACCCTGACACACGCACACACGTACACTCATGCACACACCGTCTCACAAGGTGTCCTGAATGCAGGGAAAGCCCTGGGTCGTGCCAGGGCGACCAGGGCCGGCAGATGGGCAGACGGAGCTGTGACGCTGTGCTTGGCTTCTCGGAGGGCCTGGCCCAAGCTCCAGGGCTCCGATGTCCTGCAGAGGGAGGACAGATGCCCACCGCCAGCCCCAAAGGCTCCTGCTTCCCTCAGGCAGGACATTAAACTATTGGTCATCTCTGGGGCTTGTCTTTCAACCCTGGCCTCATGTGAGCGGGCAGAGAAAGGTCCCACAGGAGCCCGCCCCTCCCCCGGCCGTGTCCCACTGCCCCAGGCACAGGGGTTCCAGGAGGGCATCCCCTTCGCCCACCCTATCTGCCCCAAGCACAACTTCCACCAACTTTCTTCCCCCGAAGCCCAGTGCCAGGTCACAGGTCCTCACGGCCACAGGCTGGACACCCTGATCTTGGCATTTGGAATATCCCCACTGTGCTTCAGGGACCCTGGCACAGAGCCTCATTGGGACCCACTGGCATCCAGCACACTGGCTTCCACTCTCGGCCGGCGGCCAGCTCACAGGGAGTGGAACCAAGCGTGTGGTCAGCAGTGGTGCAGGTGGATGGCCCTCAGGTCCGGCTGGCTCAGGGATCAGAAGCTGTGGCTCTGTCACTGTGAGCCTGGGCAGCCGCCCTGGCCTCCCTCCACCCTGCCACACACCCCATGACCCTGAGCACCAACGCACTTGCTCACAAACATGGAGAAGAACCCCCAGACGCTCACCCGTGCTTCCTAGTTAACTCGATAATGTCTGGGGAACGTCGGACCGAAGGTCACACTCTCAACAGAAAAGAAGGCGCGTTCGCTCCCAGGCTGCCAGGCAAAGCAGCACCAAAGCGGGGTGGGGGGTGGGTTTAAAGCATGGGAACCTTCCCAGCGCCGCGAGGCCGGAAGTCTGAAGCCAGGTGTGGGCCGGCTCCTTCGCAAGGCTGCAGGGGGGTCCTTCCTGCCCTTTCCTTCTGGGGGGTGCTGTGCACCCCTGGCTTGTGTGCCTCCCTCCCACCTGCCTTTGTCCTCACAGGGCGGCCTCCAGGGGCACTGGCCTGGTAACCCAGGGCGCACTGATCCTGAGAGCCTCCCTACCTGATGACAGCTGTAAAGCCCCCTTCCAATAAGGCCCCATTCGCTGGTTCCAGGCAGATGTGTCTTTTGGGGGCTGGGAGTTGGCGCGTCTCATCCCGTGCTGGTGGCTGGACATAGATAACGGCATGACGGCCTCTGTGAGCCACTACCAGCCCCACCTAGTGCCGCCCCAGCCCTTGGAACGGCCTGCCAAGCTGGCACCTGAGTCGCCCGTTCCCAATGGCTTTTTGCCACGGTGATGGCCAGCTTTCCTGCCAGCGGGCAAGGATGGTTCTCTTGGGCACCTGAGGAGCCCTGACACTGGCCAGGCTGAGGGAGGAGCCCGGCCAGAGGGGCACTCTTGGATCTGGGTACCAGGCTGCCCCCACTGCCTCTGTTAGCAACACCAAGAGATACACGCCTGATCGCTTGCCTAGGTAAAGATGTTATTAGGAAGACCGGAACCCAGAGAGGTGGGGAGATTTGCCCAGGCTCACACAGCAGCGGTGCGGGAGTCAGACTCAAGCAGCTGCTCCCACGTCCTGCTCTTGTAACCCCCACCCTAAAAGGATCTGTTGTAAACAAAACCCGAACTGTCCAGGTGTGCGTGGGGCCTGCCCAGGTGTGCGTGGGGCCTGCCCAGGTGTGCGTGGGGCCTGCCCAGGTGTGCAGGGCCCAGTGTTTCTGCCGTGCCCTGGGGGTGAGTCAGGCCTGGCGGGGGCACACACCCCACCCTCCTGACCGGAGCAGGACCAGCTCTCCTCACGTCACAGTTCAGGGCAAGACATGGGCTCCACCGAGAGTCAGGGCCAGGCTGGCCCCAGGGCCAGGGCACTGCCCACTCCTTCCCACAGGTGGACCCCAGGGCAGCCACATGGCTTTAGGAGACCACTCCCTGGAGGTGACCTCAGCCAGGGAAGCCAGTGCCTAGGGGACAGCCACACCAGTGACTGGTGGGTTTCAGGGTGTGAAGCCCCAGGCCCGGCCCTATCCAGGATGGACACCTGGGAAGGGAGAAGGGCAGGGGTCTCAGGAGCCTCCAGGAAGCTGCTCCCGCCCCGCTGCTCCCTCCCACACTGCTGCCCTGACCCCAGGGTACGGACCCGGCATGTGCCCAACAGGCCTCCAGCCCAGAGGTGTTTCTAGACCCTGACCTCAGACACACATCTTTCCTCAGAAGTGGCCACAGTTTTATTTCTGCATGTCGCTTTTGAGTCCCTCAGCCTCACTTGCGTTATTACCTGAAGCTGAGATTCCCTCTCCCGTCCTCTCGTCTGTGCTCTGCAGCTACCAGCAGTTCTGGAAGTCACTTTCCCCGACCCCTAGCCCTGAGGGGACTGAGAAGGCCGTCCTCCCTGTGCCCTGCCCAACACCCCCTGGGGCAGGGTGTCCCCCCGGTCTCCCGTGCCCCTTTCCATGCAGCCAGGCCCAGGCTGGTCCTGCCCTGAGGGGAGGACAGGGGACAGGAGTAGGCAGCTTCCCCCATCCCACCCTGGGGGCCGGCAGGGGGGGTGCCCTCTCCACTTTTCCCGGCCTGCCTGGGGGCATATCGTTTGTAACCAGGAGGGTCGGTGAGGAGAAAGGACGGACTGGGAACTCACCCAGTGGTGGCCCCATCCCACCAAGGGCCCTGCCCAGTGAACACCAGAGACACACCAGCCCACAGTGAAGGCCACCCGCTATGACCACGGCACCCTGGCTTTCCATAGGAATGTGGGCCGGAGCACCGCTTCAGTCCCTAGAAGCCTGGACTGGGAGGTAAGGGGTGACCAGGGCAGCCTGGACACAGGACTCAGGGGTCACCAGCCTGGACACGGGACCCAGGGGCCACCATCCTGGACACGGGACACAGGGGTCACCAGCCTAGACACGGGACCCAGTGGCCCACCAGCCTGGACACAGGACACAGGGGCCACCAGCCTGGACAGAGGACCAGGGGCCACCAGCCTGGACACAGGACCAGAGGCCACCGGCCTGGACACAGGACTCAGGACCTCATTAGCCTGGACACAGGACTCAGGGCTTAACAGGCACCTGTGGGTACAGGGCAGGTCAGGACAGGGAATGGCAGGGCTGGGAAGCCTCTCTCAGCACTGGCTAAATTCGGGACCCTTGACTAGCCGCCTACCCTGGTAGCCTGCTCTCTGCTCTTTCCAGAGCTGTACCGTACAAGGTGAGCTCCACAGCTCTGAGACACAGCCTTCCCCTCTACAGACCAGCCCTGGGCGCTGCTGCCACCAGGACAGCTGGCTTGGGGCCCTGGAGAGAGGAGGGAGCCCAGGGAAGGGCCAGGAGTCATGTCCCAGCCACAGGCAGGGCCGGCAGGGCTCCAGACCAGGAGCCGGACACCACTGCCCCGGGCCCTGCCCACAATTTTTCAGGCACGAGTTGTTTTTTTCAGCCTCAGTTTTTCCATCTGAGGATTGGGGTCCAGGTGGGGAGGGTCCTGGAGGTCAAGGGGAGAAGAACACAGAGAGAAGGGGTTTGAGCTGGGTCCCTGCAGCTGCTGCACCTGCCCTGCTGCTCTCAGGGACCCACAGCCCAGGCGGTGGGGCGGTTGGTGCCTGCCCAGGCAGGGCCAGGACCGCGGATGGCACACCAAAGGGACAGGCAGCAGCACGAAGCTGCTTCTCTCCAGCGCGTGCCCTCTGGGAGGTGCAGAGCCCGGGCCCAGAGAGGAGGGCTGTCCCTGGAGCTGGGAGCCACCCTCCCGCAGTGCCACTACCACCACACCCCCCAAGGCCTGCGTGAGCCCAGAGGAGGCACATGGACGGCTCTGGGTTCTGGGGAGGGCCCAGGAGACTCTCTGCTGGGATGAGGAATGCAGCCCCGGGGCGTCTGGCTGGGTGTGTTTATGAGCTGGCGTCCGGGGCACGTCACGTGAGTGTGCAGGATGCCTGCAGAGAGGGCCCGGGTGGGTGCTGGGTGTGGACGTGACCTGGCCCTGCACAGTCACGTGGACGGCCACAGGTCATGCAGTTTGCTGGGGAGATGGAAGCTCCCGAGGGTCTCTGAGCACCCGTCCACTGCCTGTCAGTGTGCGGATGAGTTGGGGCAAGGGTGGATGAGTCCTTTGGCATTCATCCCACTGCCCAGAGAACGGCCATTGCCGGGGATTCCAGAAAAGACGACCTGATCCACTCGTGGAAAAGCCAGGAAGCTGACTCCATCCCCTAGAGCCTCAGAGGGGCAGCGGTGCAGACACCTGCGCCAGGGCACTGGTTCGAGGGTCACTTGTTACAAAAGCCCCCTCGGAAACTTGAACAACAGCTGGCTAGGACCCCTGTGCCACAGCGCAGGGGAGTGGGAACCCCTGTGTCCATGGAGCAGCGGGCTAGGGACCGGGAGCCTGTGCCCGCTGAGCAGGGGGCAGGAGGGTCACTTCTGAGAGGAAGGCAGTGCAGCAGCCACCCAGCCACCAGCAGCCACCACCCGAGCATCTCACAGCCTCAGGGACCCCAAGGCACAGCCTGCAGCACAGCGGCTGGACCCCCAGGCTGATCCCAAAGATCCCCTCTGTGTCTATCTCTGTCACCACCTTCCTGCCAGAGGCAATTCTGGGCCCAGGCATTTAATGAGAGCCGGAGAGAGGGGGTGAAAATCTCTCTCAGAGGAGCCCGAGGCCTAAGGCAGAGCCTCCAACCAGCAAAAAGCAGAGCCCACCCCGCACACCCTGGACCCCCATGAGAAAGGGAGGGAGCCCACAGCCTGGGAGAAGAAGAAACCTTCAGAGACAAGGCCCTTCCTCTTTCGGCACTCCCCACTCCAAGTCCAAGTGTGAGGCCCCCCTGCTCCCCAGACAGTGCCCACCCCGCCCAGCACAGCCTCCACCCGGGCTCTCCAGCCCCCGCCAGGAGGCTCACCCACCCCCACCTTCAAGTCTAAGCCCGTGTCCTCCTGAGTCCAGCCACCTGTCTGTCTCAGTGCAGAGGACTCAGGAGAGAACCTGCCGCTGGGGCTCCACTCTGAGGAGGGGTGCACAGCCCCTCCCTGTTCCTGCACCCCAGGATTCCCACGCCCCAGGCCCGGAGCAGGGCACACCCCTCCCTGCAGGCTGAGCTCTCCACTCGGGTTCAGATTCCCAGCAAGAGCCCCATGGCCTCTGCTGCAGTTGCCTCTCTGCACTCTGCCTCCACCCTCCCCTGCCCCGGCTCAGGGACCCTGCCCTGTGAGCCCCCACCTGCCCTGTGAGCCCCCACCTGCCCTGTGAGCCCCCACCTGCCCTGGCCCTAGGTCCTCCCTGACTCATTCTCACTGTGTCCTTACTGGGCCAGGAAGGGAGACAGACGGTGCCTACCGCGGCCCAGGTCCTTGCTCCGCCCCTGCCCCAACATTTCCAGGTTCCAGAGGACTCAGGGGACCTCTCCTCACAGCCAAGGCCCCTGGTTGGATCGAAGCTCCAGCCACATCCCCTGCCCCAGACTGCCTCCCCAAGAACACGGCCCCCAGACCCCCACCAGTGAGCGGAGGCTGCCCTCAACCAAGGCCCCACCCAGTCCCCTCACTGTGGCACCTCTCCTTCCCACCACCCATTGCCGTGGGGTCCTCACAGCCTTGCTGCCAGGGGCTCCCTCTGCTCAGCCCATCCTTACCCGGCCCCAGGGCCATCCATTATCGGGGGGCTCAAGATGCCAGCCTCCACCAGCCCCTCCTGCCCCTGCTCCCAGGAAAGGCCCCCAGTGTCTGGTCCCACTGGGAGGAGGTGTGCCCGCAAACTGTGCTCTTAGGATTGTGCCTGCTTCTTGAACTCAGGGGCACGGTGGTCCTGGAGGCCCGGGGGAGACCCCAGGCAGAGCTTGGTGAGAGCTGGGCTGCTGCGGGGCTGTGGAGTTGTGTGGACCACGGCGGCCCGCAGAGCCTGGCCTGGCGGAGTCCCCGCAGGGGCTGAGTGCGAACCAGGCTCGGGCTGCGCGCTGGGCGGGGCCGCGGCGGGTGCCTGAGATGAAACTGTCCAGGCAGATCCTCCGTTTTGGGATTTCCTTTGTGTAGTTATAATACCCTTTCCAAAATGAGCGGCCTCACAAGCATGACGCTCCTGGACATTCATTGAATGGACGTGGTTTCTTAGGGCACCATTTCCAAGGCAGGTTAAAATTTAAAATTGAGAGTGATTTCCAAAAGGCGCAAAGTTAAAGAAACTCTGAGCAACGTGTCAGAGACGAGGAAAATAATTCCACCCGTCACTGGCTTTAAAACAGTCAAGAGAAGATTCACAAAGCGGTGCGTGATGCCTGCTGCCGCCTTTCCTGCGAACAGCTCTTTTTCCATCAGATCATCCGTCTTTCCTGAATAAGGAAACCAAAGTCCACCCCGGCTGCTCATGGTTGCTCCGTTTGTTCTGCTGGCCTCGCAATATCCTGTCGTCCTGAGCACTTCCGTGAACTTCTGGGAGGCAGGAGTTCTTTCTGTCAAAAGTGAAAATGTGCAGACATTTGACCCTGCAATTCTGAAAATTCCACTTCTGAAGACTGATTCTCAGGAAATAATTGTGCAAAAACATGCGTCAGGAACATCTTTAAGTGGCAAAAATTTAACCAGCGAGCCCTCGGCGGCTGGCGGGGCAAGTGAGGAAATGGCCTGCCCACATGCTGGGGTACTTGACGGCATTGCAGGGAGCTGCCCACGTAGCTTCAGAAGCTGGCCGTGCCCCCAGGTGTGCCCCAGCACAGCCGCAGCCCCCAGCCCTGGGCAAGGCCCCACCCGCGCCGCCGGGGACATCTGGCAATGTCTGGAGATGAGACGTTCTGATAGTTGCGACTGCAGGGGAAGGTCCCGGCACCCGCGGGTGAAGTCGGGGCTGCCGAACACCCTGCAATGCACAGTCCCCCCACACAGAACCACTCCTGCCAAAATGCCCACAGTGCCCAGATTCAGAAACCCTGAAATGTGGATATTGAATATCGGAATGTCACTCCTCCACGCTATCAACAGAGTTAAAATCTAAGAGGATGGCAGTGAGACTCCCTTTCTCTATGTCATTTAATTTTCAAGACTATTTGGAGAAGCAGGCCAAGGGCAGTGGCTCACATCTACAATCCCAGTACCTTGGGAGGCCAAGGCAGGAGGATCGCTCAAGCCCAGGAGTTTGAGGCCAGCCTGGATGACATGGCAAAGCCCCGTCTCTACAAAAAATACAAAAATTAGCCGGTCGTGGTGGCGGGCACCTGTGTTCCCAACTACCCAGGTTGAGGCGGGACCACCTGAGCCTGGGGGGTCAAGGCTGCACTGAGCTGCAATCGAGCCGCTGTACTCCAGCCTGGGTGATGGAGTGAGACCGTCTCTAAAAATGCAAAA
>NW_016107758.1:1552736-1570449 GCF_001604975.1 Cebus imitator | reverse complement strand
GAACACAAGATTTGCCTCAAAAAAAGTGGGCTGAGCCCCTTTCTCTTGAAGCTCCTGTGTAGACCGAGGCACATATTTTAAATGCTGATGCACCCTGGTGGGTTCACGGCCTGCACGTTAAGAGAAAAAGTTGTGCTGCTGAGCATGGCGACTCACGCCTGTAATCTCAGGAGTCTGGGAGGCTGAAGTGGGAGGATTGCTTGAGCCAAGGAGTCGGAGGCCACTCCGGGCAACACAATGAAACCCATCTCTAAGAAAAATAACTTAGTTGGGCATGGTGGCACATGCCTGTAGTCCCAGCCACGCGAAGGGCTGAGGCTGGAGGAGTTGGGGGCTGCAGTGAGCTATGATCATGCCGCTGCACTCCAGCCTGGGTGACAGAGTGAGACCTTGTCTCTAAACAATAAAAATAACAAAATCTTTTTTAAAGTTACATTTGCAGAGGGTCTGTTTACTTTTTTACTCCATTTTTAATGGCCTCACCCATTTAAAGTGTGCAATCCAATTTTTTTTTTTTTTTTTTTTTTTGAGACAGAGTCTGGCTCTGTGGCCCAGGCTGGAGTACAGTGGTGTGATCTCAGCTCACTGCCACCTGCGCCTCCCGGGTTCCAGCGATTCTCCTGCCTCAGCCTCCCGAATAGCAGTTTCCCCGTCTGTTGCCCAGGATTGGGATGTGCCATGGCTGACGTTCTGTCTTTCCCAGTCTTAGAAATCCTGGCAGTCCCGACAAGGACCACTCACCAAGGGCTGGGCTGTCCCCACCCACCTGCCCGGAGTCTGCTGCAGACACTCACCTGCTTGCTGACCACGTGGCACCTGCTGGCCAGCTCATCCCGCTCAGCGCCGGCCTGGGCCAGCAGGTCCCCCAGCCGGGTCAGCTCCTCCTGCAGGAGCTGGTTCTCCTCTTGCACCCAGGCCACAGTGGCTGTCGGCTCCTGCACCCCTGCTGACGGCACCTGGGTCAGCGCGGGTGGCCGGCCCGGGGTCCACCCGCACTCCGCCCTGTGCCCTGTCCCCACGGTGGGACCCTGGGCTGGCCGCTGGGTTCCACCTGCTGGCCTACCCCATCTCCAGCTCTGACCCGGGACCCTGGCATAGGGAGGCAGAATTCACACTCGGAGCCCCACGTCCTCTCATGCGAAGTGAAATCCTGCCACCTCTGAGCACCTGGAACCCCAGTGCAGACCCAGGCCCAGGCCGAGCCCCAAACCAGTGGCAGCAGAGTGCGTGGGCGGCTGGGACACCGGCACTTGCCCTGTCCAGGAAGCCGCCCGTCCTGCTGCTTCTGGGGGAGGGGACCTGGTCCCCAAGTAATCAGGGCCTTCTGTAAATACATAGTGGGGCGTCCTTCCTTACTACACACACGGCCAGTTCCCTGGGACTGCAGGAGGCTGGACAGACCCGGGGGGAGAGGGGTCCCCGGGACCCATGCCCAAGGGAGTCCTGGGCACACAGGACGGGCAGCCTGGAGATGGTTCCTCAGCTGCCAGGTGGTTAACTGGAGGCAGCGCAGGGGCCTGGGGAGGGTGCAGGCTGGGCAGAGCTTGGGGTGGGCATCTGTGCCCCCTGAGTGCCAATGATAGGCAGAGCTGGGGAGGGTGGTGGGCATCTGTGCCCCCTGAGTGCCCATGTCTGGCATTTCCACGCTGAGGAAGAAACCAGCACCAGTGAATCCAGGCCTAGGTGGCCACGGTGTGCCGCACAGAGGCCACGACTGTAAGTTTCCCGAGGCCTCCCAGCCATGCTTCCTGTAACAGTGAGTCAACTCAACCTCTTTTCTTTACAAATTACCCAGTCTCAGGCAGTTCTTTACAGCAATATGAGAACAGGCTACTACAATTGCAAAATTAAGTATAAAAGGATAAGAATATTCAGCACAAAAGGAAATATTAAGAATTTTAATATCAATTATGACTACGTAGTAGAGAAAAAAGGGAGTAGAAAAAATTAATATTCCAAGTTCATCATTGTTACTGGTAGTGAACTAATAAATACTATTGAAATAAATTAGGGGTCCAGATACTCTGCAGAGTTACTGATGATACGTGCACACGCTGGACTCACGCAAGGAACACACGCCACGTGGCGAAAAGGTTTGGAAGGAGAAGAAACAGGCGTGACGAAAGCACATTACGGCAAAACTGCGCGCAAACGTGTCACCCTATCGATGCGCAAAGATGAGCTACACTCACCTATTAGAAAAACGAGGCCATAAGGATTAATCATTGAATAGCTGTCAGCTGAATATTCAGATTCAGACAGGCTGAAAATAAAGTAAATGAAAGGATCGGCCACGTCAGCAGATCCAAACAGAAACAAAGCAGGCAGAGGTGGCAGTCTTAATACCAGGAAAGGCTGAGGCTCAGCCAAATCTCCAAACAAGACAAAGAGAGGCTGAAGGGCGGCAAAGCCTGCGCCTCCCAGGGCCGCTGCGCGGGCTGGGAATGTCGCTGCCCCAGAGTGGCAGGGCTCAGCGTGAATGAGGCAATGCCACCTGGGAAGGAGGAAAGGCAGCCCAGGGCGCGGGAGTCTTTTCTCCCCTCTCCAGGCCAGTCACAGATCAAATGGCCTAAAAATCAGTTAGCCTACAAAAGGCAGAAGTAAGATCATGAGAAAGGTCTGACTGATACCTTAAACATGTTCTGAAAACCAAAAATTCACCTTCCTTAAAATCCTCCTGGAGCAGTCATAAAAATCAACAAATTCCTGAAATTAGAAATTGTACACTCAACTTTATATACACACGGTATAAAACTAGAATTTACTGATAGAATCAGAAAACTAACAGTCCCTGCCTCTACAACCTGTAGGGAAAAAAAAAAATGTCCTTTTAATAAACCCCTGGGAAAACAGAGAAACCCAAACTGAAATTGCAGTTCTAGAAAACAGCAAAAAGAATAAAGTATATTATATACAGAATAATAAAAAATGATAGGGTCACAACTTATTCAAATCTATAGGATACACCTAAAACTGTTCACAGAACAAAATATAAATCCCTAAATGCTAACATTAATTAGGAAGAATAAATGAAAATAAATGCAATATGCATTTAACTCCATTTTGAAAAGAACAAAAAATATGCTATAGGAAAAAAGGAAATGAAATTTTTAACATCCTAAGTAGAATTAATGAGTTAAAGACTTGACAGAAATAATAAGAAATAGAAAAACGATAAAATGTTAGAAACTAAAAAAACAAGTAATATGGGAAATATACAAAACTAAGAAAAGATAAGGTGAAAAACAACAGAGTAACTTAAACATAAGTAAGTAACTATCATGTTCAACTCTATGCAAATAAATGTGAAAAACTGATAAAATTCACATTCTCCAAAGCAACATGGTTTATCAAAACTTTAGTAACTAAAGAGAGAGAGAAATCTGAATAGAACCACCGTAAGAAAGAGAGAGACACAGGCCGGGCGTGGTGGCTCACGCCGGTAATCCAAGCACTTTGGAGGCCAAGGCGGGCGGATCACCTGAGTTCGGGAGCTCAAGACAGCCTGACCAACATGCTGAAACTCCGTCTTTAAAAAAATATTATTATAAAAAATAAAAATAAAAAAAAAGAAAAAGAGAGAAATTGTCAAGCAGCTAACTTTCCAGAAGAACCAGGCCCAGGCAGAATGACAAAGGAATTCCATCAACCCCTGAAGAACAGGGCATTCCGACGCCGCTCAGGAATTCCAGAGCACAGATGAAGAGGAGACGTTCCACATTATGCACAAAGACCAAGGTCTTCTACGAGCATTCCTACGTTCCACATTATGCACAAAGACCAAGGTCTTCTACGAGCATTCCTGCAAAAGGCCGAAATCAAATACTAGCAGACGGGGTCCAGCGCACATTTAGAATATCGACTCCAGGAAAAGTGGGCTGACCTCAGGGGGAAGCTGCTGGCGTGGTTCATCCATGTTGAAGAAGACATTAGATTAAATTCAACATTCATTCTCACTTAGAGTTAAAAACGCTGATAAAATAGGAGCACGCGGCAGCCTCCCACATGAGATGGAGAGGCCAGCGTGGCCCCAAGCCAACGTCACGCGCGTTGCGACACCCCTCCCGTAGTCCCGTGAAGACCGGAGTGAAGGAAGAAGGCCGCCGTCAGCACTGCAGGGGTGCTGCCCGGGCCTGAGAAAAAGAAAGAACCAGAGCCTTGAACGTCCAAAGGAAGAGATAAAATGAGTCCGTCTTCAGATCATGTAAGGGTGTACCTGCGAAAACAAGAAAATCACCTAAACATTGTTGCAAACCTCAGCAGGGCTTGCTGGCAGCTGAGTGGAAAAAACGAACCCGGGATATAAAACGGGAGAGACCAGCCCGCATAAAATCGCAGTGAAACTAATAAAATCCCAAGGAATAAAGTTAAAAAGAAATGTAAACATTCCACAGGAAGAAAAACTGTCAGCGCTCGGTGAGACACAGATAAATGGTGTCTGTCTGTCTGTTGGGGTTTTTGTGAGATGAAGTTTTGCTCTCGCCGCCCAGGCTGGAGTGCAGTGGCGCAATCTCTGCTCACAGCAACTTCTGCCTCCCGGGTTCAAGCGACCCTCCTGCCTCTGCCTCCCAAGTAGCTGGGATTACAGGTGTGCGCCACCATGCCTGGTTAATTTTTTGTATTTAGTAGAGACGGGGTCTCATCATGTTAGTCAGGCTGGTCTTGAACTCCTGACCTCAGGTGACCCACCCATCCCGGCCTCCCAAAATGCTGGGACTAGAGGCAACGCTGATATATTTTAAACAAATGAAAGACCAGATTATACCCACGAGGAGACAGATTTAACATCATGAAGACGTCAATCCCCCACAGCGTCACCTAAAACGTTATGATTCCCATAAAAAACACCAACAAAACATTTAAGACAAAAAAGCAAAAGTTTACGTGGACACATGTCCCAAAACCGCATGACTGTAATTCAACCCGTGGCGGCGCCATGTGAGCAAGCAGAGACGCGGCTGGACCAGGGGGCCCAGATGTCAACACACGCGCATATTTTCAGTGTGCTTGCAACATTTTCATGTTGTGGAGAAGGAAATGCCTGGAGCACGTTCCAGGAAACCTGGGTCCCTGGACATGAGCGAGGCAGGGACGGCAAGGGCTATCTGAGGGAAAGGTCAGATGCGTGTCTGTCGTTCAACACCACACGTCAGAGCCCTAAACAACACGATCACACAGGTGTTCAGGGAGCCAAGGGGGACGCTAGCATCCCTACCTGACACGGAGACCTTTCTGCACAGGGCTTGACCAAGAAGCCAGGGAAAATGTGGCACAAATGGACAGCCGGCTGGCACTCTTGCTCCTGTGAGGAGGGAAGAAGTCACAGGAGAACTTCAGTCCCGCACTGACCAGAACAGGCCTTCAAACGCTTCCATTTTGAAGCTGAGCGGGCAAGATATCCTGGTGAACTGAAGCCCAGAGGCGACAGCCCCCAGCAAAGAGCAGACACTGGCCCCCTGGGCGGAGAGGCGAAGCAGGCAAGCGGAAAGCAGCTGCCAGTTAAACCTGTGTAAGGGCCAGTGTAGAAGGAGGAGAAGCACCCCCCATCACGGGTGGGAGGGAGCCAGGCCCCCATCATCACAGGCCCAAGGGTGCCCCCACCTGGGGAGGACACAGGAACCCAGAGCTGCGGCTCGCCCAAAGGGGGCTCTGGGGAACAGGAGGCTGCAGGGCTGTGTTCTCACCCACCGTCAGTTCCGGGCCCTCGCTACCTACCCGAGGCCTGCACTGTGGGGACCGAGCCCCGGACAGCACTGACCACCAAGCAGGAAGTCGGTGTGCAAGCACCAGCCGCCACCCTGTGGCCCGAGGGGCCCTGGCCCCCGTGCCGCTGCCTCACCCCCACTGCCAGGCTAGTAGCTGCATTTTGGGGTCCAGGGCCAGTCCCCCATCCATGATCTGTGCCTCTCTGGGGTCTATCCAGCAACCCCCACAACAGACGGCTGGAGGCAGCTCTGCGAGGTAGGGCAGGCCCTGCCCCCAGCCCTCATCCAGCCCCCACTGGCCCCTCATCCCTCCCAGGTCAGAGTGCCTGCCTTAGGGCAGCTTGGTCCTGCCCAGGTACACGGATGCCAGGAGGAGATGGAGGAGCTGGGGGCCAAGTGTCTCCCAGAGCCACTGGGGACCTGGCGCACCATGACGGCCCAAGGCCTCCGACCCCTGCCCCATCCATCTGCACCCCAAGGAGACACCCCTACACACCCAGCATACAGTTTCATAAACTGTCAGAGTGGGAGCCACAGCCACCTCCTCCTGGATGCTCCAGGGATGGGCCCCCAGAGACTTCCCTCAGCACCCCCACAGCTGTTGTTCCCTCTGGGTCTCGGCTGAGCCTGAAGGTCAGATCGCGGGGAGCACAGAGCAGGAGTAAGGGACAAGGCCAGGCCTTGGGGCAAGGTAGGGGTCTGCAAAAGTGGCCCCCACCCCCGGGTGGAGCCGCCAGCTCTGACTGAGCTCAGGAATGCAGGGCCCCAGCAGGGGCTGGGAGGTTTTCCAAGCAGCTTCAGGGGAATTTGCTCCCCAGCCCTGGAGGCCCCACTGGGGGACTCTGGCTCCACCTCCCCCAGGCCTTGGGTGTGATTGACAGGTATCAGGATGAGGCAGGGCCAGGCCAGGCCGGGTCTTCCTCCCTCCGAAGGCTCCTTGCAGCTGCTGCCTGCCTGGAATGGAAAGCCGGACCAGACAGACCTGGAGCAGCTGGGCCAGTGGCTGTCCTCCCTGGCGGGCTGGGCGCTCAGCTGGCCACTGGAGCATCCCTGCGTGGCTGGCCCAGCTCTGTGGCCATGGCACCCTAGGCCCTGTTGTTTGCTGTGGCCAGTCCAGGGCCCAGCCTGGCCGGGGTTAGAGATCCAGGTCCCGTCTCTGTGGAGCCCGCTGCTGCATGCCTCTGCCACCCTGTGCCCTTGGGCCACAGATCGCCCCGAAGGACCACGTGTGAGTGCAGCAGACGTGCAGTCCAGCCTGGGGACAGGCACTGTCCTCCCTGCAGGCCCACCACACTGGCCACAGAACGGGTGAGGTGAAGCCTTAACTGGCCCCTGCTGAGGCTGGAGCATCCAGAGAGGGGCCAGAGGCCAGGGGTCGCCCTGAACGAGCACCAGTGGGAACTGGGGGGTGCCTAAGGCTGCCACGTGGAAGTGGGAGGGCTGAGAGGAGCCAGAACACCCTGGCGGGGGCCTGCCATTCCCACTGAATCTGGAGGAGGCTTCGTTGAGGCAGGAGCCTGACCCACTGCCCGATGTGGCACAGGGGAGAGGACGGACCTGCAGGAGCGCCACGTGGGGCCAGGAGGTCTGTGTGGGACTGCACGCGGCTCCCTCGTGTGAGGTGGGCGGCACTGGAAGGACTCAGGTCCAGTCAGACACCTGGCTCTGGCCTTGCCCTCGCTGACCAGCCACGGGGTCCTCTGTGTCCTCACATGACCACGGCCCCACTTGCCTCCACTGTGGCATCTGCTGGGGGCCGCTGGGTCCAGTGAGGGTGAGCTCCGGCCTGGGTCCCTTACACCAGGGAAGGAGGGGGAAGGGGTGTCAGACGCGTCCTGAGGCAGCAGGGACTCAAGACCCCCCCCCCTCCCCGGCTCCGTGGCTATGCTGTTGTGGGACGGCTGCATTCCCCACAATCCCGTGGAGATCTGAATTACAAGATCTCCGTGGGGAGAGGCAGGGAGGGTTGCAAGGTGTCTGCATGCTGTCCAGGGACAGGTGGGGGGCCGCTCCTCTCTGCCCCTCAGGGAGGCCACTTGGTGGCCTGGAGCTCAGGTCAGCCCCCACCAACAGCAGGATGGGACAAGGGTCCCATGTCACTCTTGCAGAGCACTACACACAGGGAAGGACCAGCAGCTCCCAAGACTTCTGCCCATCCCTAGAGGACCAAGTGACCAGAGGCCTCCAGGGTGCTGAGAGCAGAGGCCCCTACAGATAGATCCCGGGTGCTCTGGAGCCTGGAGGTCCCCAGGAAGGGGCCATTACCAGGGCAGTGGGACTGATAGGGTGGAATGTGGGGTCCCCTTCCGTGCTGTAGCCCAGACAGCTTCAGCTTTGTCCACTGAATACACCACGGGTCGGGGGCTGTGTACGTTATTTGTTTAGTTAAGCACATGCTGCTAAAAAGAAAATCACAAGTCCTCACAAGTCCAAACCTCATCAGTGTCCGAAAGGAGTGAGCTGGCCAAGGTCAAGGCTGAGGGAAGACCAGCCTTACACATCGTTGGTTTCTTACTGAGGGGCAGTCAGAGACATTTGGGTCCATGGGGAAGCATGTCCTGTGCTATTTTAAAATGATGAAACCATGTGCTTCCCAATTTTCACTAGAGATGAAGGATAAGAGGACTCAGAATTTTAAGTAATATGTGTAATTGAAACTACTAGAAATAACAGGGCTAAAAGAAAACTGTATGCAGAAAACACGCAAAGAAAGTGCAGTGTGGTTCCAGTAGGAAGAGGCATAAAGGTATGTGTTTTCACTAAGGAAAAAAGAGGAATTTTGTCTTAAAGCAAGATAGATTGTTTCAGAATAAAAAAGAAGAAAAAGCGTAAGACAAAAACTAACCAGATACAGAAAGTTGCAGAAGGCTGGCTAAAGAGGAGTGTTAGGTATGGTCAAACTACTAATATTAGATAGCTTTTATTCATCAGATCTTTAAAAAAAAAAAAAAACAGTTCAGTAATGTACCAGTGCAAAGCAAGAATTAGGTGTCCTTTGCTGAAAGGACAAGGCTTTCTTGGAATATTGGGTCTGCCCTTGACTATGAAGATATTTTTTCTTTACTTTTAAGTAATGGGCCCAGAAAACAAATATTTTGTGTTTTATCAGGATAATTTCTAATGCTGCACGCTGTCTTTCATAAAGTCTTTTATCATTTCAGAAAAGTGAGTCTTGGCCAGGCACGGTAGCTCACGTCTGTAATCCCAACACTTTGGGAGGCTGAGGCTGATGGATCATGAGGTCAGGAGCTCAAGACCAGCCTAGCCGATATGGTGAAACCCCGTCTCTGCTAAAAATACAAAAATTAGTTGGGCATGGTGGCACGTGCCTGTAGTCCCAACTGCTAGGGAGGCTGAGGCAGGGGAATCGCTTGAACCCGGGAGGTGGAGGTTGCAGTGAGCCAAAATAGCACCACTACGATACAGCCTGGGTGACAGAGCAAGACTTTGTATGAAAAAAAAAAAAGAAGAGTAGGTCTTTTCAATATTAAAACAGCTGCTTTTTACACCTGTGTAAGTTTCTGTATTTGCCTTTGAAATCTTCTGTGTGGGCATTGTCTCACAGTGACCTGCAATCTCATTTAATCAAATGTTTTAACCCTTTGGAGATTTTTGACAACTTCCCAAATTCAAATTCTAAATTAAGTCTTTTTGACCTCAAATCAACTTTCAAGTTCTCTGGGCTTCTTGTGAAAGACGTCTGGACTTTATCAAAAGCATTCGTTTCTCTCTTAGTAGAAAGAGAGATGGTAAAACGAACTAGGCTTATCAGACACATGGAATTTCACGGGAGGCACAGCCATGAGCGGCACCAACCCTTTCTAAAGTGATATTTATTATTGATATGAGTATTCCAGAAGTTACATGAAATTCCTAGAAACATGACATGTCCTAGCATGTTATCATTCGTGACTCTAAATATGTTGAAATGTTATATATCACCAAAACCACCAAATTCCCCATCAGTTGCATGATACGAAATTGCAAGAGATTCATAAAAAAGACTGACAAGGACAGGTTTCTGGTAACCTTAAGGTCACATTTCGTACTGGGTAAGAATTTCCAGAACAGTAATGGAAAATGGATAGATTCATAAAACAACTAACCCAATATCAACAAAACAAATTAGTTACCTGGAACTAAATTGGCCGATGAAAATAATCATAACTTGTAGCCCTGTTTGTTAGAAACATTGTTGGTTCTCTAAGCCCTTATTTTTCAGATTTCAGGAATCCTTTTTCTCTGAAGCTGGCTGTAACTTGCAGAAATTTGATATAATATACTTTGTAAACAAAAAAAAAATGGAACGTTTGTCTTTTTCTCCCTATCTGATGGGTCCAGAATTTGGGAACTTTTATTAAATATTTCTATTTTCATAGCAATACGGGCATTTGCATAAGTTCAATAGGAATATGTTCTCCTCGTAACAGGACACAACTGGACAAGTCCTTGGCTTGGCTTCTTAGCTAGAGAGGTTTTTAAAGGTCTAATCTGAGATTTCTCCTTACTAAATAATTCTTTGAAATGAAGGTTAAGTGTTACAAAATCAAGAAAGCTGGTTAGATACTACCAAAGCTCTGACTAAAATATCACGTTTTTGAATATACATAGAATTACAATTCTCGCAGTACTTGTAGAAATAGTCAGGTCAAGCTTAGTGAAATGACTTATTTTTGAAAATTGGCCAGCCTTGGTGCCTCAGGCCTGTAATCCCAGCACTTTGGGAAGCCAAAGTGGGAGTTTGAATCGGCCTCAACAACATAGACAGACCTCATCTCGACAGAAAATTTAAAAATCAGCCGGGTGGCGGTGTGCACCTGTGGTCCCAGCCACCTGGAAGCCGAGGCCGGAAGGCTGCTTGAGCCCAGAGATTAGAGGCTGCAGTGGACCTCGTCTGCCCCGCTGCACTCCAGCCTGGGTGCCAGAGAAAGACCCTGTTTTAAAAAATATATTTTATTTCTAGTAAAAATGGGAATGACTATAAGAAGATTGTATTTCAGTGGAAACCTGTAGTGTGCTCATTATCAAATTCTAGTCCTGTTTATTTTCATTGAGATTTTGTTACCCATCTGTAAAATGGATTGAATCCTGAATTCTACTTGCACAAGGAAATAGGACTTCCCTTTTCCCATGCCCCGAAGGCTAAACCGGATGACGTCAAACTTCAGAAAAATCACTGCAAGAGACCACATATGGATGACCTTTAGGCCTGCTCCTCTCTGGGTCACTTGGAGGGTTCCCCCAAACACCCCATGACATCGCCAGAGACACTCACCCTGCAAACCAGGAAAATCCACCGCCTGCCATCCTTCATTCCGCCATCCAGAGATGTTTAACACTCTAGAAATATAGAAATCTTCTCAACTTGCTGTCCTCTGCACTCAAAAACTACAATCATAATTCACTTCAAACATTAACCATTGATTTTCTTTGGTTTTCATAGGACAGCTAAATGAACAATTTAGCCTCAATCATAGTAGAAAATAGAAGTTATTGATACCTTAGCAGCTGAATAAGGATGAGCTTGTGCTCTTATTGATTTAAAAAATTGTTTTTTCTGTCTTAATACATTAGAAATTGTTGCCAAACTTTAGAGGCTCTTGAGAGACAAATACTAGTCTCCCGCCAGACAGCCTCATCCAGCGACTGACTCCACTGGAGAAATCTGAAACCCCAGGGAATCTTTCAGTCCTGCTGCGACTCTCCTTCCAGTCATGGAATTCATATTCACCTCCCGAGTGTGTGGTGTCCTCGAAACTGTTTTAAATGCTTTCCAGCAGCCACTCATGCGTGGAAAGATTGCCATCAGAACTAGACAACTCAGAGGGTTCAACAGCTCAACCCCTCAGGCCGCAATGACTGTGTGATTTTGTACAGTGATGACTGTAAGACCTTACATCTCAATGTGACCATTGAGAGGATACAGGCACGGCATTGATGCTGGTAACCTCAAGTCATGCGGTGTGTTTGGTCCCAGTCCCAGCTGGCTGAGAGGGTGCCCAGAAGGGGGAAGCTGTGAAGGTAACTGCCGTGACTGGAGAGTCCCCGAGTGAACAAAGCCAGGTAGGCCTCCTAAGTGCAAAGCGCTTCGTTTGCAAACTTAAGTGAAACTGATTGTGAGCTATTCTTGTAAACAGCTACATTAAAGAAAAGCAAAACTTAAGCTCAGCCAATCGGAAGTAGCCAACAAACTTAAAATTCTATAAAATTCTATAGGGACTTTCCAACACCACAGGCCCAATCAGGCAATGGCACCACTGTGTCCAGTCAGGTGTTTTACCTGCCTTCCCTCTGCATTCATTCTGTACAAGCCTCCCTCTTGTTTTATTTGATGGAGCTCCTGCATCGTTTCTGGTTTTAAGCTGCCTGATTCATGAGTTGTTGCTTCCTAAAATAAATTTTAAAAATTGTATGGTGCCTCAGTTTACATTTTGATGGCCCACCATCGTCTCCCTCAAGCTGGGACCCCGCTGGCATCCCCAGCCACCCATCTAGGACCCCCAGGCAGAGGGTGGCTGGTGCCCCTTCTCGATGTAAGGGATGCTGCCTGCCTCCCGGAGGGCACACAGCTGGGCCCTCCATGCCAGCCCCGGAAGGAAGGCCGACCCCATGCCTCCCACTCACTCAGTTTGCCCACTCTGTCCCCCATGGAATCCAGTGGAGGTGAGGCTTCAGGAAAAGCTTGAATGACAACTGGGCGAGAAATGCCGAGTGGAGTCCACAGGAAAAGCTCATCTCCAACAGGGCTCTCTGCCCCTGCACCCCCAGAGCGTACCTATGTAGGACAGAACTTAACTTTGTCCAGAAGTCAGTGTGTCATTTGCCCGATTCCTGGGAGGTGACTCTCAGCATGGAATGTCGTGCCTGGTAGGACTGTCTTTGTGGGTGTGGAGACCTGAGGCCATGCTACCTGGTAGCAATGTGCTCTGCAGGGGGTGGGACGGCCCTCTCTGGGTGAGGTGGTACCTCTGGCCTTGGGAGGACACAGAGACTGAGGTAACCACACAGGCAGTCAATCGGTGGGGCCCATGCATTGGAGCCCCAGTAAAGACTCTGCCCACGGAGGCTCAGGCCAGCATCCCTGGTTGGCAACACTCCGGGTGTCTGTCCCACAGAGATGCCAGGAGAGTGACGCTGTCCAGATGCCATGGGCCTTGGGTTTGCTGCATCCCCAGATCGCAGCTCTGCGGCTCTCCCTTGGCTGACTTCAGCCCAGATCCCTTCCCTGTGAAAAACCATAGCCTTGTATATGATCACTTCCGTGAGTCTTGTGGGTTTTCTGGCAAGCTGCTGAGCCTTGAAAGCGGGATCTTGGGGCCCCTGAATGCGCCACTGCCGCCAGAAACAAGCACAGTCTGGCGGGGACTGCACCCTCCCACTTGTGCTCGGAAAACTCTGGGCAAGCCTGGCCCTGACCCCCACCTCCCAGGGCGCCCAAGCCCTGCAAGGAGGCTGGCCCTACTGGTGCCCAGGGAGCTGCAGACACTGGAGTGGCTGGAGACCCGCCCCAGCTCCTCTCCACACCCACCAGCGAGCTCCCAGGTCGGGGGCAGGGCCTGCACGCATCTAAATGAGCCTAAGCCATCGGCCCTTGGGACCCAGCTTCCTGGGTCCTGCCTGGCCCACCTCTGAGGGCCACACTGTGGTCACACTGGGGGGCCCAGCCCAAGCCCCCCCAATGCCAGTGGCCGAGCTTGTCTTCAGGGCCGTCTGCACAGACCTCAAATTTCAAGCAGAATCAAAGCCTTTTCAGAGTTTAGGCAAAAATCTTGTGATTTTTTTTTTCAAATAGTTTGGGCTTGGCAGGTCCCATGCTGCACTTTGCCAAGCTCTCCTCCCTCCTATAATTTAAAGAAGAAAAAAGCACAAATTCCAAACCACTGTGCATTCCGGGGCAGACGTGGTCTGTAGGCTGCTGACTCTACCACAGGCATCAGAGCGTCCGCCCGTGTCCACACAGCCTCTCCCAGCCTCCGCGTGAGTCCTGCAAATTTTCATTTTATGTTTTCTTTTATTTTGTGATCTGTCAATGAGGCAGAATCTCTGCAGGGAGTTAGAGCCAGCCCGGCCCAGGACAGGGGGCCAAGGGAGGCCTGCAGAGACCCTCAGCTCCCAGGCCATGGAGGCCAGTATCATACACTACTAAAGGCCAAGGAAAAATAAATACTGAAAACAGCAAAGCTCCCCACAATGCCACTAACTGAGCTTGTTTTCAGGGCCGTCTGCACAGACCTCAAATTTCAAGCAGAATCAGCCCCAGCCCCAGCTATTGGAAGAGGAGCCAGGCAGCCTGCAAGGGGCTCCTGGTCCCAAGAAAGCTTGATGGGGGGTCATGGACTGAAGCCTCCCCCCCCATCCGTTTCAGAGATTGCAGGCTGCTCAGGCACCCAGAACACCATTTCCTGAACCCCTCAGGGTGCCAGGGATGGGCATAGGCAAGCAGACGCCACCCACAGTGCCCGAAGGCTCAGCATCCTCAGCACACATTGGGACGGTCTAGTCCACTCCAGAGTCGGGAGCTGGGGGCATGGAGAAGGCCTTGAAGGGCACGGCTGATACTTTAGCCTGAGGCTTGCCTTAGGGGAGTACCCAGGGAGAATGGGAGAGCTGAGGGGTGAAGAATGGAAGGATTGCCTCCTGGGCAGGCAGATGCCCCCAAAACCAGAGTTGTGGGCAAGCCCTGGGTGGTAGAACTCCAGGGGGACCAATACCCTAGTCTGGGCCCTCAGGATAGTCAGGCAGGGTCCCCGGGGCTGCCGCCTGCTATCCAATCCCCTCAGCATAAACTGCCTCGGTCCTCTGGCCTGTGTCTCCCGGCATGGGGTGCTTGTGGCATTGAGGTCTTACGTGGCCCACAGGGAAGGAAAGACAGGTCCTCGCAGGGCCCTGTGCCCTCTGCGATGGGCACCACCTCCACAGCAGCCACTCAGCCGCATGTCCAC
Organism: Cebus imitator; assembly: GCF_001604975.1. Taxonomy (NCBI): domain Eukaryota; kingdom Metazoa; phylum Chordata; class Mammalia; order Primates; family Cebidae; genus Cebus; species Cebus imitator. Next base: position 1,555,802 of record NW_016107758.1, on the reverse strand, counting down.
ATGGAATGAGGAGGCTGTCAATCCTGTTCCCCAGGGCTGGGAGCCAAGTGTTGACAATTTTGAGCATCGGGTTTAGCTCGGTTTGGGAAAGGCTGAGAAAATTAGAGGATGGGCGCCTGCTTCCAAGCGTGTCCTGTTCTGCGGATCTGCCCAGGAGCACAGCAGCAGTGTCAGAGGCCTGCCGGGCACACCAGGCCCATGAAAGGCCCAAACTAGCATCCAGGCTTCTTGTGAGGTGGCCACCGCCTCCATCCCCAACCCCCCAGCCCTGAGGCATCACTCACTTGTGCATTTCCAGCTCAATCTTCCAAATGATCAACTTTAAAGAGGTGCTGTGGGAGGAACACCCAGGCCCCTGGAAGGCAGCTGCTGGGCCTAGACAGCAGCGACTCCTCCCAGTTGGGATGCCAGAGACCAGGATGACCCAGGGTCGGGGAAGAAGCCAGCTTCACAAGTACGCTTTTCGTGACATGACTCACCGGTGTGGGCGTCTTCTTCCAAAGCAGATGAAGGGTGCAGTCTCATCAGAAGCCCCACTGTCCATTTCCAGGACCCCCTGGACAGGTGTGGCCAGCAGGCAGAAAGGCACAGTTGGCAGGCACAGGCAACGCTCATGCAGGGACACTACGCAGGCTACAAGGATCCCAGAGGGAGATGGAGCAGACCCTGGTTCCCCAGGGACCATGCCAGGCTGTGGGACAGGGTGCCAGGAGAAGATGGCCAGGGCAAGCCATATCCAATAAGTGTCCTCATGCCACACAGGCCAGGAAAGCCCCTGCTTGCACCTCACCGGAACAACAGCTAGTGCAAGGTGAGGACAGCATCACCTGTGCTCTGGCTCCACTGCCACAGGAATGCCCTGAGCCCAAGGAGACCATCACAGCAGAAGAGAGGCCTGCAAGACCATCAAAACACACAGGGCTTAGGGGCCAGCCTTAGCAAATCACATCCAGGATGGCATTGAAAATGCTTCCATTGTAAGCAGGGTTTAATGCTGGAATGCAAGGATGGGTTAATAGCAGTAACTCTAGACTAACTCACTACACCAAGAATGGACTGGAGGAAAATGATACAATCTTGGAAACAGATGCTGAAAAAATGCTAGTATCCTTCCCTATTAGGACTTTAAAAAGAAACCTTGTAGCAAGGAAAGAATAGAAAAAACCTTCCCCAACTTGATAAAAGTTTCTTCTAGAAGCTTTAAGTCAACATTGTAATTGATAATAAAACTTTCAAAGCTTTAGTATTAAGGTCAGGATAAAAAATGAGTTTCTTCATTGTTAACAATTTTATCTTTACTATTATATGAGAGATCCTAATGAGGATAACAACACATTTTACTTAAAAAAGAAATGAAAGGCATCAATATTTGAAAATAGATTAGCCATCATTAATTGCAGATGCTATGATTGTCTACCTAGAAATCAGAAGGTGGCCAATTGGAAAAGTATTAGAAGTAGACAACTTAGCAAAGTTGTGGTTTGAAGGATCAATGGTCAATAGCCAATGACTTCCCTGAACACAGCAATTACCAACAAAAACATATTATCAAAACTATTGCTCACAATAACCAAAACTTTAAAATATCTAAGAATAAACTCCAAAATATAAAAAGGCCTAGATGATGAAAAATGTGAAACTTTACTGCAAAGCAATTTTTTAAATTGAATAAAGGAAGAATTTGAACTACATAGAATTCCTGGATGTCAAGAATCAATTCTGAGAAAATATCAGTTCTCCCAGAACTAATCTATGAGTGCTGAACAATTCTCATCCATTATTTACAGGACTTGATGGATGAATCCAATGTTCATCTGGAGGAGACACTGGAAAGAATAGCAAGAAATTTTGAATAAGAAGAAATGTATATCTTACAAAACTACGTTATTCAAAACAGTGTGGCTTTAGCCCAGCAATATGCAAAAGAGATCCAGGGTGAGAGCCTAGAAACAGCCAGGTGTGCGCAGGAATTCGTATTTACCGGCATTTCACATAAGTGAACAGAGGAAGGAGGAAATATTTGCAACATAGATTCCAGGCAAAGAGCCTAATCTTTAATCCATAAATAAATCCTGAAAAATCAATACCAAAAAAAACAACAAAGAAGGTGAAAAATAGCAATGGACTTGAATAGACAGGTCATTAAAAAAAAAAAAAAAAAACCCGAAAGTGGCTGGTAAATGCATGAGAAGACGTACTACCGGGAGCAGGGGGTACAGACAGAAACGCTCCCGACCTCACCCCTCGAGCCTCGGGTGGGCATTGAGAGGTGTGATGACTTCAGCTCTGACAAGGGCCTAAGCCACTAGGGCCTGTGCCTGACTTGTCTTTTTGAAGGACAGTTGGGCCAAATCTCTTTAAAATATTGAAATGTGCACCCTGTAACTCAGCAGATGTGTTTCTCATCAGCTGTTCTATAGAAGCCACCAGTGCCATTTTAATGTCACTTTGCTTGAAATAAAAACACTCTTCAGCTGGCTGAGGGTGGTGGCTATGCCTGTAATCCCAGCACTTTGGGAGGCCGAGGCAAGTGGATCACCTAAGCTCAGGAGTTCAAGACCAGCCTGACCAATATGGTGTAACCTCGTCTCTACTAAAATACAAAAATTAGCCGGGTGTGGTGGCACACACCCGTAACCTCACCTACTCAGGAGACGGAGGCAGGGGAATCATTTGAACCTGGGAGGCAGAGGTGGCAGTGAGCTGAGATCAGGCCACTGCACTCCAGCCTGGGACAGAGCAAGACTCCATCTCAAAAAACAGCAAAAAGAAAAAAAACACCCTTGAGCAGAGGCATGGTGGGACAGAGGCTGCAGCCCTTTTCTGGAATATTGACAATGGTTTGACACAGAAGTGTGGGCAGAGCTGTAATGTTGACAGGTGTGGGCGGAGCCGTAATACTGGGGTGTGGGCGGAGCTGTAATGTTGCCAGATGTGGGCAGAGCTGTAATGTTGACAGGTGAGGGCGGAGCTGTAATGTTGACAGGTGAGGGCGGAGCTGTAATGCTGACAGGCTGACAGGTGTGGGCGGAGCTGTAATGCTGACAGGTGTGGGCGGAGCTGTAA
>NW_016107758.1:1536797-1552184 GCF_001604975.1 Cebus imitator | reverse complement strand
CTGACAGGTGTGGGCGGAGCGTTAATACTGACAGGTGTGGGTGGAGCTGTAATGCTGACAGGTGTGGGCGGAGCGTTAATACTGACAGGTGTGGGCGGAGCTGTAACACTGACAGGTGTGGGCGGAGCGTTAATACTGACAGGTGTGGGCGGAGCTGTAACACTGACAGGTGTGGGCGGAGTGTTAATACTGACAGGTGTGGGCGGAGCTGTAATGCTGACAGGTGTGGGCGGAGCATTAATACTGACAGGCGTGGGTGGAGCTGTAATGCTGACAGGTGTGGGCGGAGCATTAATACTGACAGGTGTGGGTGGAGCTGTAATGCTGACAGGTGTGGGCGGAGCCGTAGGCACTGCTCTGGAGAGGCCACCAAGGCTCGCTCAGGGTTCAGTTAGAAAACCAAAGCTGCACACCAGTGGGCGTCAGACGCCTGAACCAAACAGGGCAGTTTAGGACAGAGAAAGTTCTAGGCAGATGCGCTCACAGCAGCTCACCCTGGTCACTCTGGGTGAGGGTGTGATTTGGAGGTGTGAACAGAACGTGATGGATTCTATTTTAACCATCAGTAGAGGTTTTTCAAGCTTTTCAAAAGCTTTCAATTTTGTTTCTGGTCCCAGGAACTGGCCTTTGGGACAACACGGTCTTCAGCCCACCTGGCCCTGCCTCCATGACCAGCGACCGTCCCTGGCGCCAGCGTCTCTGCGGCTCGCCCTCCTGATGGGTGCGTCGGGCACACGGCCCTCGGGCCTCTCGAATTCAGCCCAAGCTCGGTGAGTGGAAGTCCCCGGGTTACCAGCCCTCCCGCTGCCCTGCACCTAACGCCACTCCAGGTGCCACGCTGCAGAGTCCAGGTGCCACCGCGACTGTGTGTGGCTCCAGCGTTTCCAGCCACTGGGAGGGCGGGAGGGCCGGCCAGCGGCGAGGTCTCTGTGTGATTTTGAAACGCATTTTCCCACGATGGCAATTAAAGTGCAATGCCTAATTCTGGACGGCTTCAGGATCAACTTTAGAAATGGTCGCATAGCCAGGAAAGCTCCTTCCAGAAAACCTGCAGGCCTGGAGGGAGCTGAGGCTATGAGGAGGTGGGGCTGGGCTGGGGACTGGGTCTTCCTGAGGCGCTGGGGAGGCTGAAAGCAGGGGGAGGGGCTGGCTGGTGACCAGCTCTGTGGAGGGCGACGGAAGTTCACGCTTCCTCCGCGATTGTGCTGAGCAACCTTCTGAACAGTCCTGAGGCTCCCAGTGAGTCATTAGTAGGAGTCCTCATGTTGGGGCCAAAATCTCGGTGGGCAGGCCTGTTGTCTGGACCAGGGGCATGGGGGAATGTCCAGGCCCTTGGGGCCACACAGGTGCAGTGCCCTGCTCCACTAGGCTCACATTTTTCCAAACACCCTGCTCCTTGTTAGCCTGAGGGATAGTGACCATGCCACCTCACCTGGTCACTCATTCATTCAACAACCGCTGCGCACTCCTACAATGGCCACTCATCCGCCAGCTGTGAAGACCCGAGACCCAGGGGGTGCCGTCCCATCAGGCACGTGCTGGTGCTTCAGAGACAGCAGAGCCGACACTGTCCTCACCCGGTGGCGCACTTACCTTCCAGGGAGAAGAAGCTGCCTCATCCATGAAGAGATGGTTTCTGAGGGCAGCTGGCGCTGGTGAGGACGTGAGGCAGGAACCCTGGCCGGCAGTCATTCTGTGAAGCCGCTCGGTGGACTCTGCCTAGCATGGTGCCCAGCACCTCTGGCCCTGCAAAAACACACACTGTGTGCCCCTGGTGGCAGGGACAAGCACAGCTACAGCAGTGCTCTGGAAACCACACAATTGTCCACCCACGGTGGACTGGGCACGGAGACCACCGTGTTCACAATGGAAGGCCACGTGGGGACGAGGAGTGGGCAGCGACACGGGCAGCACTCAGCGTCGAGAGACCGAGGCCAGCACGGGGGAGAGCTCCAGGCCCGACGGCCCGTCCGTGGGTCAGGGCCAAAGGCAGGGCAGCTGCCCTGTGGCAGGGGAGCTCCGAGCAGGCGACTTCAGGGTGCAGGAAATGTGGAGAAGAGGTGAGGGGTCCCTGGGGTGGGGCACGCTCTGTTTCCCAATCTGTGTGCAGTTTACAAAATGCAAATTCATCAAGCCCTACCCTCAGGCTTGCACGCTAATCTGGTATATCACACTTCACGGTGGCTCACACCTGTGACCCAGCACTTTGAGAGGCCAAGGCAGGAGGATTGCTGGAGGCCAGGGGTTCAAGACCAGCCCGGGCAAATAGCAAGACCCCATCTCTACAAAAGAATTTTAAAAATTAGCCAGGTGTGGTGGCGTGTGCCTGTAATTCCAGCTCTTCAGGAAGCTGAGGCAGGAGGGTTGCTGGAGCCCAGGAATTGAAGGCTGCAATGAGCCATGGTCGTACCACTGCACTCCAGCCTGGGTGACAGAGCAAGATCTTGTCTCTAAAAAAAAAAAAAAAAAAAATTTGAAATGTCACTGGCAACACCCTGGAAACCAATTCATGCACCAGGATTGAAGATGCTCCCAGTTCACTGAGACCTCTGCAAACTGGCAGGTCCATAGTCCAGAGTCGTCTGTGTTCTTGCTGGGTGGGAGGGGCCAGGGCTTGCCCACTGGAGACCTGGAGCCTCCCCCTCCAGGCGAGGGCTCTGTCTCAGGGTCCACCCACCTCTCCCAAGGCCTGAGATGATGGGAGGGGAGCATGTTGCTGGAGAAGGCAGTGATGAACAGGGAGGCACCAGGGCAGGGAAGATCACAAGCTGTCGTGAACCTGTGCAAATTATGATCCCTCCCTCTCTAAAGGGCTCTTTGCTTTGGGGACTGAGGGAGGCTCTGCAGACAGGCCTTCGGACGGCCCTGGGAGACCGGGCAGGGCCGCAGTCTGACCACCCTCGGCCCTCAGGGGCCTCATCTCTGTGGACACAAAACCCTTCAGCTTCAGACCTCGAGCTGGAGGCAACTTCAGGCTTTCCCTAAGCTTTGGGAAAGGTTCGAGGTGAACCTGGACTCTGAAGGGGGAGGGGCGGAGGGTTTGGCTTCCTGGACCCCTCTAAAGGAGCCAGAGGCCCAGAGGCTCAAAGGCTCCTGCACAGAGGCCACGGGCAGCCACACTCTAATCTTCAGAGTCCTTGCAGGCTTCTGATTGGAGCTGGTTTTCCAGTGATCAGCCAGGAGGTATGGACTGCAGGAGAGACAGGCCAAAAGCCAGTGATGGTCTGGCAGGGGAGAGGCAGAGGGAGGGGCAGAGGGAGGGGCAGGAGCCACACGGAGGAAAGCCTGAGCTGCTGATGCTGGGCACCCCGGCGTGCATGTGGGGCTCTGAGCTCCAGGCCTTGGGGTGCTTTGTCCTAACACAGCAGACAGTGTTAGGGTGCCTCCATCTGCTCCCCCTCTCTTCAAGGAGACCAGGCGGGGAGGGGCAGGAAAGCAGCCACAGGGAAGACCCAAGCCCAGCTCAGCCCAGAGCGGAGTGTGTGGGGTCACCTCCTGCCGCCAGGTCCTCAGACCAGAGGGACAGGCACCAGCTCTTGGAGGGGCCACAGGTGCATTCCCCCGACCCCACCTACCATATGGGTGACCCCGCCTCACTGAAAAGGCTTCCCATCCTCTGACCCGGACAAGGGAGGCCAGCCCAGACTTCTGCTGATCAATGGGACCCAGCAGAGCAGAGCAGGCTGCAAAGAGCTTCCCCTTGAAGTTGACCTCAATGTCCCAGGCAGCCCCAGACCATGCCCTCCAGCCCGTGCTGTCGGCAAGCACCTGCTCACATCCCTGCCTCCCCCAGCCAGCAGGACAAGGCTGTCATCCATAGGGATGCTACGGGCAGTGACATTCACAAGGTGCCTGTGGACAGCATCCACAACAATCGCTCAGTCTGTTTGGAAACTTACTTTTGGAGTCCCTGAAAGACAATCTCTGAAACCAAACAGAAATGGAAAGCTGTCCCCGTGGCATCGGGGAAGGGCACATACACTCACAGGGGTTCCTCGGAGCAAAAGCAGAATCATTTCTGAGCAAGAAATGGCGCTGCAGACCTGCGGTCCAACGGCTGGGAACCGGGGACCCTGTGTCTTCCTAGCAGCGCTGGGCTCGGCGTCCAGCAGTCCCCCGTCCCACCCTCGGCACAGGCAGCAGTGGGTCCTGAGCCAGCGGGACACGCCCTCCAGGACCTGGGGTCCTCCAAGGAAAATGGGGTGTGGAATGGAAGCCCCCACGCCCTGGTCCGACAGGCACTGCCCGACTCCGCCCCAGCGGACAATGCTGAGTGGTCCCTCCTTCTCTGCCCCTCACTGAGAAGCCACCCACTCCTTCAGGAACAAATGCGGTTTTTCCCCTCAGTTGTCTCCTCACTCGCCTGTTCACTCCTTCTTTCTGTCACATGTGTGTCCCCACTGTCTAGACAGGCAAAGACCCAACAGCAGGAGAGGGTGGTCTTGGTCAGAGCCACATGGCCACTGTGGTGGCTAGGACTTGACATATCAACTATGTCCTCAAACCCCCCATGTGTCCTGTGTGGAGCGGCCCCAGGGACGGGGTGGAGGAACCTTGCCCACCCTCACAGAGTCCCGTCTGGACCCTGCACCCAACTAGCACGAGCAGCCTGGCGGCTCCTGCCCTGGTGACCAGGCGAGTGCAGCACGGCCAGGAGGGAAGTAGGGGCACCTGGAGCTGCTCAGGCTCCTGTGGCTCCTCCCAAGTGCAACTACAGCGTTTGCTTCTGATGCCCTCGGCAGCACGTGCCAAGCTGTGCCCCGGCTGAGAGCAGCCCTCATCCTGGGCTGTCTTAGATAGGTGCCAGATCTCTGTGGCCAGGAGTCTGATGACGAGGAGGGTAGGGCCAGGCAGAGACAGCTCGTGTCTCAGGAGCACTGAGGTCCTGGCTGCCCGCACTTGGGGACTACCATGTGCTGCTCCTCTGGGCTGATGCTGGCCTGGGGCAGACAGCTCTCTCCAGTCCAGCAGTGGTTTCCCTGTCTGCAAAAGGTAAACACCTCCTGTGGTTGGTGGGGAGTGGGCAGCAAGGAAGGAGGGTCTGTGGGTGGGGACAAATGGAGAGAACAAGGGAAGTACGGGAGGTGGCCTGCAGGTGCCAGGTGGACGCATCCTCTGTCTGTGCCCCTGAAATCCGTCCCCACATCTGGGCAGCTTCATCAGAGCTACCTGGGGCCAGTTCCTCTGGTCTCTGAGGTCATGGGCCTCTCTCACTGCCTGGCTAGCTGCCCTCTGCCCTTGGCCTTCCTGCTTCTTGTCACCAAGGCTCTCTGCCAGCCCCTCTAGAGCTGGGAGGAGTGGCCCTGCCCCTTAAGCTGGATCTGGGCCATGGGCTGACACCACGGGAGGGCCCCTCATGGCAGCTCTTCTCCCTGGGGAAGCAAGACCCTTCTCTCTGGCGGAGACGCCAGAACTGGGACCAAGCCGGGTCCCATCAGCAGTATCTGTAGGGCCTGGTGAGACACACACGGGCCAGGCAGAGCTCTTCTCTCCTTAGATGCTGGTGGAACAGCCAGGAAAGCAAGCAGAGTGCTGGCCTCCAGGTGCACAGCTGCGCAGCGCTAGGCCGAAATCAGGATGGCGTGAGCTCACGGGCTCAGGCGCTGTCCCCGGGGCTGCAGAGGCCGCACTGGGGCTTCTTTCTCCTTAGCTTTCTGTTGCTTTCAATCAGCTGTCCTCACCAGTGCCAGCGGGAGGAGAAACTGCACCCCAGTGGGGAGGTACAAACGAACTCGCCCCAGGCCCCTGGGAGCCGTGCAGGCCACCCTCACCCCCATGCTTCGGCCCAGCCTCAGCCCCACTGCCTTCCCTTGTCTCCCTCAGGCACACACCAAGGCTGAGCATCACGAAGCCACTTGAAGCCAAGGAGACCAGTAGGGACACTGGGGGAGAGCACCCGGACACTGGGCGAGAGCACCCAGCCTATGGGCGAGGGCGGGGAGGCCACCGGAGCCTGCGCTCACGGCACATGCCCGTCCCACGGTTCTCTGGAGCCTCTCACTCTCCCGACCGCTTCCCATAGCAATGAGAGCTCTGCACCCTCTCCAGGGAAGGTCCTGGCTGCAGGTCTCCTGGTTTGTGAAATGGGAATGATTCCAGGACCTGCCACGGCGGTAAACACTTCCTTAGGGAATGGAGACGCCTGGGAGTCACCCAGGCCAGGTGGGGGCTGCGACCATCACATTCTGAGCCCTGCCGTCCACACTGCCATCCAGAGGCCCAGAACTGAGCTGGACGAAGAACCTGTCTGGAGGAATGACCCGGTCTGCTGAGATGAAGAGACACAGACAGTGATGCGGTAACGAACGGGCCTCAGGCCGGGCTAACCCCAAGTCCAGGTTCCTAGGCCCCCGCAGCCCTGCCTGACCCGCAGTGCATGAGACCACACAGAGTGGGAACCGGCCGGCTCCCGACAGCGCTGGATAAGGTGTGCCGGCCGCCGCGCCAGGCCCAGGCAGGAAGGAGCAGGCCCGGAGCATGTACTGCACAGGGGTCTATGAATCACAAAATGTGACGCAGCAGAGGGTTTGTGGGGGGAGGGTAGGGAAGTGTACACTTGGATCGGGTCGCCAAAGCCTCCCTCTCCTGCAATGACTCAGTGTCTCTGGGTGAAAGAGCACCCTTCCACGGGGGCGGGGTAGGAAACCCCAAGAGCCCAGGGGTAGGGGACCCACCGTCCCGCTCCAGCCCCCATGGTGGCTGAGAGCCCCAGGCACGGGGAAGGGGAGGCGGGCCCCACCCCCACCACGGCTGCTGCAGCTTCCAGGGGTTGCCACAGGCGGTGAAATCCAGGCACCCCTGCTGCACATGGGGGTCATCTAGAGGTTCTCAGCCAAGGCTGCCGACCTCCATGCCTGCCCCCAATTCTGCAGGTCAGGCATCTGACTTCACCACCAGGCCTTACCATGGGGAGAGCAGGGAACCCAGTGGGGGCTCTGGGAGCCAAGTAAGGAGCCTTGCCTCTCCCCACAGACCCCGTCCAGGCCAGCTCCCTCTGTGCCGCTAAAGCCACGCGCCCTCCCACCGTACAAGGTGCCAGCAGCCCTCCCGCCTTCCTCAAAGAGGCGTGGGCTCCGGGTCACTGCACCCTCCTCCCCGAGTGACCAGCTTGTCGCCGGTTCCGACCCTATCCCTTCTCCAAAGGTCACTTGGCTCCACCCAGGAGCCCAAACCAGTACACCAGCCCTGCCCCTCACTTTGGTTTCTCCAGCATCCAAAGAACGTGGAGGGTCACCCCCCAAAACAGCTGCTATCGTCCAACAACTAAGTCATCTGTTGCCGCTCCCTGGGATGGGGAGGCGTGAGGTCAGTTTCTCGGCCAGTGTCCTGCGTCGAGCCCCCACACCACAAACACCCCAGGCGTGAGCTGGAGCCCCGCGCGTTACGGCGGGAAGGGGCCGCTACGGGGTTCGGGCAAGGAGAGGGGCGCGACCGGCGGGCGGAGGGGACGGAGGCGCCGGGAGGGTGATCGCGAGGCGCGCAGCCGGGGTGCAGGAAGCCGGAGCGCGCGGGAGGGAGCGGGATGCCGAATTCGGCAGGGGGCGGGGAAGCCCCTGATTGGGGCGCGGGAGGCGTGATGTCACGTCCGGCGGGGGAAGCCCTGCCTCGCGCACCCTCCGCCCCCGTCCCCGCCCCCACAGGTGGTGCCACCGCCCGGGCGCAGGGCGTGGGGGCCCGCCCTACGGGACCCCGGGCACGGCCCCGCGATCCCAGGCTGGCTCTGCCGCCTCCCTCCGGGGATCGATAGAGTCGCGCGGCCTGCGCGGCCCTGAGGGCCCGCGAGAGCCGAAGGAGCGCCCGGTGCGCCCCGGCTCGCGGCCCCACGCCGCGCCCCGCCCCGCCCTGCCCGGTGCTCCCAGTCCTTCCCCCGCCCCTGCGCTCCCGCCCCGCCCCTCTCCCGCGGCCGCCGAGGGGCCGGGCCGGCGGCGGGGGAGGCGCCGAGCCGGGACTGCGCTCGCCCGCCGCGCTCTGGGCTGCCCGAACTAGCGGCCGGACCTCGCGCCCCGCGCGCTCCGCGCCACCGCCGCCGCCGGCTTTTGTTGTCTCCGCCTCCTCGGCCGCCGCCGCCTCTGGACCGCGAGCCGCGCGCACCGGGACCTTGGCTCTGCCCTTCGCGGGCGGGAGCTGCGCAGGGCCCGGCCGGGATCCGGGAGAGGCGCGGGTGGGGGACCGGGGGCGCCGCCGGCCCCGCCATGGAGCTCCGGGCCCGAGGCTGGTGGCTGCTGTGCGCGGCCGCCGCGGTGGTCGCCTGCGCCCGCGGGGACCCGGCCAGCAAGAGCCGGAGCTGCAGCGAGGTCCGCCAGATCTACGGAGCCAAGGGCTTCAGCCTGAGCGACGTGCCCCAGGCGGAGATCTCGGGTGAGTGAGGGCGCGGCGCGGGGACCCCGGGCTTGGGCTCCGGACCTCGGCGCGCCCGGATCTCCTCTGCGACCCCCGCTCACCCCCTGCTCTTTCCGACATGGTTTCTCGCCCCCGGCGGGGGATCCTGCCGCCTGTGCCCTGCCGCCCGGCCCCGAGTGGCCCCCTGCGCCGCAGCTCCTCCGCAGCCCCACGGCCTTGCCTCCGAGCCCCACGCCGCCTCCCTCTCCTGGGTCCCTTCCGCTCCGCTCGTGCGTCCCCCGCCCCTCCCCGCCCCCCGCACGCCGGCCCCTTCTCCGCGGAGCTGTTCTCGCCGGGCTATGGGCCGGGCGGTCCCCGGCTGGCTCGGGGCGCTTCTCCCGGGCCACGGCTGGAGCTGGGCGTCTTCTGCCCGCCGCTCGGCCCAGCGCGCCTGCAGGCCGGGAGTCCCAGCCCCCGGGCGGCTTCGGGGCAGCGCGGACCCCTCTCTGTACAGCCCTCTCTGGGAGGTGTCTTAGTCCTGCCCAGGGATTCTCGTAGGGTCCCCGGCAACCACAGCCTGGGTGAGTTTTATAAGCGGACCCCCTGCAGCGGGAGGCGGCAGTGCGGAGGGGCGGGGAGGGAGCTGGGCGCTTCTCTGCAGACGGAACGCCGCCGCCTCGCAGGGATTCCTGCCCGAGAACTTGTGCGCGCCGGCCCCCGCCTGGCATTCGGGCGGCCTCGCGCTGCGAGTCCAGCTGCAGGTGGTCGGCGCGTTGGATCCCGCCCAGGGGCCGTGTCATTTCTTTGTAAGAACAGAGGTCCTCCTGGCGCCCCCTAAGCCCTGCAGCCGCCTGCGGCTCTGCCTCTTCCCGTCCTGTGGCCTGGAGGAGCTCTGGGGACTGACGGGTACCGGTGGCTCAGTGTTCTGAAGACCTCTTGGAGCCCAAGCTTCACTCTCCCACGTGTGGGGACCACCCTGGACCTGTACCCGGTGTCAGGGACCTAGTGGCCAAGAACAGAACAGACCAGATTTCTTCTCTGGTGTGGGGGGGGAGCTCCTCTGAAACCAGGGAGCGGGAGTGCGGGTGCGGTGGAGGCCAGTCAGATGGGGACAGCGCAGGAATGCCCACGGCCCGGGGATTCTGAGCAAGAAGGAACCATGCGTCCCGGTGAGGGGGGTCTGTGACCGTGCCTCGCTGTGGGGGATGGGGGAGGGCGGGAAGGAGGCATCCGGGCTCTGGACCCCTGCCCCTCCGGGCGGAACGGAACCCACAGACAGCCCCTTGGCGGATCTTCTGATGCCCCCAGGCTGAGGTTCTTGTGAGGGAGGACTCCCCTGACCCCCCAGGAGGAACAGAACCAGCAGACAGCCCCTTGGCGGATGTCCCCATGCCCTCCCCCCCAGCCTGAGGCTTTGCGAGGACCCCTCCAAAGCCCCAGGACAGGCCTTCCTGTGCCCCTCTCTGCAGAGGCAACCCTTTTATTTCCAGGCTGCCTCCCGCACCCCACTGGGCTCTGTCTGTCGCAGGTGGGGGCACACTGGGTGCCAGGCAGCACAAAGCCCTGGGCACAGTTGGGTTTGTACTCTGCCCCCCCCTTCCCACACACAAAGAGGCATCCCTGGCCTTCCCAGTGAATCCTTCCCTGGGCGCCAGGTTGGCAGGGTGGCTGAGCAGCTGCCCCTCCCAACCCAGAGTCTTGAACGCGGCCCTTTTTAGCACCTCCGTGTTCTCTGGGCAGTCACATCCTTAGGCGTTAACCTATCCTTGCTTGCGTCCTGAGGCCACTGCTCCCAGTTAGAGAGACAGCGTGGCCGAGTTTGGCCATTTCCAAGGGTAAGAAGAGAGGGCAGGACAAGATGGAGAAGTTGAGCACAGACCTTGCGGCCCTTGGGTTGGGGAATGCGGTGGCTGAGGGACCCGGGACAGGCAGATTGTGTTGGTTTCTCTGTCTGATGGAGGGGGTGCTGTCCACCCCTCATAGGCAGTTTGAACACCCTGCAGCTGTCTGAGCATGATGCTAGCCAGGGGCCAGTGCCTGCCGCCAGGGTCCGGGGTGCCAGCCTCCTGCAGGCCTGCAAGGCTGGGCCTGCACCGATCAGGGTGAGCGCCTCTGCAGCCGGTGCCCTTCCGCCTGGAGCTGCTTCCCCGGGACCCCGTATGGCTGCAGAGGTGGGGAGTCACCTTCGGGGCCCAGGGTACAGAAGAGAGTGTGGGAGCCACGTGGGCCGAGGGACACAGGGTGATCCTCTCCGGCCGCAGCAGTCCTGGGGCTGCCAAGCCCAGTGTCCCCTCCTGCTCTGTTGCCGCGCCTGAGCTCCGAGGGCCGGGCGCCCTCTGGTGGCCCCTGGGCGGCAGATCCTCCCAGGAGCCGCGGACCCTCCGCGGCCTGGTGGGCACCATAGTCAGTCCTCTCTCTCCTGCATCCAGACTTCTCCAGGGGGACCTCCTCAGAGGGGATGGGGACCCCTGAGGTTGGCACCTCGCTGGCCCAGGGCAGGTGAGGTAGACATGTGGTACTGCCTCGTGGGAAGAAGAGCGGGCGGCCCTGAGTGTGTGGCTGGCCTTTCCAGCCTCTGCCCAGGGACCAGAAACAGCGGTGGGCAACAGGAGACTTTGCTTATGAAAGAGAGCGATGTCGGGACATGTTGGGCTCCCTTTTGAGACCTCCTTTGTCCTCTGGACAGCTCGGCCAGGCTGCAGTGACAGCAGGGGTCGTCCCATTTTATGGGCAAGGAAACAGGCCTGGGTGCCAACAGCAGGACCATGGCACTGCGGCGGGGCACCCGGCCACCCTCCCTTTATGCCAGGGCATGGCACAGAAGGCAAGGGTGGGCTGAGTGGCACTCCAGGCACCCCTGCTCTGCCAGGAGCCCTCATGCTGAATCACCGCCCGCATGCCCACGGGCCTCCCGCTTTTGCCTGCAAGGTTGTTTCTGGGCATAGGTGTTCCCGGAGCACCTGCCTGGCCTCCTGGTGCCTAATGTGATCGGCTTTGGGTCTGTTTGCTCCTTTGCTGGGGTCCCGGTTCCCCCCCTTGGCACCTGAGCTCCCTGGTCACTGGGACCACCTCTTTCTGGTCCGTGTGGCAGCCCCAGAACCAGGCCGGCCCCTGGCTCCCGGGAGCTTCTCAGTGGACACCCCAGGCCTTCCTGGCTTCACACCCAGCTGAACTGGGTTGGGAGTGGGACATGGAGGGTGGAGGGGAGGTCTCCTCGGAGCAGACACCCCTGTTCTCAGGGTCTCCCAGCCTGGGGCAGAGGAGGAGGGGCCCTGAGGTCCAGTTTTGGGATGGAGGTCAGGGGGGCGTGGGACTGTCTATGTCACGGGAACTGCGAGGCTGCTCCTGTGCCCCGGGGTGGCAACCCGCCTACCAGCCGGAGTGGGCCCAGCGTGCCCTGAAGCCTGCACCAAGCACCCACTTGATGGACCCTCTGAAGGAATCTTTTCTTCTCTGTGCCACTGTTGACTGCCTGGGTGGTTGGCCATACGGACTCTGGAGGACCGTCCTCGGAGGGCCTAGGCCTCCTTCCCACGTCCTGGAAAGGACAGTCTTGGCTGGGCCCACAAGAGCCCCATGGTGTCTGCCTCCCAGTCCTGCTCCGGGCCTCCTAGAGGCTGGCAGCACACACCACTCACCAGACCAGATGGTCCTCGGGCTCCTGTCCTGTCCAGGGGGCTCAGCGTGGTTCCCACGGCGTCCTCAGCCTTTGCTATGCTGTTGCGCTGCCCTCCAGGAGAGGAGCCGGGATTTCATCATCCCCGCCGTGAGGACTGAGTGGAGCCCAGGGGAGTCCTGATCCGACAGGGCCACCTGCATGATGCAATGGCCTGACTCCCTGCTGGACCGCCACGCCTCCCATGCCAGGCAGGCCGCCGCACTCCTCAGACACAGACGCCCCACCCTTGTCCCATCCCCAGTCTCCCTGGGCCTCTTCACAGGAGAGAAAAGGAATAATCGCGACCTCCCATGAAGACGGCCAAGGGAGAAGGTGCTGCCGCTGTGTACCTCGTGGGCCGCCTCCGGCCGCGCCCCTCCTCTCCCCGCTCACCCTCTGCGCAGGCCCACGCACACCCCTTTCAGTGAATGGTGTCTGGTGGCCCAAAACACTTGCTGTGAACCCGGCTTGTGAAGCATTGCCCATTACTGTCTGGCTAACGTAGCAGACGGAAGGGGTCTTTGTAGACCCCTTTTACAGATGAGTAAACTAAGACCTGGCGAAGCCCTCCTTAGGACTGGGTCTGGCTGTGACATTGACTGCTGCCCAGTAAAGCCAGTCCAAGCTGCCTGTCCCGGCCCTGTGCTTTCTGGAAGGCTCACACCTTCCCCGTCAGCTCTCCTGGCCCTGGGCACCATCTCTTAGGCCCATGTAGAATGTTTAACCTGGGCTAGTGCGGTGGCTCAAGCCTGTAATCCCAGCACTTTGGGAGGCCGAGGCGGGCGGATCACGAGGTTAAGAGATCGACACCGTCCTGGCCAACATGGTGAAACACCGCCTCTACTAAAAATACAAAAATTAGCTGGGCATGGTAGCACGTGTCTGTAGTCCCAGCTACTCGGGAGGCTGAGGCAGGAGAATCTCTTGAACCCGGGAGGAGGAGGTTGTGGTGAGCCGAGGTCACGCCACTGCACTCCAGCCTGGCGACAGCGCAAGACTCCGTCTCCTAAAAAAACAAAAAAGAACGTTTAACTGGGACCCCTCTGGGCCTCCCTGCCTCTAGTCCTGCCCAGCTCCTCCTGGCCGTGCCGCCCAGAGTCAGCCTTCCACAAAGCCGGCCTTCACCCTCCAGCCTGGCTCCACTACCTGTCAGGGAAGGGCTGCCACTCCAGCCTGCTAGGAGGGTTGTTCCCGGGCGTGCCACAGTTCCTAGCAGACCAGCCACCCACACTGGGCCAAGTGCCCCAGGATTAGACAGGCACCCCATCCAGGTGCCCACTGGTGCCAGGCCAGAGAGACAAGGCAGGCCGGTCCGTTGTGGTTTGTACCTTCACACCAGTGATCACTAGGGACGGTGTGAGCCTGTGGTGAACATGCCTGCCCGGGCCAAGGACGTCGCCCTACGGTGGGACTGGGGGCATACCTGCCTGGTGGCAGGGCTGGGCTTCAGAGCCCCGAGGAGAGCCTAGTGGGTGTCTGAGCATGCCTGTGTCTACTCCAGGGCACCCGAGTGCCTGGCACAGGTGTCATCTGTGGGCTGGCACTAGGCGGGAGATGAGCCAGGGGAGCCACACGGGTCAGGTCTGGCCTGGGGGGCTGGACACCTTTCCTTCAGCCAGACCGTCCTCCCCTCCCAGGGCCTGGCTCAGTTATTTCAGTTCACGACTGGGCCCCTGGTGGAGACTGGGGATGGGCACTCCCTGTGCGGGGCCCTTGCCCAGCCCGGGCCCTGTCTAGGGCCAACATGCCCAGAGCCCTGAGGCAGGCTGGATCGTGCCAGTCCCCAGTGCAGCCCTGTGGGACCCGGGATCTTGCCCACTGTACGTGGGGGCTCCAGACGGGCCGCCTGCCGGGAGCCAAGGCTCCTTGCCTGTGGCGGCTTTTCTTTGCCTGGGAACAGGCCTGGGCAGGTGCCCTGAGCTGCTTGAAGTCTCCTGACTGTGGGGGGTGCAGTGCAGGGTGGGGGAGCCTGGGCACAGGAAGCGGTTCTCCCTCCACCTCCAGGCCCCACGCCCAGGTGGGAGCACGCAGCAGCCAGGCCCAGGTCCGCTGTGGGTGGCGGGAAGCTCATCGCCGTGCCAGGCGCAGTAGCAGTCTGGAATCCGGGTGGGTTTAGAAGCCCCTGAGAGGGCCAGGCCAGCCTCACAGCATCCGCTCCTCTGCCTGTGGCCTCGGCTCCGTCTCCCTCAGCTCCTGCTGACCCACCTTCCTGGCACACCTGTCCCCTCCCTCCACGGTGTCCTCCCCGTGCCCACCCACAACACGCCTCCTCTGGCCTTGCCCGGCAGCTGGACTTCCTGGGCATCCCCCAGCACGCACGGTCTCTGTTCTGGGGCCCCTGCCTGGGCAGGCCTGGGCCCCACATGGGGTGGCGAAGGCCCTAGTCCGTCCCTGTGCCAGGCAGTGCTGACGGCTGAGGGCCGGGGTTAGGAACGCGTGTTTCCAGGGCAGCCCGGAGAGTGCCATGGGCTGAGCAGCTGCAGCTGCAGGCACGTGTGGTCCGTGGCTCTGGAGGCTGGAAGTCTGAGATCAAGGCGTCCACCAGGCTGGCCCCTTCTCAGGCGTAAGGAAGAGTCTGCCCCCACTCCGGTCTTCCGGGCGTTCCTTGGCTGGCAAATCCCACGTTGGCCTTCGCAGGCCCCGTATGCACCTCTGTCTCCGAATTCCCCTCTTCACGAGGACACGAGGCTACCTGGGTCAGGACCCGCCCGTACCGTCTCTTCTTAACGAGAGGTGTCGCACAGACGCCACACCCAAGGTCACATGCTCAGGAGCCGGGGTTGGGACTGCGCTGCGTGGGTTTTGGGGACAGTTTAGCCTGTAGTGGGGGCTAGCCCAGCCCGGCACACCTCCGTCTTCCCATCAGGTGGCAAAGCCCCTGGGCTCGGGCTGTTTGGTGATTGTGGCCTCCTGAGCGCCGAGTTGTGTCCGTGATGGGCTTAGAGCTTAGCACAGATGTGCCCGAGACCCTGGTGACAGTGTAAGCGAGTCAGCACGCCCCAGCCTGCCGACCCCCGCCCACCCGCCTGCCCTCAGGGTCTGCACAAGCCTGGGAGGCCTCAGCTTCAGGCCCTGTACCTCCCACTGTGGTCCTCTGCTTCTCCCTGGGTCGGGGTGGCAGGGCAGGGTGGGCCACTCAGGCCATGTCCCAGGGCTAGTGATACAGCAGTGGCAGAGACACCGCCGCCTTTGCTGTCATAGAACCGGGGTGGGGGCAGCGGCCAGGCTGGCCTGAAAACCTTCTGTGGGCTCGGGGAGCCCAGGCTGGGAGAGTCGAGACTCAGTGGTGTAAACGTGCCTTGGACAGGCCCCAGGATCCCACCCATTGGGAGCGGAGCCGCTCAGGTAGACTTTGGGTGGGGAGGCGGTGGGGGTCCCACCTGTCGGAGGCAGAGCCGCTCAGGTGTACT
>NW_016107758.1:1534716-1536469 GCF_001604975.1 Cebus imitator | reverse complement strand
CTCAGGTGGACTTTGGGGGGGGAGGCGGTGGGGGTCCCACCTGTCGGGAGCAGAGCTGCTCTGGTGGACTTTGGGGGGAGGCGCTCAGGTGGACTTTGGGGGGAGGCAGTGGGGGTCCCCGCGGGTGCAGAGCTGCTCAGGTGAACTTTGGGGGGGAGGTGGTGGGGCGGCAGGGCTCCTGCTCAGGCTAGGGTTTGGAGAACCGGCGAGGAGGGAGGCCTGAGGGCCAGGAGGCTGCGCCTCGCTCTCTCCTGAGGCAGTGGCTGGCGGAGGAGGCCCGCTGCTCACTTGTGCTGAGTGCCCCTGGGTCCTGGAGGCTTGGCAGGGTGACAGGGCAGCCTCCAGGGGCTCCACCCGGCCTGCTCCCTCAGGAGGAGGAGACTGCCCAGGGCTCTGAAGGGGAGGGGGGCTGGCCACAGAGCCACTGCAAATCATCCCTGAGGCCAGGGACTCGGAAGCAGAAACCCCGAGCCCAGCACGGGGCAGGGGAGGTGAGGCCGGGCGGCAGCTGTGACATAGGCCTCCCGGTGGGCTCTCAGGGGTCTTCCATGGGGCGCAGCTGCTGGACGGGGAGAGGAGGGGCTGGGGCTGGAGCAGGGCAGTGACGAGGACGCTGGGACACCTCCCTCCCGGGCCTTCCCTCCCATGGTCGGCTCCCACCTGTGAGGTGCCCCAGGAGCTTCCAGTGTGGGCAGCGCCAGGGTCTGTCCGCCGGGTGGGCTGAGCACCACTTAGTTTGCAGATGGGAAAACTGAGTCCGAGTGAGCAGTCCCCAGGCCCAGAGCTGAGCAGCCTCACCACCCGGGCCAGGCCCCACACCTGCTTGTCAAGTGACTTACTCCTGCCCTGGCCCCGGCTAGCAGGGGCGAGGCTGGGTCAGAGGATGGGGAACTGGGCCAAGGCCACAGACCACCCTGCAGGTGCAGGGACCCAGAGGCCTGAGGGGCACCAGGAGCTCAGAGGAGGGGAGGCCGTGAACACGGCTCAGCCTCTGTGCAGCCCCGTTTTGGGGCCATGTGAGGACACAGGCCACAGGAGGGACCGGCCAGCCTCGGCCCAGCCCAGCCACCACGCCCGGCGGGTCTCCTGAGGTCAGAGCTGGCCCGGCAGTGGGTACCACATGCTGCCTGCTGTCCTGGGTCCTCCTGAGTGACAAGGGTGAGCTGGGCAGGCCGGGACAGATCATGGTCAGCCTTCCACCCCCGCCCCATGGAAGTTCAGGTTCTACTGAGAAACTTGGCTTGGGCTTCCAGGGATGCCCACATCCAGCAGCCCAGGACCCCATGGCATCGTCCATCCTGAGCCCCATCCTGGGGTGATGGATCTGGGCTGCAGTGACCCCAAGCTCTGAGGACAGGACAGCACGTCTCCCTCCTGGGAACAGCCAAGCCTTGGACAGCCCTGTGCAGCGACCCGGCCCCGTGCCTTCCCGGCAGGGGTGTTTCCCATTGGCGGTGGGACATATAGGGAAGTCTGTGGTCTTCAGACGCTTTGCCCAAACACTGAGGATGGCTGTCCATGCTTCACAGAGCTGTGGCCAATGGGTGGTAGTCTCAGCCTGTCCCTGCATCTGGTGCAGCCTCAGTGCCAGGGCCCCCTGTGGCCCCCGCAGGCCACCCTGTGTCTGACGCATCCTTGGTGACCGTGGCCCCCCGTGGCCCCCGTAGCCCACCCTGTGTCTGACGCATCCTTGGTGACCGTGGCCCCCCGTGGCCCCTGCAGCCCACCCTGTGTCTGACGCATCCTTGGTGAC
>NW_016107758.1:1513451-1533743 GCF_001604975.1 Cebus imitator | reverse complement strand
CATCCTTGGTGACCGTGGCCCCCTGTGGCCCCCGCAGCCCACCCTGTGTCTGGCTCATCCTTGGTGACCATGGCCCCCATGGCTGTCGGATCCCATCCTTGTGGTGACCCATGTGTGACGTCCATCTGTCTCAAGAGTCTGGACCAGGAGCCCCACCCTTGGCTCTGGAGACTGTGGGGAGAGCATCCCACCCACCTGTGACCATCTGCCAGGCCCTGGGGACAAAGCTGATGCCACCTGCCACCAGGGTTGGCTCAGGCGTTTACATGCGTCTCCAGTTGTCATGGAGCTTGGGACACACGGACCCAAGGAGGTATTTTAAAAGGACAAGTGTCTTGTATAATCCAGCCCCACTGTCCCTGAACGCGATGCCCCTTCCCCGAGCCTGGAGGCTGTACACAGGTCGCTCCCCAGCGTCTTCAGTCTCCTTCCTGTGGCATCGCCCAGGATGTTAACACAGGTGTTAGGACAGGTGCCTCCTTGTTCTGTGTGTGTAGCATCGGCCTGGGGGCACTTTGGGGTGAGGGGTGGCTGCAGGTCAGACATACCTGGGAAGGTCCCGTGGGATGTGGTGGCTCCCAGCCAGGAGCAGCTGCCCTGGGCGCTTGTGACATCCCAGTGGTTTAGGACTGGGGTGCTCTTGCTGTTTAGTGGGTGGGGCCGGGGAGCCCAGTCATCCTGCGAGATGGAGGTGCTCTTCCGTGAACGCCGGTAGTACCCGCAAGAGAAGTTCTTGAACCGAAGCTGTAGGCAGGACCACGCCAGGGGAGGAGGGAGCTCAGGGGAGGGGGCACCGCTCTGCGCCGTGCCAGGGGCTGGGATGGGAGGATGGGCAGATGGTGGTGACCAAACGCCAGCAGGCAGGCAGGTCACTCGAGACGCGCCCGTCCTTCAGCGGGTGCACAGATGCGGCTCTGAGCTGTCTTTCAGGGAGCTGAACTTGGCTGAGGAGGTGCTTACATCTCCATCACTGCACGCCTGTAACCAGGATTCAGCATTTCTGCTTACTCCAAACGATGGTGTTCGGGACCTGGGCTTGGCCCACAGGAGACACCAAGGCTGCCGGTGCCCTCCACGTTCGCAGCCGATGGCATGGAAACCGCGTGCTCTTAACGTGACTCTGAGTCGCAGTCAGTCTGGGGCCTGTTGCCGCCCTTGTGAAGCCGCTTCCCGGGAAGCACGTGTGTTGCCACCTTGATGTTTGTTGTGTCATATTTTGGTAACTCCTCTGTGGCAGGTGCTTCCCCCGTGGTCCTCTGTGCGGTTGTACGCTTCAGAAACAAGCATCATCCTGAGAAAGCGTCTGCAGGCTTCGCCAGCGGGCGAGGGGGCTTGCGGCACTGAGAAGGTCAGGCCTGCCTGAGCAGCATGTCGGCCCTGAAGCAGAAAAGGAGAGGCTTGGGTTGGGCCCAGCGTGTTTGCACCCGGGAGGGCCTGCCGGGGCCAAGGGTCCGACATGGGGGGATGCGGTGGGGGGCCCCCA
Organism: Cebus imitator; assembly: GCF_001604975.1. NCBI lineage: Eukaryota > Metazoa > Chordata > Mammalia > Primates > Cebidae > Cebus > Cebus imitator. Next base: position 1,532,260 of record NW_016107758.1, on the reverse strand, counting down.
GGCACCTCGGACTGAGTAAGGAACTGGACCATCTGCCTGCTGTGTGACGGATAGAGACACATCCCCGGTCCTCTGCATGATTCTTCTGTGAGCTCCTGCTGGGTGCTGAGTGCTGCCCTTGGTGCTGACACCCAACCACAGACAGGCACTTGCTCTCTAGATGCGGTTAGCGTAGGCAGGGCATGTATGAGAGGGTCCACGTAAGCCGTGCCCCTGCGCAGCCACCGTGAGTGCGTAGCGTGTGTGACTTACAGGGAAAGGGCCACGACATGCGTGAATCTAAGCGTCGGCACGTGAGGTTTGCAGCCACTCACCCACTGGAGTCACGTGAGCCCTGAGGGCCAAACCCTGAAGGTCCCTCCCTGCCTGGGGACTGGCCCAGCTTTGCCCCTCTTGCCACGGCCATCCATTGCCCTGTCCTTGGCCCCCCATGCTGCCTTACGGGACCGGGGCTGTGTACCCGGGGCTCCTCCCCAACCCCAGGAGCCTGAAGCATCTGGGGCCTGGAGCATCGGGAACTGGCTTATTGAAAGAACCAGAGAGGAGACTTGGGGAGCAGATAGGAAGTGCTGGGTTCTCCCGGCCCATGGAGGAGGGCGAGGGGCCGAGGTGGGCAGCCCCGAGCAGTGGGGCTGAGGGCAGAGGGGAGCAGTGGAGCCGAAGGGCTGGGGTCAGAATCTGGGGTGGACTGGTGCCCCAGCCCCAGCATCTCGTCCACAGTGGGAGAAGGGGTGTCCACCCCCAGCCATGTTAGGAGCCCGGCCTGGCATGGCTGAAGCCTTGGGGTCTGGCATCAGAAGGTTCAGGGCTGCCCAGAATGGGTGGGCTTCAACCCCACTTCTGAGTAGCAGAGGCAGTGACTGGGCCAGGCAAAGACAGGGCTGGGGGCTCAGTGGGCAGGGTCTGAGGCTGGACCCCCAAGCCAGGAGGGGCGTGACCAGAGGTCTGTTGGAGTCGAACATAGATGACCCCCATGTTCGTTCCTCCATTGAGCAGAGATCCCTCGAGCTGGGCCCTGCCACAGGGGCTGTTCTGGGCACTGGGACACAGCCAAGTCCCTGTCCTCCCTCCGCGACTTTGTGTGGCTGGGGCCACTTTGGTGGTCATTTGGGAAGGTCCGGAAGGCTTGGCTGTGAGGCGGGGGTGGCAGGGCCGCTCTGAGGCCAGTGCAGAGCCGGCAGTGGAGGGGAGGGCGTGTGGGTGTGCTCACACTGCCTGCACCCCTGTCTGCGTGGACCTCGGGATTCCTAGGGAGGCGGCCTGCTGGGTCTCTGCAGAAAGCCACGCCCTTGGCCAAGGGCTGGCTCTCTTGAAGATCAAGGCTGTTCTTAGCAAAGGGGTGGGTCCTGAGAGGCAGCCAAGGCCGAGGTGGGGGGTCACAGGGGATCAATGGCCGGCTCCACAGTGGCTGTGTGCCCTGGCAGAAGGCCCCACCCTTGCGTGTGCCCCTGGCCCTGCCCCACACTTGCCGCATGCCCCTGGCTGAAGGCTGGCCTGCCCTCTGCCCAACATGTGCCATGTGAGGGCGGCCCACTGAGGCCAGCAGTGGATGAGGGTGCCCTGTGGGGAGGGAGGAAGGCCAGGCTGGGGAGCCAGGGGCCAGATCCACCTGGACGGGAGGCCCTGTCGCCATCACTGGCACAGCTGGGCGTCGCCCCGGGGCCCTCACAGTGTCGGCTCAGCGCTCCCATTCACTGGCTCAGGTGTGAGAAGTTGGAAATGGTAAGAAGAGTTGCTGAGGCCCCCTGGGTGGAACAGACCGTGTCCCCAGGGCTCAGTGACAGTCGGTGGCCCGTGTCTTGGGCCCGCCTTGAGGGTGGCAGCAGGTTTTTAGGAAGAGAGGCAGGAGGGGCTGGAGATGTCAGCCCTGGGTCTGGACAGCCGCCCTCAGAGGGCCCCTCCATTCCCAGGTCACCTGGGCCCCTGGGGGGGGGCTGATTCCTTCCCCCAGGCTGTCTGCCTCCTGGACCTCAGGTGCCTGCCCCAGGCAGTGTCCCCCACCTCTGCCCAGAGCCGTCTCATGAGATCCTGGAGTCCCTCTGCCTGCCAGGCCGAGTCGAGGTGTAGACGGGGCAGAGTCAAGACTCAAGGTTCCCGGGGGTGGAACTCCGAGCCTCGAGAGACCAGCTCCCTTCCCGCAGGTGGCTCTGGGAAATGGGTGGGAGTCAGGGTGGGATGAGCCCAAGTTCCCACCCTCTCCAGGACCCGCAGGGCACACAGGAGGTCAGGGCTCACCTTTGGGGAGCCGGACAGGCAGGCAACGGTCACCTGCTGAGACTCTCCCTGGGTGGGAGAGTCCTCGATGATGGGCTGTGTGACCCACAGTGTAGCCGCCAGGTATCCCCCCCACAGCGTGGCCTTGCAGGGCCCGGCCCGGCTGCCTCAGGCCCAGCTAGGTTTCCACAGCGCCTGGCCAGTGACGGGACAGTCAGGCCAGCAAGGGTAGCCGGGCCTGACCCTGATTTTGCAAAAGTGGCCTCATCTCCGTACCTGGACTTGGGGTCCCCGGGTGCCAAGCCTGGGCTTCTCATTTGCTCCCCTTCAGTGAGGACGGGCGGGAGGGCTGGCACTCAGGCCAGTGGAAGGAGATTTGCATTAGGCCCAGGGCTGAGGAGACCTGGGGGGAAGCCGCCTAACCTCTGTGAGCCTCAGTCGTTCCATCTGTAAGTTGGGTGTGGTCCTGTCTACCTGTTAATTGAGATGGTGCTGATTTTGGAAGAAAAACCCCTCGCTCTCCAAGGAGGCTGGGGGCAGTGCAGAGTTGAAACTGGCTTAACACGCACCGTAACCTCCTGCTGCCAGCCTGGACGGGGTCTGAGACCCGAGGCGGGGAGCCGGGGACGCATGGGTGCGGAGGGGTGGGGAGGCCTGTGTGATTCAGGCAGCATCCCCCCCCACCCTGCAAAGGGCTTCGGGATTTAGCAGATGCAAAGGCAGGACACCAGGTACGTGGGAATTTCAGGTAGACCTTGAATCATTTTGTAGTGTAGGGTGTCCTAAATATTTAAATTTCAAATAAGTAACATAAATGTTTACAGCAAATATGGTCTACATACTTAGTGTAATATGCACCAGATATTTTCGGGGGACAGAGTTGTTTGCTTTTTGTGGCAAAGCATGCGCAACATAATTTACCATTTTAACCATTGTTAAGAGTTCAGTCCATTCACACTACTGTGCGGCCGTCACCCCCGTCCAGCTCCAGGACGTTTTCATCTTGTGAAACTGAAGCTGTGTAGGGCTGAGGGCCCCACAGGGTCGTGGGGTGAGCCTTATGCTCTGCTGAGGTGCAGGATCCAAGCAAGAGACAGGACACAGAAGTGCAAGGAAAACGCAGCTGGGCTCGGGGGGCCACGCCACCTATGAGCGGAGTCAGGCGAGGCCCCGAATGTCCAGAAGCGTGAGTATTTATTGTGTGTAGGTTAGGGGGCAGGGCAGTGAGTGAAGTCATCTTTAAGGATAGTGATAGGGTCGTGAGCAATAAAACATGGGGTCCATCCCCATTAGGTCACCTAGGCCGGGAGGTGGACAGTGCACAGCAAGGGGGCCGTTCCCATTATAAAGGATTGTATAAAAAGAAATAACTGAGTAGTAACACTGTGAACTGGGATAATCTTCAGGTCTTAATTGTGCCAGGATTCTCCTTAGCTCTCCTTCCTCAATACCTAGCATTAAACAGCCCCTCCCCACTGCCCCCCTCCAGCGCCCCGGTGCCCGCCATCCTTTCTGTCTCTGAACCCCAGGGACCTCACGTAAGTGGAGTCCTGCATGTGCGTCCTGTGTCTGGCTTCTTTCAGCGTCGTGTCATCAAGGTTCCTCCATGCAGGAGCGGGTGTCAGATTTCTCCCTTTTCACGTTTTCATCGTATTCTGCCGTCTGCACCTGCAGACGGTTTGTGGAAACAGTCTCTCCCACTGTAAGGAGACGTCACATCCCCTCTCTGGCCCTGGTGAATGAATGATGCTGTGAGCACGGGTGTACCGGGACCTGTTCCGTTCCGGCTTGCAGTTCTCTGGGGCCAAACATTTTTATACTGTACTAAAAAAACAATTCACTGTTGATCTGAATTGAGATGTAATTGGCCTCTGTGCTGTATCTGCGCCCGCCCCCTCATCATGCCTGCGGGGCAGGGCAGGGCAGAAGCTCCAGCCCACACACCTGCCACACCTGGGTAGCCGCCTGCCCACTCATCATAGCCCCAGGGAGACACCCTCCTGGGACCGCCCAGACGTCTCTGGGCTCAGCAGGGCTTGTCAGCTCCTGCTTCACCCTCTGCCTGCAGCTCAGGGGTTCCCCTGGGATGGGAATTGGCAGGCTGCGGGGTAGGGGAGGCGAGGCCAGGCTGCCCTCGTGCTGGGCCCCGTGCTGCTGCTCCTAGCCTTGTGACCTTGGGCAGGTCACTTTTGTTCCCTGTCAGCTGTCAGCCGGACCCACAGCTGCTGTGAAGACGAAATGACTCGGCCAAAACCCCTGAGAGGCCCGCAATGAGCTCTGCGTGTATAGGGAGACAGCTGGGCCTCTGGGAACAGGGAGCCCTCACTGGGTGTGACCTCCCCCTCAGGGCCCGCCCCCCCCAGCCCTGCGCTGCCTCTAAGGAGGTGCTGGCTAGGGGGGCTCGTGGGCCATGTTGGCAGAGGGGCTTTTTCCCTCCAATGCCAACACTGGGCAGATTCCCCCTGACCTTATTCAGTACCAGGGTACCAGGGCCAGCCTAGGCAGTGGGTCGGGAGGCAGGAGCAAGGGAGTGGAGGCTCCCCTGGCAGAGGTTCCCTCTGGAGGAGCAGGGCTTATTGGGACTGGAGGCCAGAGGCTAGGGAGGCTTCCCGGGGGAGGTGAGGGGAGAGCATGTGAGATGGGGGGAAGCAGCAGGTCATAGCTGGGTGGGGGAGACAGGGAGAGCCAGGCCTGGAGCCGCCATGGCCCACGGAGATGGCTTACTGGGAAGTGGCTGGGTCGGGGGTGAGTGGCCGAGCCCCTCTGCTCCCTCCCCTTCCTCGGTTCCTTCCCCAGTATTTACGGGCCATCCCTCGTGTCGGGCTCTTTCCAATGGCAACCAGGGGTCTGCTCTGGGATCTGGCCCAGCCTCAGCTGTGTGTGTGTCTCTGCCTGGTTGGCATTCACAGGGCAGACGGACAGGCCTGCGTGGCATCTTTGTGGATCAGAAAGTGGCTGCATCGTCCCCTTCTGTGGTTCCAGGATGGCCCCTGTGGATACAGCAGATGGGGAGGGCCAGTCCATCTTCCAGGTCTCCTTGGGTGCCTGTGGCCCCTGCAGTGGGTGTGTGGGAAGCTAGATGGGAGAGCCCCAGGAGGGCAGCCCCGCCCTCACACAGCCACCTGAATTTCCACCCTGCTGGCAGCGTTGAACAGGGAGGCGAATGCCCTCTTCAGCTCCACCAAGCCACGGAGGAGAAAGCAGGTGGAGCCAGGCCTGGCGGCACAGCCTCTGGGGAGCACCTCACCCTGGGTTCCAAGAGTGGCCTTTCTGCCTTGCAGCCAAGACCCCAGGTCCTGGGTGTGGCAGGAGGTTTGTGACACAAACTCCGAATCCCTTTCATCCCCAGCGTCTGAGGCCATAGCATAAGCCTCAATGGAGCAGGCTGGCATAGGGGGAGGTTCTTGGCCAGAATGACCAAGATCCCAGGGCAGGCACCCCCAAGACCTGGTGTCGGCTGGCAGGGGTTCCCCAGGCAGGAGCCGGGCAGCTTAGAGAGCAGCCTTGTGAGGTGCCTGGTGAAAGAGACCCCCACCTTCGGGGGCCTCCGGTGCTGTGGCAGCCTGTCCAGCAGGTCTCAGAGTGCCCGAGAGGCCCGAGTGCTGCCAGAGCCGTCCTGGTGTGAGTGGGTGGTTTTGTCTGGCTGGGCCAGCGGGCCTGGGGGGGTAGGGAGCTGGGCTGGGCCAGTGGGAGCCACGCAGGACCTGGGCTGCAGGGAGGGGAGGATGTTGCCGGCGGAGCTGCCCGTCTGGTGTCCGAGGAGGGTGGAGAGAGGTACGGAGCCTAGACCTCACAGGCTGGGGCCCCTGGGTGGGGCGTGGTGGGAGGATGCAGCCGCCGGCTTTGGTATGTCAGAGGAAAGCAGGTCAGGACGTGGGGTCTGGGTCAGTCACGGCCTGGGTGCTATTGGACTGGGGGCTGGGGGCGCAGGTGGAAGGTGTGGGATGCCCACGCGGCTTTGAGTGAAAACAGCGGCGGGGGTCTGGTGGTCAGCGGCCACCTCCATCACAGAAACCGTCACCCTCCCGGAAGGCGCCCCAGCTTCTCTGAGCGCCAGCCCTGCTGAGATGAGACCCAGGCGCCCCTACACCCAGGCCTGGGCCGCGTAGCTGCGGGCAGTGGAGGAGCCGGGAGGCCGGGGCTGCCGGCGAAGACGGGGAGCGGCACCTGCAGCGCAGCGCGCGGGGAGGCGGCGCGGACCGGGCCGGAGGGGCCGGGGCGGCAGCCCGCGGTTTCCAGGGAGATGGGGGCGGCGCCGAGCGCGGCGGGGCGGGCGGGGGCTGCGGGCGGACGCTCGTCCCCGCGCCGGGAGCCGCCCTCGGCCGTGCGCGCCAGTGCGGGTGTGGAGCTGCCCGGGCGGCTGCGCCCGAGTCTCCCGCCGGCTCCTCCCGCGAACCCTCCTGCCCGGCCCCGCTCCGCCGCCCTCCCCGGTCCGGGCACCTGCAGCCGCCGCCGCCGCCGCCGCCGCGAAGGGGTCCCGCGCCCGCCGCGCTGGAAGCCAGGCCGGAGGACCTGCCCGCCGCGCCCCCGTCCCGCATCCCCGGTCCCCGCCGACCCCGTCCCGTCCTGCCCCCGGGCCACCGCGCCCCGTCCTCCCCTCCGCTCTGCCGGGTCCCCATCCTGCCCCTCCCGTTGGGAGCCCGCGGCCCATGCCCGTCTCCACCCGGTCCGTCGCCACAGCTGCGCCCACCCGGCCCTTCCCGGCTCCCGCCGCAGCCCCCCTTCCTCCTAATCCGCCAGGCCCCTCCCCCTCCTCGGCTGCCGCAGCCCCTGCGAGCCCCCCCCCGCCTCCGCCACCCGCCCCCGCGCCCGCCGCACCCACTGCGACAAGCCCCTTCCCCACCAATCGCGGCGCCCTCCTCCCCTCGCCGCCGCCGCAGCCCCCGGCCCCCCGCCCGCCCCCTCCTCGCCAGCGCTGCCGCGTGTCCAGACCCCTGCGCGGCCGCTCTGGCTACGCGGCTGGCCGTCCTCGTCCCTGGCTGCGGCGACTGGCAACCGGCATCGGCATCGGGGCGCCCGGCACCCCCACGACGCGGCGAGTGCCGGGAGCCTTTGTTCCGTGGCTGGGCCGCCCTCGCGCCCATCGCCGTGGCCAGCACCCACGGGTGGCGGAGCCTTGGCCGGCCAGGGCCGCGGACCCTCCCACCCCGCGCAGAGGTGTCCCCGCGACTCCCCTCGGTGGCGGGTCGCAGTGCGCGGCGGAGGCTCTGCAGCGGCGAAGGGGCTCCTTGGCGATGCTGTCATTTGGGTGAAATGGTGGTGGGGGCTTCGGGCAGGAGGTGGGGGCGTGGGGAGGGGAGGGAAGCCCGATGGGGCCAGGCTGGGGGCTGTGGATGCCCTTGGCAGGGAGATGAGGTGCAGTGACCTGTCCACCTCGCAGGTGGGGTCGAGGCTGCCTTCGGCTCCAACATCGGGAGCCCAGGTGGACAGGGACTGACCAGAGGCGCAGGCTTTTTAGAGGATGGGGCGAAAATGAGGAAAAGACCCCCTGCAGCCTGGGCGGTGGGTGGTCCCCAGGAAACCTCCTGGGCCATTTGTCCAATGCACCCTCACTTAGGATGCTGCTGGATGGGGTCGGAGAGCAGACGGGGCAGGGGCCAGCTTCCTCAAGAGGGTTCCGGCTTGGGGAAGCCCCCACAGCCATCGGCAAGCCTGGAAGGCCCCATTGCAGGGTGCAGAGCTGGGTAGAGGGCAGGGGCAGGGAGGCCTAGGCTCTTCCTGTGAGTGCTGGGAGGTGGCAGTGCCCTGCACACAGCCCAGCTTCAGCACCGTGGCAGGCAGTGCGGCTGACAAATTCGGGTACCTTAGGCATTTGAGTCTGTTGACACTGAGGATCTAGGACGAGGCTATAAAGGCACGTAGAGCCGGCTTTACAGGCTGCACCTCCTGTGTGAGCCGTGGAAGCTTCTGGAGGGATGGGCGTGGCATGGCGCCATCATCTCTCTGCAGTCTCCTTGGGAGGGCTCTAGGGCCACTGGTCACAGGCAGCTGCTGTCTGGACAAATAAGGTCTGCGTCCATCATTGAGGACGGTGGCCCTTGTCAGGACGAGAGTCTCGGTTAAAGCTTGGGGTGATGGTGCTGATGAGGAAGGGGAGGCTGCTGGGTGGGGACCTGTCAGCAGGGAACGGGAATGCGTGACCTAAAAGGTGTCTAAGCCCAAGGCTGGTGGGGGCTTAGTGAGGAGTAGCAGCATTGGGGGGCCAGGAGCAGTCCGGATCTGGAGGTCTGGAGGGGGGAGACGGACGGGAGTGCAGCTGCCCACGGAGCGAGAGCTCTGCGCTTTAACCAGAGGGCAGGAGCCCCAGATCGGAGGCTCTGGGTTTGGGGGCTGGGCCTGGATGAGAAGTGCTAAAGAGACTCAGGTGGGGGATGGATCTGCCAGGAAACGAATAATGTCCTTCCCCCAAAAGTTGGGGGTACGTGGTGGGGAGGGAATTGTCCCAGTGACAAGGAGGGGAGCGCTGTGGAAGGATGGGTCAGCTATAGCAACTACCGGGGGATCCTAGGAGAAAGGGCTCAGTCTCTGGCCCAGCGGGAACAGGCCTGGCAACCTTGACCCTAACAACTGGAGGGCTAGAGGGAGGGGTGGGCAGGAAGGGCTCCCCTGCCTCCCTGCTGGGGGAAGGGGAGGGGCTGTGGGGACTCACCTTCTAGGTTGGAGAAGGAGAAAGGCTGGGAAGGCAGTATCAGAAGGGAGGTCCAGGAAGCCCAGGGAGAGGGGCAGGGGAGGGTTCCCTCCTGGCCTGAGGCCTCTCCATCCCCAGGTGTTGAGCTGAGAGAAGGAGGGGGCAGCTGGGGGTGGGGAGGGTTAAGATGACAGCCGGACTCTTTCAGATCGCTCTCCAGCCAGGCAGACCCCAGCCCCTGCATTCTTCCGGGGAGGGGGGTGGAGATTGCTTTGCTGGCCTGCAGGGGGACTTTGCAGAGCCCGCCTCTGCCATCTGATGTCCAGGACCAAGACCTGTGGGGCCCAGGCCTGCACTGGGCCTTAGCTCGCAGAAGGATGCCCGCGGGAGGCCGCCTGCCTTTGACTGCCCGTCCAACCCACAGCGGGCCTCAGGGGGCCGCCTCGGCCCAGCCTGCCCGGGGCTCCCAGGCCGGTGCCCAAGCTCTGGCTCCGTGTCTTCACTCCCGTGTTTGTCCGAGGAGGGAGGGAGGGACGGGGGCTGTGCTGGGGCAGCCGGAACAGCGCAGGTCACCGGGCCGGCTGGGCGAGGTGGCCGAGCAGGGCTGGGGGGGCAGCAGGGGAGACTGAGGGGTGGGGGTGGCTGGCAGTGCCAAGGAGCCCCCCAGAATCTGCAGGTAGGGGAGCTTCCCATGTCCCCTGGGTGTTTGGGGCCTCACCTGTCTGCGTCTCTCATCAGCCTCTCCTATCTATCTGCATGGTGGGGGGTGGGGAGTGGGTACACCAGGGACCCCAGGAGGGATGTGGAGGAGCCACCGAGCCACGCCACCCCGCCCATCCTCACTGCCTGGGAGTGCTGGAGCAGTAGTCCCGAGCCTTGGGCCAGTCCACCCGTTGCCTGTGGCCCAGCCAGCCTAGCCTGGGTGCCCTGTCACAGCTGAGCCCAGGGTGGCACCAGGAAGCCTCACCGGGCACCTGCCACACCCTCCCCCAGGCAGGTTTCCCGCCACCAAACGCAGCACCGCCCTGTGTCCGACTGACTGGTGCCCTTCTGGTCTGGTAGCCTGGGTGGGTGCACAGGGCCCCATCACAGCCTACACCCTCAGAGAGACACCTCCTGAGTCTGCTCAGCCTTGCGCAGGCCCCAGGAAAGGACCCAGGGGGCGGTTCCCGCTCTAAATCCCACCCCCAAGGGGGCGGGACTGGGGCCGAAATCCCGTCTGTAAATAAAGCCGCAGAGTGAAGGAAGGTCCCTGGCCAGGGTACCTGTGTCCCAGCTTTCCTGCCTGAGGGCGCCTTCACACCTGTGTGAGGAGTGGGGGAGGGGTGCCCCTTCTCTGCTAGGCACCAGGGCACTCAGAGCCAGGCTGTGTCCTCACCCCAGCTGGCTCCCACAAGGCCGTCCTGGCCTGAGACTGTTTCAGGCTCCCACTGCCCACTCCAGCAGGCATCTGGGGGCAAGGGGGTTCAGGGGTACAGGTGCACTTGCCAAGCCCGCTCTGTCTGCTGCGTAGGAACTGAAGTCCAGGCCCGGGGGTTCCCCGGATATGCAGCCCTTGCGAGGGGGCTCCCGCTCAAGCCGCAGCCCCCTGCATCCAGACATTCCAGAACTCAGACGGGGAAAAGAGGACGAGGAGGGAACCCTCCAGGATAGGACCCCAACTCAAAAAGCCGGGCTGTGGTTGGGGAGGGGCCGCCCTTGCGCCTCCAGCCCCCCTCGCTCTCCCAGGCCCCTCTGACAGCTCATCTCGGTGATGTCACATCAGCAGGCGCAGAGGCTCCCAAGGGGCCAAGTGGCAGCCACCCAAGCCCAGATTCAGGCTCTCTGTTCCCTCCCGCAATCTCAGCCCCTCCCTGGGTGTGTACTTGGGGCTGCGAAAGATCAGCAGACTCAGTCTGACCCAGGCATTTGCTCTCCAGGCAGTTACCTAGGTCCCCACCCCTGATGGCTTCTGGTGGGGAAGGGCTGCCTGGGCCCCAGGCCTGAGGGTGACCCCTTCTTGCAGTGAGGCGTAGGGCGCTGCCCGGGCTCCTCCAGGCCCCACCTGCGATGGGGGCCGCAGATGACCAGTCCCACCGCCACGCAGGGCTGCCCCTCCCGTGGTGCTGCCAGGTCCCCAGGACGGCCTCGGCCCAGCCTGACCTGCCCCTCCTCCCAGGCCTGGCCTTCCCTTCCGGCTGACCCCCAGGCAGGGGTAGAAGCCACCTGGGCCAGGGTCCCAGGATGGGATGGGGCAGGCTCTCAGGCCTCAGCCCTGGCCCGAGGCAGCAGTCCTGAGGAATGTTTCTGGAATTCCTGCTGACTCCCCCTTGGCCCTCCCCTCTGACCAAGCCAGGCTTCTGCCTCCACCTCTCCACTGTGCCTGACCCAGGCCAGCACCAGGAGGGCCTCAGAGGTGGGGGGGCGAGGCCACAGCGGGCAGTGTGGCCCGGTGAGTGTGGGGTTCTGGGCTCAGCCAGAGCCGTGTGATGCCTCATCGCGTAGCTGGGACAAGAGACCTCACCTCTGTAAGCCCCGGGTTCCTGGTTAATCAAAGGGGGCTGCCTCAGCCTCATCACAGCGAGATGCACACCCTTTTCAATGTGCAGTTTTTCCTGATGCCACACACGTATCCCAGGTCATCACTTTACCCGTGACGGGCACTGAGGGGTCCTAAGCTGTGCGAAGCAGGGCCGAGGGCTGACTTAGAGCCTGTCCCCACTACCCACAAGGAGATGAGGCTCTCTCTGATGGCACCATTGCTGTTACTGCCCAGGTCACTGGAGCAGAGCAGCCCAGGGCAGGCTGCAGAGGAGGGGACTCCACGGGACACACAGGGCATGCCCTGCTCCAATGTCCCCTTTGTGGGGCCTGCCATCTGCACCAGGGCATACCTGCCCCCCCCCCACCAACCAGACTTATGCCTGGGGTCCTGCGGGGCCACTGCCTCTGGCCGCCCACTGTTGGTGGGGTCAGCTGTCCTTGCAGTGGGGGCTTGGTGCCTCCCAGGGCTGGTGTGGGAAGCCAGGGGAATTGGATTCCTTCCTCCCTCCCCATCCTCAGCCATGGGCCCAGGGTAAGAGGGCCTGTCAGGCCTGTTAGCCCTCTCCCGCCTCCCACACAGGAACTGGAGGCCAGTTCTTTGTTGTGGCTGCAGGGACAGCCGGCTGGGGCCGGACTTGCCCAAGGCACCTCCCGCCCTGCAGAGGAAGCCCCGCTCCGGTGTCAGGCGCAGGAGCTTTGGTACGCAGGCCAGGCCTTTTCCTCCCCACACCCCACCATTTCTGCCTTCAACCAGCACACCCCCAGGCTGCTCTGCCGCTGAGCTGTGCTCCATCCCGGGTCTGCCATCCTTCTGCCCAGGAAAGCGTGAGGCTGCCCCCCCGGCTCCCAGCTCGGCCCCAGCCCCTTGCTCACGCTGGCCTTTCCCCGCAGGTGAGCACCTGCGCATCTGCCCCCAGGGCTATACCTGCTGCACCAGCGAGATGGAGGAGAACCTGGCCAACCGCAGCCGCGCTGAGCTGGAGACGGCACTGCGGGACAGCAGCAGAGCCCTGCAGGCCATGCTCGCCACCCAGCTGCGCAGCTTCGATGGTGAGTGCCTCGCAGGGTGCTCGGGGTCCGCAGGGTGCTGGGCATGGGGGACAGGCACGCTGTCAATGCGGAGGGTAGGGGATTCGCAGGAGGAGGTGGGGGAGTTAGTGCTTTAGGGCTGGGGTGCTAGGTTGAAGCCCCAGCTGGGGTGTGGCGGCTGCCCTCAGGCCAGGTTCTGCAGGGTTTGACACCCAGCTGGGGGTGTGCACAGCGCATTACCAGTGCGCATTTGGGGACAGAGGTCCTGTCCTGTCAGCCCCTCAGATGCTCCTGTCCCCGGCAGATTCTCCCGAGTGCCCCAGGCTGCCGTCCCCGGGGACCAGGTGGCCTGGAGCCAGGGGGCCCAGTTCGAGGGCTGAGACACTGGGGCTGGGGACAGAGCTGCAGAGGGCCGGGCCTGCCCAGAGTGGCCGCCACTCAGCCCTTTATATCGAGGCAGGAGTTTGGGGGCCCAGGGAGTGACCCCTCAAGCCTCACGGCCCGTCAACTGCTGTGTCAGAGCTGCATACTCCTCAGCCCTGGGCCGGGCCTCACCATGTGTCTGGGCACAGAGCATCGGGTACCTCCAAGGGGACAGTGTGGGGTCGAGGGGTCCCAGGAAGTGACCTCTGATCAGAAACACAAGAACTCAGTGGAGAGAGGCTGCCCGGGCTGAGGTCCGACGCCCCTGTGGCCGGGGTGGTCTGGGGCAGAGGCGGCCTGGGCTGAGGTCCTGCCCCTGTGGCCGGGCGGGTCTGGGGCATCTGGAAACTGAGCCTGAGTAGATGGCAGTGGCGGAGCGCTGAAGCCACAGGGCTCCGTGTGGCCATGAGGGACAGCCGCTGCTGCTGGGCCCTGAGATTTGTCTCAGTGTCCCTGCCTCTCTGGCTCCTGGACACCTGCTGTGGCCTCCCAGGCTCCAAGGAGGGTCTGCTGTCCCCAGGAGACCCCAAGCCCATTTCCACAGGGCTGCGGTGGGTTCAGAAGCTCCCTCTCTTGACTTCGACATCGATGCTCAAAGCCCTCCCCCCACCCACGTGTGGGACCCATGGGACGCTGTGGACCCTCTGGGACCCTCCCTCCTCCTGCCCAGCTGGACCCAGGGAGCGAGTCCCTACAGCCCAAGTCAGGAGCCTTCCCTAGCCCCTTGCGTCTGTTCCGGGTGTGGGGACCCCGCTCACCTGCTCCGCTCCATCCTGGGCCTCAGTTTCTCCACAGCGTCACTAAGCCCTGGCTCCAGCCCCAGCATGCCACCAGCCCTGCCCCTACCCCCTCCTGCTAAGACCCCCCACCCCTCACCCACCTCATCCCGCCTGCATCCTCCTGGCTCTGAGGGGGTCCATGTCCCCGCCTCACTCTGAGGCACCTCCCGTGTCAGCAGCCTGCCACCCACCCTCCCTCTGCTGCCCCCTGGAAGCCTCCAGCCTTCCTGTTAGACTCTCCCATCTTTGATATGAAAACACAGGCACCCCCTGGAGACACTAATTTCTGTTGAAAATGACCCATTATGTGCCCAAGGCCCACCTGTGCTCCGACCCCAGGAGTCCTGCCCAACCCCCACCCTCCTGTGTCCTCCTCCCCACCTCCCCCTGCATTGGCAGCTGCTGGTCCCTACTGGCCTGCAGAGGAGGCAGCCGAGGACCCCACAGTCTGTCTGCGGTGCTGGTGGGGGCTGGTAGGAGGCGAGCCCGGCTGGGCCCTGGTTGTTGTGTTTGAGCGTTTGGAGCCCCATGCCCGCCCCCACCACCAGCCATCAGGGGCAGCTTCGAGGGGCCTGGCAGGAGGGAGAGCTGGGGGCTGCCCTGGGGTGTGGCCCATGGCTCTGCAGGTGTGTCGGGGATAACGCATGAACTGTAAACTGCCCCCTTCTGGAAGAAGCCAGGGTGTTCCGGGCGCCAGGACCTGAGGCAGACACTGGACAGCCGTGTGGCCCATCCACCCTCCCTACAGCAGCCCGGGAGCTGCCCCTGCCACCCCTGTAGCCCCAGACCTTGCCAGGGTCAGCATGGGGGCTGGTCCAGAGATCTCAGGCCTGGCAGCCACCATGCCTCGGAGGAGAACCTCTGCCCCAAATCCCTGGAGCACCCCAGGGGGGCCGTCGAGCCCCTGGTACCTGAGGGCAAGGCCAGCCGCAGCCCTGGGGAAGCTCTGAGCACTTACAGACCTGGAAGGCATGGGGAAGTCCGGGGTCCCATCCTAGACACCGGGTACAGGGGCTCTTCCGCAAGCCGTGGAGTCTGAGTTTGGGCCTGGGCCTCCCGCCCCCACCCTAGGGCTCTGGTCTATGGGAGGCCCCACAAAGCCCTCGGACAGGCTCGGGGTGCTCAGAGCCGAGGCCTCTGGATCACAGAAGCTGAGAGAAGACAGGAAGCCCAGGAGAGCAGCAGAGACGGGTGGGGTGAGGGACCCCTCCCGGGCTGGGAGCACAGGTGGGACCAGTGGAGAGCAGGAGCGGCTGGCAGGGAAGCACAGACCAGCCCGGCCGCTGCTGTCACACCAGGGGACTCCATCTCTACCCACAGCCCCTCCCCGGGTGTTCCTGGGGATCAGTGAGTCACGGAGTGTCTGTCCCTGCCCAGAAACGGCCACTGGAGCCCCAGTCAGAGCTCCTGAGACCCGAGACAGGACCCTGCCACGTGGGCCTCTGCTCCCCAGGCCAGGGGAGAGGTCTCGGGGAGCCCCACGGATGCTCACAGGGCCCACGGCCGCTGCAGCGTGGCGTCCGGCTCCGAGGACCTCAGAGTGCATCCTCAGAGCCGCGGGCCTCCCAGGCCGAGCCCCACCTCCGGTCCGGCCGCCTCGGCAGTGGGGGGAGCAGGGGCCGCGCAGGCCTCACGCCCCTCCCTGTGCGCAGACCACTTCCAGCACCTGCTGAACGACTCGGAGCGGGCGCTGCAGGACGCCTTCCCCGGCGCCTTCGGAGAGCTGTACACGCAGAACGCCAGGGCCTTCCGGGACCTGTACTCGGAGCTGCGCCTGTACTACCGCGGCGCCAACCTGCACCTGGAGGAGACGCTGGCCGAGTTCTGGGCCCGCCTGCTCGAGCGCCTCTTCAAGCAGCTGCACCCCCAGCTGCTGCTGCCCGACGACTACCTGGACTGCATGGGCAAGCAGGCCGAGGCGCTGCGGCCGTTCGGGGAGGCCCCCCGAGAGCTGCGCCTGCGGGCCACGCGCGCCTTCGTGGCTGCTCGCGCCTTCGTGCAGGGCCTGGGCGTGGCCGGTGACGTGGTCCGGAAGGTGGCTCAGGTGCGCCCCACCCCCGGGGCTCCCAGACCTCCACAGCCCCAACCCCAGGGCTCCCAGAAGCCCCTGCAGACCCCCACGCTCTGCCCAAGGGACTTCATATTGCCCCTACTTCTACCCTATATCCCTGGGCCTCTGTGCCAGCCTCTAGCCTCAGCCTGGCAGCCTCAGTCCCGCTTGCCCTGGCTGCTGCCCACCCATAGATGTGAGCCCTGCTCCAGGCAGGCAGCTCTGGGCTGGCACGCCCCTGCCCAGCCCCATTATGGGCCGGGATGGGAAGGGCCAGGGGCCAGGTGCTGGATGCTGAGCAGGCCATGGGGTCCAGATGGACGGGAGACGGAAGAGAACATGTGGGGACTGGGCAGGGTGGGGCTCCGAGGCCTCGCAGGCCAGCACATGTCACACCAGCTAGTGTGGGACATGGGGAGGCGTCAGCCTCAGACCCACATGCCCTGGGTGGGAACTGCCCCCACCTCCAAGCTCCTTGGCAAGTCACGCCCGACCCGAGTTTGCTCAGTGGCATGCGGGTGAGGATATTCATGCCTCCCTGTGAGCGTGAGTAACAGCGGAGTGTCCCTTGACCCTCGAGATCATTAGAATGAGGGCTGGCAGGGTCCCGAGGAGGGCGGGGCCAGGCAAGGGCCACTGCACTTTGGGGCAGAGCCGAGACCTCCCCTGACTTCCTTCCAGAGCCCCCAGTCCTGGGGCTCTGTTAGCGGCTAGTCAGGGGCCAGCACGCCCAGGGCCTTGGGGCTTGACTCCGGCTGCCTTGCTCCCCAGGTGCCCCTGGGCCCCGAGTGCTCACGGGCTGTCATGAAGCTGGTCTACTGTGCTCACTGCCTGGGGGTCCCTGGCGCCAGGCCCTGCCCCGACTATTGCCGAAATGTGCTCAAGGGCTGCCTCGCCAACCAGGCCGACCTGGATGCCGAGTGGAGAAACCTCCTGGGTGAGCCCCCACCTGCCAGAGTAGCCTGGAACTGTCTTGGGGAGTGCACAGCAGGGGGTCCTGGGAGGCGAGTGGTCCCTAGCTTGGGGCTTGGACCCAGGGGCCTGATCAGGGATACCCTAACCAGGGCCAGATCTGGGTGGCGCTGCAGGGTGAGGGGCAAGGATGACTTTTGGGTGTCCTAAGTGATGTATGACATGGGGCGGCTGCCAGGGAGGGAGCCCTGTGGGGTTGTCATTTCTTGTCCTTCCCCACCGAGCAAGCACCTCAGTGTGCATATGTGCCAACATACACGCCAACACGCGTCACTCATGGGGGCCAGCACTCGTGGAAGCTAGCACTTACGTGCGCTGTCGCGTGACGGGCTAACACGTGGGAGCTGGTGTGATGCTTGCTGACACAGCGGGCCGGTGCCCACAGTGCAGTGTGTGCTCCAGTTGTCCCTGTGGTGACCTGAGCTGGGCTGACCCGTATCAATGTCAGCACGTGTGTTCATGTGTACTTTTTTATCCTAATTCACTAACATGTACACGTGCTTACATGAGGTGGGAAAGCCTGCATCTGTGCCAACACGTGCTAGCATGTGTGATACGGGACGAACACGTGTGCTAGTGTGATGGGAGCTGACACACGCATTAAGTTTTACATGTGCACGCGCTGACCGTGCACGAAACACACACATGAACTGATGTATACGGGGGGCATGAGAGGAGACAGCGTGCATGCACACCAGCTCACGTGGGCCCAAGGTGAGCCAGTGTGTGCACGTGTCAACACCTACATGAACCGACGTGGACAGACGTGTGGAGACACTAGAGGCCAGCAAGTGGACGGAAAGGCCTCCGTGTGTGTGCATGTTCACCTCTGCCCGTGGCGCATGTGCACACACGTGGGCGTGGACCAGGCCAAGTGCATGTGGCCTGCACACGTCACACAAGCTAACCCGAGTGCACTTGGGTCTCCCCTGCCAACCGGCTGTCAGGACTGTGCGTTAGCATGCACATGTGGTGACGCACGTCTGTCACCTCCCGTGCTAGACTCCATGGTGCTCATCACCGACAAGTTCTGGGGCTCGTCAGGTGTGGAAAGCGTCATCGGCGGTGTGCACACGTGGCTGGCAGAGGCCATCAACTCCCTCCAGGACAACAGAGACACGCTCACAGCCAAGGTGCGGGCAGGAAGGCGTGACAAGCACAGCGGGGCAGGGGTCCTGGACGTGGCCCCGTCGGGCCTGAGGGGCCCTGCTGCTCCCCCAGTATCCTGCGGTGTCTCCCCAGGTCATCCAGGGCTGCGGGAACCCCAAGGTCAACCCCCAGGGCCCCGGGCCTGAGGAGAAGCGGCGCCGGGGCAAGCTGGCCCCAAGGGAGAGGCCACCCTCAGGCACGCTGGAGAAGCTGGTGAGTGGCCCCCACTTGCCCACCGGGCTAGGCATGAGGGAGGCAGATGGGCAGAGGCGGGCTGGGCCTGGCAGCCCAGTGGCCTGACCATTGCCCCGCAGGTCTCTGAGGCGAAGGCCCAGCTCCGTGACGTCCAGGACTTTTGGATCAGCCTCCCAGGGACACTGTGCAGTGAGAAAATGGCCCTGAGCACTGCCAGTGACGACCGCTGCTGGAACGGGATGGCCAGAGGCCGGTAGGTGCCCGCCTGGCTGGCATAGCCCTCCCTCTTATGCCGTCCTCCTTGGGCTGGGCCTGGGCCAGGTGCCGTATGCGCAGGGCTGCATCCCTCGCTGGAGCCTCGAGGCCCACTTCTCTGCGGCCTGCGTGGGCTCTGCTCGGTCCCTGGAGGCCTGCTGGGCTAGGCTCGGAGGATGGCTGTCCTGTTCAGGTGATGGCCCTTTTCAGGGCCTGGAGCAGTGACCTGAGCTCTTGCTACCTTGCCCCCAGGTACCTCCCCGAGGTCATGGGTGACGGCCTGGCCAACCAGATCAACAACCCCGAGGTGGAGGTGGACATCACCAAGCCGGACATGACCATCCGGCAGCAGATCATGCAGCTGAAGATCATGACCAACCGGCTGCGCAGCGCCTACAACGGGAACGACGTGGACTTCCAGGACGCCAGTGAGGGCGGGGCCCAGCGGGCGAGGGGCGGGGCGAGGGGCGGGGCAAGGGGCGGGGCCCAGCGGGCGAGGGGCGGGGCAGGGGAGGAGGAGTGCTGAAGGGGTGTGACTGCCCTCCAGGTTGGACTTCCAGGACGCCAGCGAGGGCGTGGCCAAGTGGGCGGG
>NW_016107758.1:1504891-1513121 GCF_001604975.1 Cebus imitator | reverse complement strand
CAGTGAGGGCGTGGCCAAGTGGGCGTGGCCGGGGCGGGGCAGGGGAGGAGGAGTGCTGAAGGAGCGTGACTGCCCTCCAGGTTGGACTTCCAGGATGCCAGCGAGGGCGTGGCAAAGTGGGCGTGGCCGGGGCAGGGGAGGAGGAGTGCTGAAGGGGCGTAACTGCCCTCCAGGTTGGACTTCCAGGATGCCAGCGAGGGCGTGGCCAAGTGGGCGTGGCCGGGGCGGGGCAGCGGAGGAGGAGTGCTGAAGGGGCGTGACTGCCCTCCAGGTTGGACTTCCAGGGTGCCAGCGAGGGCGTGGCCAAGTGGGCGTGGCCGGGGCGGGGCAGGGGAGGAGGAGTGCTGAAGGGGCGTAACTGCCCTCCGGGTTGGACTTCCAGGATGCCAGCGAGGGCGTGGTCAAGTGGGCGTGGCCGGGGCAGGGCAGGGGAGGAGGAGTGCTGAAGGGGTGTGACTGCCCTCCAGGTTGGACTTCCAGGATGCCAGCGAGGGCGTGGCAAAGTGGGCGTGGCCGGGGCGGGGCAGGGGAGGAGGAGTGCTGAAGGGGCGTGACTGCCCTCCAGGTTGGACTTCCAGGATGCTAGCGAGGGCGTGGCCAAGTGGGCGTGGCCGGGGCAGGGGAGGAGGAGTGCTGAAGGGGCGTGACTGCCCTCCAGGTTGGACTTCCAGGACGCCAGCGAGGGCGTGGCCAGGGCGGGCCGGGGCCGGGGCCGGGGCCGGGGGTGGTGGGGTGCTGAAGGGGCGTGACTGCCCTCCAGGTTCCCCCACGTTAGGAGCCCTCAGCTCCAGCATCACCGCAGCGACTCTGAGGACACTGTGTTGTCCAGGCACAGTCACCGAGCCCCGTGCCTCTGCGGTGCCATGGGGGCCTGGCCAGGATGTCTGTCTGGCTTTAGGTCCAGGGACAAAGGGTGGTTGCCCCAGGGAGTGAGCCATCTCCCAGCCTCATGGGTTGTGAGGATCGGGTGCTGCAGACAGAATGCAGCTGGCCTTGGGCTAACACACCCAAAGGATGTCGGGGTCACCTGGCACGTGGTGCCCTCACTGGGGTCTCTTGTGGGGACCAGACTGCTAGAGCCTCCACTCTTTCCCAGGTGACGATGGCAGCGGCTCGGGCAGCGGCGATGGCTGTCCGGATGACCTCTGCGGCCGGAAGAACAGCAAGAAGAGCTCCAGCTCCCGGACACCCCTGACCCATGCCCTCCCAGGCCTATCAGAGCAGGAAGGGCAGAAGACCTCAGCTGCCAGCTGCCCCCAGTCCCCTAGCTTCCTCCTGCCCCTCCTTCTTGCTCTGGCCCTCACAGTCGCCAGGCCCCGGTGGCGGTAACTGCCCCAAGGCCCCAGGGATAGAGGCCAAGGACTGACTTTGCCAAAAATACAAAACAGACAATATTTAATTCCCCTCGGCCTCGAGAGGCCTGGGGTGGGACAGGGAGGGCCGGTGGCTCTGAGCAGGGGTGGCACACAGGTTCTGGCCCCCGGCCTGGCCTCACCTGCTTCTCTGCCTTTCAATTTTGTATGAGGTCCTCAGGTCAGCTGGGCGCCTGTGTCCCCACAAGCCATGTATTTCAGGGACCTCAGGGGCACCCCCAGCTGCCTAGCCCTCCCCCCAGCTCCCTGCATCGCTGCAGAAGCAGCCCCTCGAGGCCTGCGGAGGAGGCCTCAAAGCGACCCGCTGGAGCCGTGGCCAGCCTGTGCCTTCCTCCCTGCCGCCTCCCACTGGGACTCCCACCCAAGCCCATCAGCCAGGCCTGACCCACCCTTCAGCCCCCTGAGAAGCCCCCCAAGGGCCGTCTGAGTGACTACCATCTAGGGGAGCCTCTGAGATGCATGATACCCTCCCCTTAGCGAAGCTGCAGAGCTCAGCCCCCACCTCCCCGTGCCGTTGAGGGGCCCCGGGTCTGCAGGGTGGGCTGAGAAGGCACCATGGCTGGGGAGCCTGTGAGGACTCTGTCCTCCCACAGACCTGCAGCCAGGGGCTCTCCACGCTCAGAGGAGAGGCCACTGACCCACCTGGGCTTCTGCTGGAGGAGCGGGAGCTGGGCCAAGCGTGGCCTCTGCAGATGTGGGCTGCCCGCTTACACACGGGGCTCATGGGGCAGGCCTTGCTGGGGTCCCTGGCTGCATGAGGACCCCGAGGGCCGAGGAGCAGCCTGGACCCGCCTGCTCCCGCCTTCACCCAGCTCAGGAACCAGGGCCTCCCTGTTCAGGGTGACACAGGCAAGGGCTCACAGGGACCCTCGGCTGTCACCTGCTCACAGGGCTGCTGGTGTCTGGGGAGACCCAGCACTGCAGACAGGAATGCCTAAGTCCCTTCCCGACCCAGCCAGCTACAGGGGACAGGGGACTTGGATAGTTAAGGGCTTTTCCAAACGTGCATACATTTACTGACAATTCCTGTCCTCATTCACTGAGAGCTGTTCACTCCTCCCAAGTAGCTTTGGAGGGACATGGGGCCCTCCTTGGACCCCTGGCAACCTCCTGTATCACTGAGGCCATCAGGACCATGCCCCAGGCCTGGAGGGTCCTCCGTCCTGTACTCCAGCTGCCAGGCGGCCCTTCGGGGGTGGTGTGTTGGGAAGGGGTCCTGCAGGGAGAGGAGGACTCGGGGTCTGGGGGCAGCGTCCTGACCGCGCTGACCCTGAGGGGGACGCTTAGTGCTGCTTTGCTTTTCATCACCGTCCCACAGTGGATGGAGGTCCCGGTCACTGGTCAGGTCCCCGTGGCTTCTGTTCTCTGGAGCCTGACTTTAGACGTCTTGGGTTCAGGACCCCCAGACACAGGCATGTCCACCCCATAATAACTCTGCCAGTGCTGGGGTGGGCTGGGGACTCTGGCACAGCAATGCCAGGCGTCAGGACAGCAGCGCTCCTGCTGCACATATACAGCCTGGGGACGGCGCTCAGACCCCCTGCGGCCACCTGTGGAGGGGCAGCCCTGGGTGGTCACTGGTCAGGGCAGTGGCCAAGCCTGTGTGTCCTTCCTCCACAACACCCCCCACCGCTGTCAGCGGGTGCTGTGTGTTCTTTTAAGTCCTTGTATGAATAAAATGCTGGAGACCTGCAGCAGGGGAGGCCTCATGGAGAGGGAGAGAGAGTGTGTGTGTGTCTGTGCATGTACATGTCTGGGGCTTGGGCATGGACTGCACTGCCATGTTGGGGGTGAACTGCAGCCCCTGCCAGCTGCACCCTTCAGCCTGTTGGCAGCCCCACCTCGCCCTGGGCAGACTCAGGCCTGTCCGCACCTCTCCTTGGTGCAGGGGAGAAGGAAGAGGCCAGGGCACAGAGGCCCAGGCGTCCTCCAGTATACCCCTTCCCATTCACCTCTTCCCACTCCTACCCCTGCTCTGGGCGCACACAGCGCGGAGACTCTCTACCCCTGGAAGCTTCTGGTTCCTTCCAGGTGGCCTCAGAGATGCCCAAGGGGCCAGAGAGAAAGAACCAGCACTGTCCCAAGAATTCCCTCGTGGTCCAGCCTATCCCCAGCCACCTTCTCCCAAGGCCAAGGGTCCTCAGTAACCCCTAGGGGCTTCCTGTAGCCCCCCTCCTGTTCCTGTGGGGTCGCGCCACAGACGGCAGTGGCAGGGCGGCACTGGCAGAAGCGCCCGCCCTCCCCGGTGTGTCCCTCAGCTGCGTTGTTGGGAATTGCAGCCAGCACTGGTTGGCCTGGTGAACGTTTGAACATTGTGCTTCCATCTTCTGGGACTCAGGAACACAGACCCTAGCAACTATGACCTCCAGGCCCCTGTGCGAGAGCACAGAGGAGGGGGTGGCACCCAGAGGGAGACGCACTCCACACATCCCGCCGAAGGCCACTGCTCAGTAGGGCATAGCTCCGGGCAGGACCGAGGGCTGCACACAGGCCTCCCTGGAAGCATCTGCAGTGGCCAGGTTCCTGGTGGCCACTGTCCTCACTTGTGGACCCCTCCACAAGTCCCAGAGGCTGAGCTTCCCTGGGAAATGAGGGTGGGGTGGAGTCCTCTCCCTGGGCGGGCCAGGGGATGTAGCCTGGGCACTCAGCAGGGCTCCCCGGGGACAGGTGAGCAGCCAGATGCTCACTGGTGGCTGTAGCTGTAGGCGATGCGTTTGGTCCAGCCCGGCAGGGTCTCAGCCTTCCAGGGCGCCGCCCAGCCCAGCTGCTTCCGTGCTCCCACAAGTCCTTTCAGAACCGGGCAAATGCATCTTTCTAGTGAGGGAAAGGAGACCACAGGTGTGCTGTGCACTCTGCAGAACAGCCACCAGGCCAGGACTGCGTGGGCAGGGGCCACCTGCCAGCCTCAGCCCTGCCTGCCTGGACCATAGCTTAGACCACCAGTGAGCGCCCAAGTCCTACCCACCCCAGTGCTGCCCCAAGAGGCTGCTCAGGGACCCCCTCCAGCCATGACTGGCTCAGTCCTCTCCGTTCCTCACGGAAGTTCCAGAAGCCACAGACAAACTGACCCACCCACACTGATGGCAGAGAGCAGCCCCTCAGCCAGCCTCCTTCGAGCAGCCCAACCCAGCCACAGTGGGCGGCCCCAGCATTCCACACCATCTGTGGGCAGCCCTGGCAGGCCAGCATGGGCGTCTGCTCCATGTAAACATGCACCCATCACATGCACATACACACACGTGCATGCTCCTACACAGGTTCACACACAAGTGCACACTCCACAGGTACACATGCACACATATACGTGTATGAACACATAACACAGCCCTGTGCATGTACACACAAGCACATATCCATATGCATGCACACACCTGCACATGCATGCACTTTCCCACACATACATGCCCATAGACACACAAGCACACGTGCACACTCCTACACAGGTACACACACATGCACACCTACACAAGTACACACATGTGCACACTCCACAGGTACACACACACACATGCACACCTACACAGGTACACACACATGAATATATACATAGCCCTGTGCATGCACACATAAGCACACATATCCATCCACATGCACACACATTCCTGAACATGCACTTTCACATGCACACATGCCCATACACAAGCACATATGCACACTCTTAGCATGTGTACACATGTAAACATGCATGCACTCATATGCACAGTACACACACGCACTCACGAGACACTCAGATGCTCCTGTCCAGGTAACCCTAAGTATTCTTTATCTGAGGACAAGGCCCTCTGTTGAGAAACACAGTTGACAATCGCAGTGTTCCCTGAGGTTGAGGTGGAGGACTAACTGCCACCTCTAAGCCCACCTTCCTCCTGCCCTAAGCCACAGCTGACATCACAGAAGGACCATAACTGGGCATCCATCTCTCCACTGGATACTAAGGGCAGGTGGCATGTGTCACAGCCATCAGAGAAGAGGGTGGAGTCTAGGGCAGATGTGGTTCTGAGAGACCCCAACAACAAAGCCCCCGCAGCTTTCCCGAGGGCAGGTGAGGGGCAGTGAGCCATACAGACTTCACTGACACGCCAGGGCTGTGGACAAGCCGCAGGCAGTTGCTGCCCAGCAAGCCGTCCCTCTGTGCACAGGAGCCCCTCCCAGATGAGGCCACCCACAAAGCAAAGCCAGTGAGTCTAAACCGTTCCCTCCTCATTTCATATGGCCTGGAAATATGAACAGGAACCTCCGTGGCTTCTAGCACAAACCCATGTTTATACTCAATCTGGGAAAGTACAAAAAAGAGCCAGTAAAAACCTTACAGGACATGTCAAAATACGCAGCATCAGCCTGGGAAATCAGACCAGCTGTCCTGGTGTGAGAATTCCAAGAAGCAGGAGCAAACACTGGGAAATGTTCACTCTGAAAACATGACAACAACATACTAGACTCCATGAAAACAACCCCCTTCCCTCACGGAACACAGGAGACTCCATGAAAGCAACCCCTTTCCTCACACACACATCCAAATTCTGGGAAAAAAAAAAACTGGTTTCGCAAGGTCAATCCCTGTCTTAGGTGACAGGAGAGCTCCAGACCTCATGTGCTAAAAAGAAAAGAAAATGAGAGGCTTCAATGAACGGGAGGCAGGGAGAACAGTGTATCAGGCACAGAAACGCCCTCTCAGGATGGAGGCTTGGGAGGGGTGGGCACGCACAGGCCTGGTGAGGGCTGGGGGCTGGAGCTGAGGCCCCCGGCAACCGGAACCTCAAAGAAACAACTGAGTCCTCCCTGTTGCCAGAGATGGGCCGGGAAAGCATTTGCTGCCTGGGGATCTGGGCAGAAAAAAAAAATCCTCCATGAAGAATCACCGGCTGGTGACAAAAGCGCCTGGAAGTTTGTCCACAGTGAGGCAGTGACATTCCCTCCAAGAAATCACAAAGCCTCGGGGACACGAGCTCAAATTCTTCAAAATTCCAAAGTGCTAAAAACAAAAACAAACAAAAAAAACCACTGCCAGAGCCAGCCCCCGAGACCTTTAGATGACAGAGCAAACTGAAATGGTCTATGCAGTAAGTGTTTTGTGTTATCAAAGAGGAAAGGGGGAGAAATGGAAACCATAGGGATAGAACAATTTCATTTTAAAAGGAAAAAAAATGAAATTAGAAAAAATACCAAATGGAAGTAACGTCAGCAAGATGGCAGAATATCTGCTTTAGCCACCCATTGCAGCAAGAATTTAGCAGCCATCCACATGCGAAGATGCCTTTGTGGGAGCCTCGGGACTCCAGTACCAGGCTGTGGAACCCTGATGGAGCTCAACTGAGTGGGGCTGTTGTAAGAGGGCAGGTTCGCACCCAGGTGGCAGGCTCAGCAACCGGGGTCCTGTTGCAGATCCAGGAATGGCCTTATCCCCCATGGACTCAACGACAGCCTCCTTTGGCCTTCCTGCCACAAGAACCATCTGCCCAGGGACCTCCTGGAAGATACATCAGTCCGTCCACCTGAAGGAGCAAGCCCACCAAGCTTGCTCCACTGCAGATCCTGAAGCCACCCTGTAAGTCAGCTCCAACCCCTCAGCTGTAGTCTGGAAGCAGTCCTGCCTTCCCAGGGGCTTCCTGGGAGACACTCTTGTCTGCGTCAGGCCAGTCAACCTCAATCCCACAGAAGATCTTGAAATGGTCCTGAGTTTACTCTGGCCTTCCCCAGTCCTGCCCACCCAGGGGCCACTGGGAGATAAGCCCGTCTGCACATGGGAGGCAGGCCTACCCATCGAAGTCCAGCTGCACATGCTGCAGGAGCCCGGTGACCCAGCTCTAGCCCCACTCAGCCATGGTCTGAAGGCAGGCCTCCTGACAGGAGGCATGCCCATCTGTGCCCCCAGAGGCAGGCCTACAGGCCTCAATCTCAGCCATGAACCTTAAAGCAGCCTGTGACTTGATTCCCCCCCTTTCAACCACAGTCTGGGGTCAGTCCTGCCCATCAGGGACTCACCCAGTGACTGGGTGCACACTTGCCCCAGAGCTAGCCCTGTTCCTCAAGGTCTTAGAGGCAATCCAGCCTGCCAGGGACCAGACATGATCAATGCCTGCTCTAACCCTGAATAGGCCCACCAACTACAAACCCCACTGTAGGCTCAGCAGCAGCCATGTGACTAAACTGTAATCCTGGAGGCAATCCCTTCAGAGACCCAACAGATCTTTATCTGCTAAAAGCAGTTTGTAAAGGCTGAAGGAGGTGTTTGCTCCGTCAAATGGAGACACCAACGAAGGGCTATATGAATCATAAAGAATCAGAGCAACATGATGCCACAGCTGGGCACAGTGGCTCACATCTGTAATCCCAGCACTTTGGGAGACCAAGGCAGGTAGGTCACTTGAGGTCAGGAGTTTGAGACCGGCTTGGCCAACATGATAAAACCCAATCTCTACTAAAACTATAACACTTAGTCGGATGTGGTGGTGCATACTTGTAATCCCAGCTACGTGGGAGGCTGCGGTGGGAGAATCACTGGAACCCAGGAGACAAGGTTGCAGTAAGACAAGATTCTGCCACTGTACTCCAGCCTCGGTGACAGAGTGAGACTCCGTCTCAACAACAGAAAAAAATGGTGCCACCAAAAGAAACTAATAAAGCTGCAGTAAATGATCCCAAAGAAGAGAAGACCTATAAACTGCCTGGCAATTTAAAACAACCATCTTAAAGAAACTCAATAACATGCAAGATAACTCAGACAACCAAAAAAAAAAAAAGAAAATACATAAAATTTAAAGTTTAATGGAAACCATAAAAAAGAACTAAGTAGAAATCCTAGAGCTGAAAAACACAACAAGAGAGAAAAATTCAATAAAGAGCTTCAACAACAGACT
>NW_016107758.1:1501270-1504854 GCF_001604975.1 Cebus imitator | reverse complement strand
AAAAAAAAAAAAAAAAACCAATAAAAAAAGAGTAAAGAATAAAGAAGAGTGAAAAAAGCCCAAGGGCCCTATGGAGACCAACAAGAAAATAAGTATGTGAATTATAGAAGTCTCAAAAGAAGACAGAAACAAAGGGGCAGAAAGTTTATTTAAAGAAACAAAGGCAGAAAACTTTCCAAAGTTGGGGTAGATAAGGACATCCAGATTCCATATGGATGTGGATATACATTGATGCAAGCTTCGGCATATGAAAATCTATAAATATGATACACCATATTAACAGAATAAAGGATAACAATCATATGGTCATCTCAATAGATGCAGAAAAAGTATTTGACAAAATTCAACATCCTGTTATGGTAAAAAACTCTCAACAAATTAGATACAGAAGAACTATACCTCAACATGATAAAGGACATATGTAACAAGCCTACAGCTAACATTATACTCAATAGTGAAAAGCTGAAAGCATTTCCTCTAAGATTATGAACAAGGCAAGAGTGCCACCCACACTCACCACTCCTACTCAATGTGTTATTGGAAGTACTTGCAAGAGCAATTAGGCAAGAAAAGAAATAAAAAGCATCCACATAAGAAAGGAGGAAGTTAAACTGCCTCTTTTTGCCAATAACATGATCTCTTTTTTAAATTTTCATTTTAGATTCAGGGATACATGTGCAGATTTCTAAAACAGGTAAAGTTGTGTCACAAGGGTTTGTTGTACATATTGTCCCATCATCCAGATACTAAACCTAGTAATACCCAATAGTTATTTATTTTCTGATCTCCACCCTCAAGTAGTCCCCAGTGTCTGTGGTTTCCCTTTTTGTATCTAAATGCTTTCATCATTTAGCTCCCACTGAAGTGAGAACATGTGGTATTGAGTTTTCCTTTCCTGCTTTAGTTAGCTAAGGATAATAGCCTCCAGCTCCATCCACATTCCTGCAAAGGACATGCTCTCATTCTTTTTTATGGCTGCATAGTATTTCATGGTGTATATGTACATATTTTCTTGATCCAATCTACCACTGATCAGCATTTATGTTGATTCCATGTCCTTGCTATTGTGAATACAACTGCAATGAACATACATGTTTTTATGATAGAACAATTTATATTCCTTTGGGCACATACCCAATAATGGTATTGCTGGGTCAATGGCAGCTCTGTTTTTAGCTCCTTAAGGAATCACCACACTGTTTTCCACAATGGTTGAACTAATTTACATTCCCACCAACAGTGTGTATATGTTCCCTTTTCTCTGCAATCTCGCCTGCATCTACTATTTTTTTACTTTTTAATCACAGCCATTCTGACTGGTGTGAGATGGTATCATATTGTTTTGATTTGCGTTTCTCTAATGATCAGTAATATTGAGCTTTTTTTCATATGCTTATTGGCTGGAAACATATGTCTTCTTTTGAAGAGTGGACGAGATCTCTTATATATACAAAATTCTAAAAGTTCCACCAAAAAACCTGTTAGAACTAATAAATGAATTCATTAAAGTTGCAAGATACAATATCAACATATAAAACTTAGTTTTGTTTTTATGCACTGACAATGAACTATCTGAAAAAGAAATTAAGAAAACAATCCCATTTACAATAGCATAAAAATAATAAAATATTTAGCAATAAATTTAACGAAGGTGAAAGATCTGTATACTGAAAACCATAAAATATAGAGGAGAAAAATTTTAAAAGTTACAAACAAATGGAAGGATATTTTATGTTCATGGATTGGAGCAATCAATACTGTTAAAATGTCCATACTACCCAAAGTAATCTACAAACTCAATGCAATGCCTCTCCAAATTCCAATGGCATTTTTTACAGAAATAGCAGAAACAATCTTAAAATTTGCATGGAAGCACAAAATACTCTAGACAACTAAATATTGCAAAAGAAGAACAAATCTGGATATATCACATATCCTGTTTTAAAGTATGTTACAAAGTAATCAAAACAGTATGATACAGTCATAAAAACAGAAACAAAGAAACAGAATATGGAGTCTAGAAATAAACTCACACATTTACAGCCAACTAATCTTTGACAAAGGGGCCAAGAATATACAATAGCAAAAGGAGCCTCTTTAGCAAATGGTGCTTGGAAAGTTGGATATCTACATGCAGAAGAGTGAAAGTAGACCCTTATCTTACACCATATACAAAAATTAAATGAATTAAAAGTGTAAATGTAAGACCTGAAACCATAAAATTTCGAAAACATAAGGAAAATGCCCCTTGACATTGGTCTTGACAATGACTTTTTGGATATGACACTGAAAGCACAGGCAACACAAGCAAAAATAAAAAGTGTGTCTACATCCAACTAGAAAGCTCTGCACAGCAAAGGAAACAATCAGTAAAATGAAAGTCAATCCACAGAACTGGTGAAAATCTTTGTAAAGCACATATCTGAATTAGATTTATGTCCAAAATACTTAAGAAATTCATACAGCTTAACAGCAAAAAAGCAAATAGCCTAATTTTTTAAATGGGTAAAAGATCTGAATAGAATTTTTTTTTCAAAGAAAACAGCTAACAGGTATATGAAAAGGTGCTCAACTAATCATCAGGGAAATGCAAATCAAAACCGCAATGAGACGTCACCTCACACTTGTTAGGATGGCCATTATCAAAAAGGCAAGAGATAACAAGTGTTGATGAGGGCATGGAGAAAGGGAAACCCTGGTGCACAATTGATGAGAGTGATCAGTACAGCCACTGCAGAAAATAGTATGGAGGTTTCTCAAAAGTTAAAAATGGAGTTGTCATATGAACCAGCAATCCCACAAGTGGGCATCTATGCAAAGGAAATGAAATCACTGTGTCAAAGCGATATCTGCACTACCATCTTCATTGCAGTATCATTCCTAACAGCCAAGAAATGCAAACAACCTAAGTGTCAGTGGATGGATGGATGGATGGAGGGAGGGAGGGATAAACTGA
Organism: Cebus imitator; assembly: GCF_001604975.1. Lineage (NCBI taxonomy): Eukaryota > Metazoa > Chordata > Mammalia > Primates > Cebidae > Cebus > Cebus imitator. The sequence continues at coordinate 1,501,898 of NW_016107758.1, read as the reverse complement.
TGCATATGTGTAATACTATTCAGCTATACAAAGGAAGGAAACCCTGCCATTCACAGCAACGCGGATGAACCTGCATGACATTATGCTCAGTGAAATAAGCCAGACACAGAAGGACAAACACTGTATGATCTCACTTCTATGGTAATCAAAAAAACTCAAATCCATAAAAGCAGAGCATAGAAGGGTGGTTGTCAACAGCTGGGGGTGGGGGGCAGATGGAGATAGGTTGTTCAAAGGGCACAAACGTTCAGATAGACAGGATGAGTACGTTCTGGGTGTCATGTACAGCATGGTGACTGGAGTTAATAGCACTGTGTTGTTTATTTGAAATTTGCTAAGAGAGTAGATTGTAAGTGTCCTCACCTCACACGCCCACCTCACCTCACACACACGTGCACACACCCACCTCACCTCATACACCCACCTCACCTCACACACACCTCACCTCACACACCCACCTCACCTCACACACCCACCTCACCTCACACACCTGCACACACCCACCTCACCTCACACACCCACCTCACCTCACACACCCACCTCACCTCACACACATGCACACACCCACCTCACCTCACACACCCACCTCACCTCACACACATGCACACACCCACCTCACCTCACACAC
>NW_016107758.1:1493665-1501174 GCF_001604975.1 Cebus imitator | reverse complement strand
CACCTCACACACACGTGCACACACCCACCTCACCTCACACACCCACCTCACCTCACACACCCACCTCACCTGACACATGCACACACCCACCTCACCTCACACACCCACCTCACCTCACACACACGTGCACACACCCACCTCACCTGACACACACATACACACACCCACCTCACCTCACACACCCACCTCACCTCACACACATGCACACACCCACAAATGGGAAGTATGAGAGGTGATGGGTGTGTTCACTAATTTGACATGGTCACCATTTCATTAAGTGTATGAACATCAAATCATCATGTGTATACTGTGAATATATACAATTTTTATGCATCAATTATACCTCAATAAAGTTAGGGGGAAGAGCACCAAGTGCAGCTGGAGTGGGAACAGCCCCCATCAGGAGGAGGCCAGACCCCGACATGGGGAGGGTCAGCGGGGACTCCGCTGCCGCAGGCAGGGGATGGGCTGTAAGGACCATGAGGGAGCGCAGGTCTTGGACCCGCTGAGGTGGCAGCTGGAATGAAGACCTCCCTGTGGAAATGAAAGCCCACAGGCCCCTCCTCTACAGGTGCGCAGCCCGAAGGCAACAAATCACCACCACCATCTGTCCCATCTGGATCACATTCTGGAAAAGGTGAACCTCTAGGGACAAGAAGAGTAGGTGAGGAAGCCTTAAATAGCGGGGGATGTGGCTGTCCCCTTGGGAAGCCTTAAATAGACAGTGCGGGACGTGGCTGTCCCCATGGGAAACCTTAAATAGTGCGGGACGTGGCTGTCCCCGTGGGAAGCCTTAAATAGACAGCATGGGACGTGGCTGTCCCCGTGGGAAGCCTTAAATAGCGTGGGACGTGGCTGTCCCCGTGGGAAGCCTTAAATAGACAGCGCAGGACATGGCTGTCCCCGTGGGAAGCCTCAAATAGGCAGCACAGGACGTGGCTGTCCCCGTGGGAAGCCTCAAATAGACAGTGCGGGATGTGGCTGTCCCCGTGGGAAAGACGAACAGGGTCCCTACTTCATGGTGGCAACACAAACACGTCTTCCTCACTCCCTCTTAGACAGAATATGGGCCAAAATGTGAAAAGCGATGCCTCGCCCCACGGAGACAAAGGCGGAGGAGAGCAGCATGGCGCGGGCTGGAGCAAGGTTTCCCAGAGCAAAAGCCCGTGGAGGGAAAGGGGGCAGCGGCAAGGCCCTCGTGCTCCACACTGTGGCACCGTGAGACAGGCCACAGAGCAGGCAAGACGCTCCTAAGAGCAACAGAAAAGGCAGTTCAGCAGGAAAAGGGGGCAAAGATCACACACACACACACACACACACACACACAATTCACCAACGTGGGACTCTAAACGGCCAATAAATTAATGTATGAAAGGGCACTGAACTTCACCTGTCATCAAGGAAATGCAAATCAAAGCTTTGCAACGGATGGCGCGGTTTAAAGTCTTAACGTGGAGGCCACGTCCGCATGCCACGCAAGGCGTCACAGACGAAAAGCAGAATCACAACACAGGATAAAAGTGGCAGGTTGGGCTGCGTCTCATTCAACTTCCTTCAAATGCAGGCATCAGAGCAGGACAACACGTGTGTGCACGTCCGCCAAATGCTGGTGGCTCGGGGCTTCCTTTGACTATTCTGTTATTTCCCATTTTGTTTTTAAGTCACAATACTGTACAGGTCAGAGCCAGGTTTTGAAAGGCCTTGAGGCTTACGCGGCGGTGGGCAGTTACTTAAAGGAGAATTGCAAACAGTTCAGCACGGAGCACAGCCTATGCTGGAAGTTTCTCAGTGTTCCAGTTAATCAAAGGATGACACGGGCTGAGGCAGGTGGGGGCTGGCAGGAAGGAGGGAGGGAGGCAGGTGCCTGCACCCCAGGCTCCAAGAAGAGCAGGCTGGGCTGGATCCTGTCCCTGTGATGTCCAAGGAAGAAACCCCTGGCCCACGGCTATATTGTCTGCCTCCTCCCTGGAACCACAGGACACTCCTTGGCTACTCCCTCCTCCCCACTGCCCCAGCTTTCCAGAGAACACAGGAGCTCCCTGGCTTCTGGGCAGAACCCTGATGCCCGAGACCTCCAGCTCAGCCTTCCAGGTCAGACCAGAGCCCCCTCTCTGCCTCCTGCTGCCTCCTCCCCGCCCTGTGCCCCTCTCAGACCCCGGCACCTCCTTCCATTCCAAGTTTTCTTGCCCTCCCCGCCCAAGGCTCCTCTGGCACCTAGACTCCCCGGGCGGCTGCCCACTATCCTGAGAGGCAAGATGCCGTGGGGCCTGGGGGGCAGGGGGTGGTGCACGCTGAGCCGGAGGAGGGGCCTTCCCTAGGCCCACCCTCAGCAAACTGACCTTTCAGCAACTGCCTGGGTGGGCCCAGCCCTCCACTCTGCAATGAGGCCTGTGGGCCTGGAAGTGACCCAGGGTTCAGGCCAGGGAGCAGAGATGCAGGGGAAGCAGGAGGGAGGAAAGTGGGGCTGGGGCAGGGAGCACCCTTGGACCTGCTGGGACTGCCTTCTACAGTACCTCCAATAGCAGCACAGCTGGGCTGGGGGCTGGTGCGCAGCAGATGACAGCAGACTTGGGGACACCCTCCTGGGCCTTTGGGCCAATGCACGTGAAGCTGGGTCCCTCGCTGCCCCAGAGATTGGTGGCTGAGCCCCAGGGCAGGAGCCCCTCCTTTGCTCCCATCCCAGGAGTCCCGGGGCTGCAGCCCCACCACACGTCCCAGCCTCCGTGTCTCCCTGCCTTCCCTCCCTGCATCCCCTGCTCCTTGTCTCGGTCCCATGGGCGACCCCTCGAGTCCCTCCCTCTCCCTGGTTCCAAGGCAGGTGGCTGGAAAGAAGTTATCAGAAATGGCGGCTTGTGGAGCACCTGAGAGGAGCCCCAGGCCTCAGACCGTCTTTGAGACACCGTGACTGTGGCTTGGCCAGGCATCTTGTGCCAGCAGGTCTACCAGGCTGCTCAGCCCGGGTGCCTGGGCCTCAGCCTTCCAGGACCGAGTGTGCGTGGGCACTTGCCATTCAGATGGACCCTGAGCTGCCGCTCCCAGACCCTCTGCCCAGGATCCCCACTCACCATCCATTGCCCAGGGCGCTGTGAGGCACTGGGGCTGCCCTCCTGAGAGGCCCTAAAACAAAAGGGCAGGCACCCATCTCACCGCCAGGATGGGACTGAAGATGGCTGTGGGCGTGGGGCAGGCTGGGCAAGGACAAGCATCCCCATCTCCCTCCCTGACCTGGAGACCGCCCAGGAGAGCACGGAGGGGCCACAGGCGGCTCCCCGGGCCTGCTGTCCTGCCTCCTCATGGGGGCAAAGAAGGCTCCAGCCAGACCTCAACTTACAGCTGGAAGCCTGGGACACGCCTCAGAGAGGCTGCTCAGGGCAGAAAAGAGCTGAGGGCTCTGAGAAGCGAGGGGGTGGGGGGGCCTGGATCCCAAGGGTCCCCTCCCCTCCCTCTGCCCCTGGGCAGGCCCTCAGCCCCGCCCGGCCCCACATACTCCTAGGTGAGCACTGCAGCTCCCACATACGGCCCATCATCCCAGAACTCCATGTTCACAAAGAGCCAAGGGGCCAGGCCGCACTGTGGCCCCCAAGGGGAGGATGGGGGGCCACACTGAGCCTGGTTCTCGGGGCACAACCTCTAGGGCTCAAGAGCAAGACAGTTATGTGCCCACAAGGCACAGGAGAGGTCGCTGTGCTTCAGCGAGTTTCTGTCCATCAGGTGTGGGTGCCTGCATGCACGGGTTACAATCAAGAATATGTTCCCCAAGGCCGGGCGCGGTGCCTCACGCCTGTAATCTTAGCACTTTGGGAGGCCGAGGCAGGTGGATCACTTGAGTTCAGGAGTTGGAGACCAGCCTGCCCAACATGGTGAAACCCCCGTCTCTACTAAAAATACAAAATTAGCCAGGCGTGGTGGTGCACACCTGCAATCCCTGCTACTTGGGAGGCTGAGGCAGGAGAATTGCTTGAACCCGGGAGGCAGAGGCTGCAGTGAGCTGAGATCTCACCACTGCACTCCAGCCTGGGCAACAAGAGTGAAACTCTGTCTCAAAAAATAATAAAAATAAAGAATATGTTCCCCAAAATGCTCAGAATGCTTATCCTTGAATTGTAAGATTAAGACGATTTTCTCCTTTTTTAAAATTATTCTTTAGCATCTCACGCTCAGCCAGCCCAGAGCTCACTGCAGCCTCAAACTCCCAGGTCAGCAATCCTCCCGCGACAGCCTCCTGAGTAGCTGGGACCACAGGTGTGCACACCTGGCTCAGATTTTTTTTGAGAGACAGGGTCTCACTATGTTGCCCAGGCTGGTCTGGAAGTCCTGGGCTCAAGCTGCGCTCCTGCCTCAGCCTCCCAAGTCACTGGGGTCACAGGCATGTGGCACCTCCCCCGGTATTGTCATCACTCTTGTCTGCTGTCTTCTTTCTTAAATAAGCATATGTTGCACGCATAATAGAAACAAAGCTGTTTTCATCTGGGGAAATCATGTTGCAGAAAAATATTTAATGACACGGATGTTCACGGCCGAGCTAGGAACGGGGGATTCTCCTGCTTTCAGGTGGTGTGTGCGTCTGTGTGTGCTTGCGCCCGCAGGGATCTAAAATGCACGCAAAGTGTTGGCCACGGTCATTTCCCGGGTGTCTGTGACACGGTTTGGATCTGTGTCTCTGCCCAAATCTCACGTTGACCTGTAATCCCCAAAGTTGGAGGTGCGGTCTGGTGGGAGGTGACCAGATCCTGGGGGTGGGCTTCACCCTTCGGTGCAGCTCTCATAGTCCCGGATTTCTCAGGAGAGCCGGCTGTTTAAGTGCGTGGCAGCCCCCGCTTCCTCCCGCTCCGGCCACGTGAAGTGCCGGCTCCCCTTCCGCCTTCTGCCACCGTGGAAGCCGAGCACCTGCCGCCATGCTTCCTGGGTGGCCTGCAGAACCTTGAGCCAATTAAACCCCTTTCTTTTACATTTTCCGGTCTCTGATATGTGTCTGTAGCCATGTGAGAATGGACTCATTCAGTACAGATGATTGTCACTTAACGGGTTTTCTTTCGCTTTGTAGACAGACATTCTCTAGCTTCATAGAATCAGCTGCACGGACAAATAAGCGCCCAATAGCAGCTTCTTCCTTCCTAGCAGAGGCAGTGGAAGCTGGGGGTGCCTACACCCGCCCAGCACCCCGGAGTCCCAGACAAGGGACAGCCGTTGGCCAAAGGGAGCAGCTCACATGGTTAGGCCCTCCTGGGGGCAGCCTGTGGCCAGTGGCCGCCGATGCTGGCATACAAAGGCCTGGCCCCTGCATCCGATGGGACACTGTATGAAAAGCCACCCAGCGGTCAGGTTGTCCCTCTGCTCAGTCTCCTTGCTGACCCCTTACAGGAGCATTTCCCAGGGCACTCCCAACAAACCCCCGGCATGGAGCCCATCTTTGATCAAAGACCAAGGAAGTCAGAAAAATAATCACTGCAGGGGCTGGGAGCGGTGGCTCATGCCTGTAATCCCAGCACTCTGGGAGGCCAAGGAGGGCGGATCACAAGGTCAGGAGTTTGAGACCAGCCTGGCCAGTATGACACCCTGTCTCTACTAAAAATACAAAAATTAGCTGGGCATGGTGGTGCACACCTGTAGTCCCAGCTACTCAGGAGGCTGAGGCAGGAGAATTGCTTGAACCCAGGAGGCGAAGGTTGCTGTGAGCCAAGATCGCTCCACTGCACTCCAGCCTGGATGACAGAGTAAGACTCTGTCTCAAAAAAAAAAAAAATTATATATATATATATCACTGCAGGTGCGACTGCTTGGACAGCCACAGCCAGCCTGGAGCAGAGCCTCACCTTCTTGGCTCCAGCTCAGACACAGGCTCCCACCTCCCACACTCCCCACTATTCTGCCCTCCGCAGCAAACCCCCATCGTCCTCGTCCTGGACGCTGTCCCCTTGTCCCTGGGGATTCTGTCGTCCTCCTCCCTGTGCGCCCCTCACTGCACACCTTCCTCCCACCCTGTCAGTGAATTTCCACGCAGGCCACCTCTGCCCGCCCTTGGCAGGCAGCACTGTCCCCTGTCAACTGCTCCAGGACCTCCCCCCCCGCCTCGGTCCTGGTGATTTCTACAAACACCATCATCCCCAGAACACTCAGCACACAGCAGACACTCGGTAAGTGCACACGGAACAAATGAACACCCCAGACCCCAGTAGGAGCCTTGCGCCCTTGGGCACCTGAGCAGGGGGTGGAGCCGGCTGCTGTGGGTTCCTGGCAAGGTCCTAGAACAGGCCCCGGAGACCCAGGAGCTGCCCCCACTGCCGTCTCTGCAGCAGGCTCTGAGTCCTCACCCTCGCCTGCCTCATCCATCAGGACTGCCCAGCCCAGGCCCCATGGAGGCCAGGCAAGACCAAGCCAGGGGCAGAGGCAGGCACGGGCCCCACGGAAGCTCTGGGACTTTGCCCAGCTAGGGGCAGAGCACGGCACACACTGTCAAAAACACCCCGTGGGGTCAATTTATTTTGAGGTCGCAAAGGAGACACTGCTACAAAGCACGGCCCTAAAGGAGCAGAAACGCCCGCAGGAACTGGAGAGCCCCCAGGCAGGTGAGAAACGCGCAGTCCTGGGTCCTCCCCAGGCCTCGGGCGTGCAGTGCAGACGCTGCTTCACTGAGACTCTTCTCTCCACCTGGAAGCTTCCTCCAGGCGTTCCCCTGGAGGAGGAAAAGGCGTGGGACAGGGGGAGGAGCGGCTGCAGCTGGGCCTCCCCAGGCCTGGCTCCGGAACTCCCGCCGTCTGTGCAGGGCGGCTGAGTGCGGGGCTCTGTCTAGCCTTTCCCAGACCAGGAGACCAGACACAGCAGGGCCTAAGGGCCGTCTACACAGCAGGGCCTAAGGGCTGTCTGAGGTGACTCCTCAAAGAGGGGCCTGCCAGACCCAACAAATCCCATCCTGGAATCTACAAGCCAAGGAGCTGAATCCCTGCCCCAAGGGCGCCTGTCATTAGAAGCCCCATTTTATGGAGAGGGAAGGTCAGCAGCATTCGCTTCAGGGCACAGGCCCAAGGCAGGGGCATTCCCAGCCTCACTCCCAACCTCACCAGGCCGGGCACCCAGCCAAGTCCCAGGAGAGCGGTCACCCCTGCACAGCTTCACACACCAGCCTTCACAGTGCCCCCCACCCTCGCCACACCTGGCCCTGGTCACACCAAGGAAGGTTGGGGAAGGGCGGGAGAACAGGCTGTTTCTAGAAGCAGACACCTGTAGACGTCCATACTAAGACGTCTGACACAGCACGGTGGGAGGAAATTTCCAGAAGGAACTCCAAGGTCAACTGCCCTGTGATCCAGAGGCACTGGTGTCAGCAGACCCCCCAGACCCCTCTAGCCCCCGGGTGTCAGCAGACCCCCCAGACCCCGCTAGCCCCCGGGGGTCAGCAGACCCCCCAGAACCCCTTTAGCCCCCGGGGGTCAGCAGACCCCCCAGACCCCTCTAGCCCCCGGGGGTCAGCAGACCCCCCAGACCCCTCTAGCCCCCGGGGGTCAGCAGACC
>NW_016107758.1:1482667-1492387 GCF_001604975.1 Cebus imitator | reverse complement strand
CGGGGGTCAGCAGGCCCCCCAGACCCCTCTAGCCCTCGGGTGTCAGCAGAGTCCCTAGGAGTTCAGCGAAGCTCCCAGGCGTCAGCTGAGCCCCCAGAGGTCCGTGTCCCAGCTCTGCTGGGATGGGATGGTGCCCCTGCCAGGGTGAGGACAAGCCTCGTGCTGCCACAGCAGGTGAGGAAGAGCCAGGCTGCCTCAGTGGCCCCCTGCCACCCACCTCCCAACAGGCCCATCTGGAAATGCTGGGAAAGTGGCCTGAATCTGGAGAGATTTCGGGAAACGAGGGTGCCCCTCACCGCAGCCCCAGGCCCCCGCCTTCGCCCTCAGCAGCAGCGGAAGCCTTGCCTCCCAGCCTTGCCTCCCCGACCTACCCATGGCCGCCAAGTCCCCACAGTCCTTCTTGTGGAACTCGGTCCAGGCCTTGGTCTTGCAGTATTTGCTGCAGGTCAGGATCCCGTAGCAGCGAGAGCAGGGCAGGAGGCAGACCCCGATGGAGCGGCCACACTGGTAGCAGAACTTGAAGAAGGGAATTCTGCAACAGAGCCTCAGGTCATCAGGCGGCCACTCAGCGGACCCCACCAAACAGCCGCTGCCCGGGAGCTGTGCCCAGCCCGGCGCTCTTGGGCCACTCTCCACCGTCCCACACTGTCGCCTGCACAGGGCAGCCTTCGCACGTGGGCAGAAGACCCTAAGTCCTCATCCTGAGGATGTTCAGCACAGTGGTATTTAGAATAGGAAGCCAACAGGTGCCGGGCTCAGGAACCACCTAAGTGCCCGCCAGTAAGGCTGGTTAAGTGAATGCACATCCATTCAGGAGACCACCATGGTGTCGCCAACATGATGATGGGGGGATTTCCTAGGCATGCAGGGAAATGTCTGTGGGACAGTGTCACCGGGGAGAAGTGACTCTTTGAGGGCAGGGCATGGAGCCTGCCTTTGGGTGAGCCTCAAAGCACCAGTCTCCTCTGCTTTCAGAGGAAAATGAGCCCCCCCCCGTCCTGCACCAGTCCCCTCTCCATCACCTCACTGGGTGGCTCAGGGTTTATGGGATGGGGACGCCCACACAAATAGGGCCTGGTCCCTGCCCTCTCATCCCACAAGGGTGCACAGGCATGTAAAGAGACTGTTCTGGAACAGCAGAGTGGGTGCAGTGTTGAGACTCCAAGGAGAGGCAGGGGCCAGGAGGGTGCAGGGGTGCCACCTCGGCCGTGCAGCCAGCAGGCCAGGGAAACATCCACAGGACATCTTGCAAAAGCAGAGCATGGGCTCAAACCCCATTCAGTGGCCATTTCTGGGACGGGAGGTGGCCATTCTCCTGCAGGACATGGAGCCTATCTGTGACCCGCTAGGGGCAGCCCAGGGCAGCTCCGTGTGCCCTACGACCCTGCACCTCATCTTGGCTGAAGCCCATGGCCTGGGAGCACGGGGGTCCGATGGCATGGCCATGCCACTTGGGGGTCCGATGGCATGGAGGCTGTCCCGGGATGAGGTTGTAGGGCCAGGCACAGCAGCACTGTCCAAACCACAGGCTGCCGTCCTGGAAAGAACCCAGACTGCAGACACACTTACTGCTCCCGCTCCTTCACGTCCAGGCCCTTGGGCAGGCTGGGGCCCTTCTTCTTCATCCTGTGGCTGGGGATCAGCTCCGCTGCATGAAAGAGGGACCCGCATTAGTGCCCAGGTGGCAGGGTGGGGGCCACCACTGCAGATGCCACCTCCTTGGGCCCTCCCTGTGCTGCCTGCCTGCACTACCAGGGAGGCAGATGGGGGACCCAAGCCTTCAATGGCTCCATGGCAGGTGCGAGGACCTGGAGGTGCCAGAGGCGGTCCACAGGCTCCAGGGAGAGGCTTCACTCTGCTGTCTCCCTTGCTGTTCCACCTGTGTTGTGTCTTCAAAGTTTCTCAGATTTCCCTTTTGGATTCTTGTTAAACTTGTTATTTAGACAGGTGTTTTTATTTATTTATTTATTTTAGACAGAGTCTCACTCTGTCACCAGGCACCAGGCTGGAGTGCAGTGGCGCGATCTCAGCTCACTGCAACCTCTGTCTCCTGGGTTCAAGCAGCTCTCCTGCCTCAGCCTCCCGAGTAGCTGGGACTACAGGCGCGCACCACCATGCCTGGCTAATTTTTGCATTTTTAGCAGGGACAGGGTTTCACCATGTTGGCCAGGATGGTCTCGATCTCTTGACCTCATGATCTGCCCGACTCGGCCTCCCAAAGTGCTGGGATTACAGGGGTGAGCCACCGTGCCTGGCCAGACATGTGTTATTTTATGTGAGTTTCCCAAATGTCCTTCTGCTAGTCATTTCTAATTAAATTCCACTGTGGTCTGAAATGTGAAATGTATTATTTCTATTCTCTTAAATGTATTAAGGGTTTCTGATCTGCATATGGTATATACTGAAGAATGTCCCCAGTACACTTGAGAAGAACACAGATTCTGCTGCTGCCAGGTAGAGTATTCTAGAGATCTGACAAGTCTAATAGACTTGTTCAACTTCCTGCAGGTGCTGCCTAACTTTCTGGTCAGTTGTTGAAAGTGAGGAATTGACATTTCCAACTGTTATTGTTGCGTTATCTGTTTCTCCATTTCTGTTTCTGCCTCATGTATTTGGGTGTCTGTCATTTGGTGCATATGCGTTTATAATTGCTATATCTTCCTGACTGATTACACTTTTATCATAAGATGTCCCTCTTTATCACCAGTAGCGTTTGTAAGTTTATTTTTTGTGATATTAGCATAGCAATTCCAGCCTTCTTGTGATTGCTGTTCCCATGCTATTTTTTCATCCTTTGACTTTGTATCATTTGTTTTTTTCTTTTGGGATGGCGTCTCACTCTGTCACCCAGGCTAGAGTTCAGTGCATCTCGGCTCACTGCAGCCTCCACCTCCCAGGTTAAAGTGATTCTCCTGCCTCAGCCTCCCGAGTAGCTGGGATTACAGGCATGCACCACTGTGTTGGCTAATTTTTGTATTTTTAGTAGAAACAGGGTTTCACCATGTTGGCCAGGCTGGTCTTGAACCCCTGACCTCAGGTGATCTATCCACCTCAGCCTCCCAAAATGCTGGGATTACAGGCATGAGCCACCGCGCCTGGTCTGTACCACTGAATTTAAAATGTGTCTCCTGTAAACAGCACATAGGTGGATCTTGTGTTTTGATCCAGTGTAACAATCTCTGTCTCTTGCTTAATCTATTCACATAGATTATTGATGATATACAGTAGTTGTTTTCTAAATGTCTCGGAATTTTTCTGTTGCTGTATTCTTCCTTTACCCTCTGCATCAAGCGGTCAAGTGGATTCTTTTTAAGGTGTTGTCTTAATTTATCCAGTAATTTTAAACTATATTTTGAGCTCTTTTCTTACTGGTTGCATCAGGCTTTACCATATGAATATCCTTTTTCTCTTTTCTTTTTGAGACAGGTTCTCATTCTGTCACTCAGGCTGGAGTGCAGTGGCATGATCGTGGCTCACTGCAGCCTCAACCTCCCAGGCTCAGGTGATCCTTCCATCTCAGCCTCCTGAGTAGCTACGACCACAGGCACACAGCACCATGCCGAGTTCATTAGTAAAAAACGTTTTGTAGAGACAGGGTCTTGCCATGTTGCCTGGGATTGTCTCAAACTCCTGGGCTCAAAAGATCCTTCTACCTCAGCCTCCCAAAGTGCTGGGATTATAGATGTGAGCCACAATGCCTGGCCTACCATATGAATCTTGACTGGTCATAATCAGCTTCAGACCTATACTAATACAAATGAGATATTTAAAAGTTATTCCTATATAGTTCTATTTCCTTTTCTGCCTTTTTATGATATTGTCATTCAAATTACATCTATAAAGGTTATAAATCCAACATTATAAGAGTATTATTACTTTATATAATTTTATGCATTCTAAGGAATCTGAGAGATGAAAGGAGAAAACATATATATTTACAGGTTTAGTTGTATTAAAATTATTTACCATTTCTGGATCTCCATTTCATCTTCTCAGTTTGAGTTAGCATTTGGAGTCATTTCTTACCATGACAGAACTGTTCTTCTGCCCACTTCCTTTGTACTGTTATTGCCAAATATAAAATATTTCCGTATGTTATAGGCATACACATACATGCAACCACACACACACACACACACACACACACACACTATATATATATATATATATATATACAATGCATATATATACATATATACAAATTGCTTACACATAAATTATTTTAAATCGCTTTTAAAGTCAATTAACAAGAAACATGCATTTATATTCTTCTTTACAATTACCTTTGCCAATGCTCTTTGTTTATGTGCATTTAATTTCCACCTTAAATCACTTGCTTTCAGGATACCTTTGCAATTTCTTGTAAGGAAGGGCTGTAACAACCAATTCTCAAAGGTTTTATCTGGGAATATGTCAATTTTACCTTCATATTTGCAAGTTAACTTGCTGGGTATAAGATTCTTGGTTAACAGTTTACCTAACTTTGAGTACTTTGTTTTTTGTTTGTTGATTTTTAATTTTTTTTTTTTAATAGAGACTGGATCTCACCATGTTGCCCGGGCTGGTCTCAATCACCTGGACTCAAGCAATTCTCTTGCCTCAGTCTCTGAAAGTGCTAGTGTTACACAGATGAGAGCCACCGCGTCCAGCCATTTTTGAGCACTTTGAATAGAACATCCCCGTCTTGAGTCTCCTCTAGCGACCCTCTATTGCATCTTTTAATTATTATTTATGCAAATCTGTGGAGTACATGAAAAGTTTTGTTACATGTATATACTGTGTAGTAATCAAGTTAGGGTATTCAGGGTGCCCATCACCTGAATAACATACATTTTTGTTAAGTATAGTAATTCTACTCTGCTCTAAAACATTAAACCTATTTCTTCTATCTTACAGTACCTTTGTACCCTTTAAGCCTCTTCTCTTCATCCTACTCACTTCCTCTACTCACCCTTCCCAGTCTCTGTTATCTATTTTTCTATTCTCTACCTCCATGTGTTCAAAATTTTTAGCTCCCATAAGTGAGAACATGCAATATTTGTCTTTCTGTGCCTGGCTTATTTCAGGTAAGATAGTAACCTCCACTTCCACTTGTGTTGCTACAAATGACATAATTTAATTCTTTCCTATGTTTGAATAGTATTCCATTGTGTATCAGCAAATGAATCAATAAAGAAAATGTGGTATATGTGGTACATCTATGCCAAATTTTCTTTATTGATTCATTTGTTGATGAACACTTGGGTCAATTCCATATCTTAGCCATTGTGAATCATGCCGCAATAAACAGGCAAGTGCAGGTACCCCTTTGATATATTGATTTTCCCCCCTTTGGGTAGATAGTAGTGTGATTGCTAGATTGAATGATAATTCTATATACATTTTTAGAAATCTTCATATTGTTTTCCATAGTGCCTGTACTAATTTATATTCCACCAACAGCATGTAAAAGGTCCCTTTCTTTGGCATTCTTGTCACCATCTGTTATTTTTTTTGTCTTTTTATAATAGCCATTCTGACTTATTTGCATTTCTCTGATGATTAGTGATGTTCAGCTATTCTTCTTTTATTTAGGCATAAGACAAACAGATCAGCATTTTTTTCATACACCCATAGGCTGTTTGTATGTCTTCTTTTGAGAAATGTCAATTCATGTCCTTTACCCAAGTTTAATAGGATTATTTTTTCCTGTTAAATTGTATTAGTTCCCTGTATATTCTGAATATTAGTCACCTGTCAGGTAAATTCACCAGGTTGTCTCTTCACTATGTTGATTATTTCTTTCATTGTGCAGAAGCTCTTTAGTTTCATTAAGTCCCACTTGTCTATTTTTGGTTTTGTTGCCTGTGTCTTTGAGGTCTTAGTCATAACTTCTTTGCCTAGATCAATGTCCAGAAGAATTTACCCTAATTTTTCTTTGAGTATTTTTATAGTTTCAGGTCTTACGTTGAAGTCATTAGTCCACGTACAGTCTATTTTTATATATGGTGAGAGATAAGGGTCCACTTTCATTCTTCTGCATGTAGCTATCCAATTTTCCCAGCGCCATTTATTGAAGAAAGTGTCCTTTCCCCTGTGTTCTGTCAGCTTTGACAAAGATCAGTTGGCTGTAAATATATGGCTTTATTTCTGGGTTCTTTATTCTGTTCCACTGGTGTACATGTCTATTTGTATACCAATACATGCTGTTTTGGTTACTATAGTTTTGTAGTATATTTTGAATCCAGGTAATGTGATACCTCCAGCTTTGTTCTTTTTGTTCAGGACTGCTTTGGCTATTTGGGATCTGTTTTGGTTCTATATAAATTTTAGAATTTTTTTTTCTGTTTTTGTGAAGAATGGTGTTGGTATTTTGATAGGGATTGCATTAATTCTGTAGATTGCTTTTGGTGTTATGGTCATTTTTACAATATTAATTCTTCCAATCCATGAGCATGGAATGTCTTTTCATTTTTGTGTGTGTGTTCTCTTGAATTTCTTTCCTCAGTGTTTTATAGTTTTCCATATGGAGATCTTTCACCTCCCTGGTTAAGTTTATTTCTAAGTATTTTTTGTAGCTATTGTAAATGTGACTGCCTTCCTGAATTCTGTCTTGGCTAAGTCATTATTGGTGTATATAAATGCTACTGATTTTTTTGTACTTTAGTTTTGTATCCTGCAATTTTACTGAATTCATTTATCAAATTTAAGAGTGTTTTGGTGGAGTCTTTAGGTTTTTCTAGATATAGAACAATATCATCAGCAAAGAGGGACAATTTGACTTACTCTTTTCCAATGTGGATGCCTTTTATTTCTTTCCCTTGCCTGATTGCTCTGGCTAGGACTTCCAGTACTAGGTTGAATGAGAGTGGTGAAAGTGGACAACCTTGTCTTATTACAGTTCTTAGAGGAAAGGCTTTCAATTTTTCCCTATTACGATGCTGTTGGCTGTGGACTTGTCATATATGGCCTTTATTATTTTGAAGTATATTCCTTCTGTGCCTAGTTTCTTAAGAGTTTTTAATCAGCTGGGCATGGTGGCTCACACCTGAAATCCCAGGACTTTGGGAGGCTGAGGCAGGTGGATCACCTGAGGTCAAGAGTGAGAGATCAGCCTGACCAACATGGTGAAACCCTGTTTCTATTAAAAACACAAAAAAATTACCTGGGCATGGTGGCAGGCACCTGTAATCCCAGCTACTCACGAGGCTGAGGCAGGGAGAATTGCTTGAACCTGGGACGCAGAGATTTCAGTGAGCTGAGATCATGCCACTGCACTCCAGCCTGGGCAACAGAGTAAGACTCCATCTCAGAAAAAAAAAAAAAGTTTTTATCATGAAGACTTGTTAAATTGTATCCAGTGCTTTTTCTGCATCTATTGAGATGACTGTACGGTTTTTGTCCTTCATTCTGTTGCTGTGATGTATCACACTTATTAATTTGCATATGTTGAGCTATCCTTGCATGCCAGGTGTAAATCTCACCTAATCTTTTGAAAGTGCTGCTGGATGTGGTTTGCTAGTATTGTGTTGAGAATTTCTGCGTCTAGATTCATCAAGAATATTGACCTGTAGATTTTCTACATGTGTCCTTGTCTGTTTTTGATATCAGTGTGACACTGGCCTCATAGAACGGGTTAGGGAGAATTCCCTCCTCCTCAAATTTTTGGAATGGTTTCAAGAGGATTGGTATCAGTTCTTCTTTACACATTTGGTAGAATTCAGCTGTGAATCCATCTGGTCCTGAGCTTTTCCCTGTTGAGAAACTTTTTATTACTGATTCAGTCTTGCTACTCATTATTTGTCTGTTCAGGTTTTCTTCACTCAGTCTTGAGAGAGTGTATGTTTCCGGGAATTTATCCATTTCCTCTGGGCTCTCCAGCTTGGCATGTGGTTTGTGATGATCTTTTGTATTTCTATAATATCAGTTGTAATCTCTCCTTTTTTCATTTCTGATTTTATTTATTTACAGAGATTCATTTCTTCAAATAAGATACAAAAGGAGAAATTTATCCTCTCTTCTTAGTTAGTCTAGCTATCAGTTTACCAATCTTGTTTTCAATTTTTTTTTTTTTTTAGACAGTGTCTTGCTCTGTCGCCCAGGCTGGAGTGCAATGGCACAATCTCAGCTCACTGCAACCTCTGTCTCCTGGGTTCAAGCGATTCTCCTGCCTCAGCCTCCTGAGTAGCTGGGACTACAGGTGTGTGCTACCATGCTTGGCTAATTTTTGTATTTTTAGTAGAGACGGGGTTTCACCATATTGGCCAGGCTGGACTGGAACTTCTGACCTCGTGATTCGCCTGCCTCAGCCTCCCAAAGTGCTGGGATTACAGGCATGAGCCACCTCACCTGGCCTCAACTTTTTAAAGAATCGACTTTTTATTTCATTGATTCTCTGTACTTTTTTCTCTATTTCATTTAGTTCTGCTCTAATCTTTATTATTTCTTTTCTTCTTCTAATTTTGGATTTGATTTGTTCTTGCTTTGCTAGTTCCTTGAGAGGCATGGTTAGATTGTTGGTTCGTAACCTTCCTACTTTTTTGCTGTAGGCATTTATTGCTGTAAGCTCCCCCGTGGCCATGTTGTTTGCTGTATCCCACGGGATTCGGTATACTGTGCTTCTGTCTTTGTTTGTTTCAACATATTTTTTATTTCCATCTTAATTTCTTCATTGACTCAATATTCATTCAGAAATGTGTAATTTCCATGTTTGCAAATTTGTATATACATATTTGTACAGTATAAATTACGTATTTATATACGTATTGCATACATCTTCTTGGTACTGACTTCTGGTTTTACTCTATTGGGGTCTGAGAAGACACCTGATATGATTTTGATTTTTTTAATTTGTTGAGACTCATTTGTGGTCTAACACATGGTCTATCCTGGAGGGTGCTCCATGTGCTGAGAAGAATGTATATTCTGCATTTGTTGGACAAAGTTTTTCTGTAAATGTCGGTGAAGTCCATTTGGTCTGGGGACTGAGGTTGAAGGATCATCACGGACCATTTTTAATCCATTTAGCTATTCTGTATCTTTTAAGAGGAATCCCTGGTGAGTATTAGTTGGGACAAGTGACCTTTTGACTAACAAAGTCGGTCACCAGAGGTTAAGAGGAACTCAACTAAACCAGGGATTAAGACTCAGATTCTTAGGATGGTCTGAGGCTCCCCCCTGGACCTGGGCCACTGAAGAAACACGCCAGGAGTGTCAGCCGGGCGAGTGGCCCTGAGAAGCCAGGGATCAGCAGAGAGGTCACATGTCATGGCTCTGCCGCCCAGCAGCTGCTCTGATCAGAGGACCTCGTGGCAATCTATTTATGGCCCAGACCCCAGACCCCCAACCCTGGGACTGACAGCTCCAGGACAGTGCCTACCAGCCTGCACATTTCTCCACGTTAACCCTCACTCCGGGACAGTGCCTACCAGCCTGCACATTTCTCCACGTTAACCCTCACTCCAGGGCAGTGCCCACCAGCCTGCACATTTCTACCCGTTAACCCTCAGTCCGGGACAGTGCCCACCAGCCTGCACATTTCTCCACGTTAACCCTCACTCCGGGGCAGTGCCCACCAGCCTGCACATTTCTCCACGTTAACCCTCACTCCGGGACAGTGCCCACCAGCCTGCACATTTCTCCACGTTAACCCTCACTCCGGGGCAGTGCCCACCAGCCTGCACATTTCTCCATGCTAACCCTCACTCCGGGACAGTGCCCACCAGCCTGCACATTTCTCCA
>NW_016107758.1:1480099-1481427 GCF_001604975.1 Cebus imitator | reverse complement strand
TAACCCTCACTCCGGGACAGTGCCCACCAGCCTGCACATTTCTCCACGTTAACCCTCACTCCGGGGCAGTGCCCACCAGCCTGCACATTTCTCCATGCTAACCCTCACTCCGGGACAGTGCCCACCAGCCTGCACATTTCTCCACGTTAACCCTCACTCCGGGACAGTGCCCACCAGCCTGCACATTTCTCCATGTTAACCCTCACTCCGGGACAGTGCCCACCAGCCTGCACATTTCTCCATGCTAACCCTCAGTCCAGGACAGTGCCCATCAGTGTGCACAGTTCTACCCATTAACCCTCACCCTGGGACAGTGCCCACCAGCCTGCACATTTCTCCACGTTAACCCTCACCCTGGGACAGTGCCCACCAGCCTGCACATCTCTCCACGTTAACCCTCAGTCCAGGACAGTGCCCACCAGCCTGCACATTTCTCCATGCTAACCCTCACTCCGGGACAGTGCCCACCAGCCTGCACATTTCTCCACGTTAACCCTCACTCCAGGGCAGTGCCCACCAGCCTGCACATTTCTCCATGCTAACCCTCACTCCAGGGCAGTGCCCACCAGCCTGCACATTTCTCCCCGCTAACCCTCAAGGTCTGGTCCCTGTTGGAATCCCCTGGTGAGCATTAGTTGGCACAAGTGACCTTTTACTAACAAAGGCGGTCATCAGAGGTTAAAAGGAACTCAACTAAACCAGGGATTAAGACGCACAGGTCATGGTTCACTTCTCTGTTAGTTCCAACATTCTCTCTTGGAAAATGTACTTGGAGTGTGACTGTCTATACGCTGCTCTGCTTCTGCTAAGTGGAGGAAGCGCACATGAAATGTTCTCACCAGCCATCCTGACCACCCCCCAACCAATTTCTTCTGATGAGATGCCGGCTAACTGCTAATCTTACTGGGAGTCCCTTGTAAGTTTTGAGTTATTTTTCTTTTGCTGCTTTCAATGTTTTCTCCTTGTCTTTGACTTTCAGTATTTTAACTCGGATGTGTCTGTTTTACAAATCTCCGTTTTATCCTACCTGAAACTCCATTACACTTCCTAGATATATAGATTACTTTAAAATACATTTAGGAAGTTTTTATATACATGCTGAAGACTCAGTGTGGGGGCAGGATCAGCAGCTTCTGTGTCTGCACACATGTTAGCACGTGACAGGCTCTTATGTGAGGACAGGATGGGTGTGGGTGTCAGTGTCTGTGGACAACTGAGTGGGTCTGTGTGTGCCAGGTAGACATGAGTAGGTAAATGTGAGGAGGGGAGCAGGAGGGAGTATGCGGGGGTGGGGGTAACTAGGTGGGCAGGAGTGGGTGCGTGGGGGG
>NW_016107758.1:1477690-1479472 GCF_001604975.1 Cebus imitator | reverse complement strand
GGGGGTTTGCGGGTGGGGTTGGGTACGTGGCTGTGGGTACATGGGGGAGTGGACGTCAGTAGGCGGATGGTGCCTGTGTGGGGTGGCTGCATGTGGGGAGCTGGGGATACGTGGGGTGTGCAGGATGCCCCTGTAGGCATGTGACCATGCAAAGGAGCTCCACCCCCAGGCCTCGGCCCCTGGTTCCCTGTGCTGGATGGGTTGGCGCTTCTGACAGGGCTCCCACAGCAGTGCCTGGTCCTCTCCTGGGCCCTGGGCCTAGGCCACCAACTCCCCTTCCCAGGGACCTCTCCCCAGTCCAGACACCTCTTCTCATCTCTCCTGCCCGAGCTGCTTGGGGGTCGGAGCCCGGCCCCTGCAGAGCCCGAGGGGTCCAGATCTCCCAGGATCACAGCCCCAGGCACAAGGCCGGAACCCCACCCTGCAGAACGGAGCAGAGCAGGGCCCACTGCCCACCTCTCTTGCACAGGTACAGCCACGTGGGGTCCCACTGGCTCTCCTTGGCAAAGACCGCCTGCCTCAGCTGCAAGCCCATGTACTCCAGGAGCCGCTTCCGTGCCACGAACGTCTCACGCTCCGCCGGCATCAGTGTGTGGAAGGGGGAGTGGGCAATCTTCCGGTCCTGCAGCATGGCACCAGGGTCACCATAGGGTCCCGGGCCCACCCTGCTGTGGGGGTGACTCTGGGTGATCAAGAGCCCCTCTCGGCTGTTGTGATGTGTTACTGAGGACGAACCCAGACAGACACACACAGCTGGGAGCACACACAGCTGCACCCGGCATGAGCTCAGCACATGGGGGTTTTGCCTCTGCGGCCAAGGGGCTGCTCTCGGGGAGGCACTAGGAAATTGAAGCCCAGCTTGCCCCAGACAAGGTAACGCCCCAGCCAGGGGCCCCCACGCGACCCACCCTCCCCCTTCTTCATCGTGGGGGGCTCACCACCTACCTGGAAGAATTTGAAGTAGCCATAGTCCACGGCTGTACCCACTGCCACCTTCTCCCCCTGCCTGAGTGTCACAGGCTTCAGGATGTCAGCCCCATGACTGATGAGTCGGTCAATCTGTGGGGAACAGAACCAGGTCAAACAGCAAGGACTCCTGGCCACTGGGAGCAGCGGAAGCCCCACCTGAGAGGGCCACAGTCACCTGCATGCCCCCCGAGGCCAACCCTGCAGGTGTATAGGAGTCCCCACGAGAAAAAACGGGGAGGGTGGTTGGAGACGGGGCTGACCTCAGACAAGGAGCTGGGGCTGAGTCTCGCCCTAATGATGTCACCGTGAAGTCAAGGCTAGGCCATGCCTCGGGGGAGCCCTCCCTGACACCGCCTCCCAGCACCATTGAACCAGCTGGAGTCTGTGAACTCCATTACACTCCTGTTCCCCTCAGGCTGTGATTGACACAAAGGCAGACACCAGGCAGCTCCTGTTCTTCATCAGATCCCAACACGCCATGAGGGTGCTCAATA
Organism: Cebus imitator; assembly: GCF_001604975.1. Classification (NCBI taxonomy): domain Eukaryota; kingdom Metazoa; phylum Chordata; class Mammalia; order Primates; family Cebidae; genus Cebus; species Cebus imitator. Next base: position 1,478,009 of record NW_016107758.1, on the reverse strand, counting down.
GGACAGTGGGTGCATAGGTGTGCCTGTATGTGGGTGTGTGGGGGGCAGGGGAGCAGCATGTGTGCATGCATGGGTGTGTGCATGTGTGTTCATGGGTGGGTGGTGTGAATGTCCCTGCATGCACGTAGGTGTGTGTGTGAATGTGTGTGTGTGCATGTGTGGGGCTGGTGGGTGAGTGTGGATATGTGCATGCATGTTCATGGGTGGGTGGGTGCCAGTGTGCCTGCATGCATGCAGGTATGCAGTGTGGGTGTGTATGCATGCATGTGTGAGTGTGTGTGTGTGTGAGTGAGGGCCAGTGTGTATGCATGCATGCGTG
>NW_016107758.1:1466531-1476910 GCF_001604975.1 Cebus imitator | reverse complement strand
GTGTATGCATGCATGCGTGAATGTGTGTGTGTGTGAGTGAGGGCCAGTGTGTATGCATGCATGCGTGAGTGTGTGTGTGTGAGTGAGGGCCAGTGGGTATGCGTGCATGCGTGAGTGAGGGCCAGTGTGTGTGCATGCATGCGTGAGTGTGTGTGTGTGAGTGAGGGCTAGTGTGTGTGCCTGCATGCATGACTGTGTGTGAGGGCCAGTGTGTGTGCATGCATGCGTGAGTGTGTGAGTGAGGGCCAGTGTGTATGTATGCATGCGTGAGTGTGTGTGTGTGAGTGAGGGCGTGTGTATGCGTGCATGCGTGAGTGAGGGCCAGTGTGTATGCATGCATGCGTGAGTGTGTGTGTGTGAGTGAGGGCCAGTGTGTGTGTGTGCATGCGTGTGTGTGTGTGAGTGAGGGCCAGTGTGTGTGTGTGCATGCGTGTGTGTGTGTGAGGGCCAGTGTGTGTGCATGCATGCACGAGTGTGTGTGAGGGCCAGTGTGTGTGCATGCATGCGTGAGTGTGTGAGTGAGGGCCAGTGTGTATGTATGCATGCGTGAGTGTGTGTGTGAGTGAGGGCCAGTGTGTATGCATGCATGCATGAGTGAGGGCCAGTGTGTATGCATGCATGTGTGAGTGTGTGTGTGTGAGTGAGGGCCAGCGTGTGTGTGTGCATGCGTGAGTGTGTGTGTGTGAGTGAGGGCCAGTGTGTGTGCATGCATGCGTGAGTGTGTGTAAGGGCCAGTGTGTATGCATGCATGCATGAGTGTGTGAGGGCCAGTGTGTATGTATGCATGTGTGAGTGTGTGTGTGAGTGAGGGCCAGTGTGTATGCATGCATGCGTGAGTGAGTGAGGGCCAGTGTGTGTGCATGCATGCGTGAGTGTGTGTAAGGGCCAGTGTGTATGCATGCATGCGTGAGTGTGTGTGTGTGAGTGAGGGTCAGTGTGTGTGCATGCACGCGTGAGTGTGTGTAAGGGCCAGTGTGTATGCATGCATGTGTGTGTGTGTGTGAGTGAGGGCCAGTGTGTGTGCGTGCATGCGTGAGTGTGTGTAAGGGCCAGTGTGTGTGCACACATGGGTATGCACACGCATGTGTGTTTGTGGGTGAGCACAAGCATGCCTGCAATGTGTGAATTCACGCACATGTGTGCATGCGGAGCCTGACTTGTGGCCACACAGCACAGCAATGGTGTCTGGCTCAGTAGGTACAACAACCTCATCAAAGCCAACGGCATCTAAAAGAGGCTGCCTCGCCGGACAGGGGAGGAGGCAAGTTCTTTCGGGAGGCCTGGCGGGCTCAGGGCAGCCCACGTGCATGGATGGAAACCAGGCCACGGTCTGCGGGAGCCTCACTGCCAAGTGCATGGGTGCCTTGCTAGCCAAGTGCAAGCAAGGCCATAATTCAGGGATACACGGCTCCCCCCTCGAGGTCCCCACACCCTATGCCACGTGTAACACACATTCTACACAAACAGACCCTGCGATCTCAGCCACACATGAGCACAACACCCTGGGCATGGCAGCAGGCACAGTGTGGGGCAGGGGAGTGGCCAATGCCACCAACAGCAGTGCCAGCCTGGCCTGAGATGCTGATACCCTGGCGCGTGGGGGTATGGGTGGGGTTTATGCACAGATTCCTCAAGGCCAAGGTAAGGCTGAGCAAGACATGTACCAGAAAGAGAAGGAGGCCATTTTCCACTGCCCCAAGGAGGGGCCGCCCAGATCCACCCACGGGATCCCCAGTCTTCCTGACTCTCCTTCCTGCTGAAGCCATGATAGTTTGCCAAAAGTCCCGTGAATCAGTTCTGTACTGACATCCCTCCGAGGCCCCACCACTTCATCAAACCTTTTGCAGGAGAAGGTGAGCAGGTGGTGGGTGAGTGATGGCTGGGTACAGGCCACCACAGGTGTGTGGTGATGGACAAGTGGGTGGACAATGGACCAACCCTTCCCTGCCCAATGCTGCTGGGGGACTCGCCAGCCCACCCCCACCTCCCCCCACCCCGAGTCTTGTCCATGCAGGGCTCCCAGGCCTCACTTGGTCCTGGCACCAGGACAGCATCTCTGGACAGCTCTGCCTGGGCACTGATGCAGCCGCCCTGCCCCCCCCCCCGCCCTGGGGCCCCCAGGACTGGCTACTCGGAAGCCCCTCCCATTGACCTCTTGGCCTCAGCCTGCTGAACACCTTGTCCTCTCTAGCCTAACATCCCAGGAGAAGCCTCTGCACAAACATCATTCCTGGGAAGCTCTGCATCCCCACAGCCCCCGAGTCTCCACACACCCTTCCACACTGACCCCGATCCCTGGGAGCCACTGGGGACATCCAGCCCCAGCAGGGTGTGCAGTGTGTGCTTTGGCCTGGGGCTTTCTTGCCCCAGGTCCCATGTCCTCACCCCTTCCTCCCCTGACACAGCCCTTCCCCATCTACTGACCTGCCTGTCGCTCACCAGGACATCTTCCGACCCTGGCCCTGGCTGCCCAGTGTGACGACCTTATCCATGGTGAGAACGGAGAAACACTTTGCTAAACCATTCACTCACCAACACGCCCCTGGAGCCCCTCACCTCCCAAGACCACCCATCTGAACTATGACTTGTGTCCCCTAATAAGGCAAGTTGAAGTCCCGGACAATCATGGTGGCTCACGCCTGTAATCCCAGCACTTTGGGAGGCCAAGGCAGGTGGATCACCTGAGGTCAGGAGTTCAAGACCAGCCTGGCCAATGTGGTGAAACCCCATCCCTACTAAAAGTACAGAAATTAGCTGGGCATGGTGGCGGGTGCCTGTAGTCCCAGTTTCTGAGGCTGAGGCAGGAGAATCACTTGAAGCTGGGAACAGAGGTTGCAGTGAGCCAAAATTGCACCACTGCACTCCAGCCTGGGCGACAAGAGCAAGACTCCATCTCAAAAATAAAAAAAGATCTGTGAACATGGCTTTATTTGGACATAGGGTCGCTGCAGATGATGAAAGTAAGATGTCCTTAGAGCGGCACCCCATCCAATGTGACTATTGTCTTTTAAGAGGGGACATTTGGCTGCAGAGACAGACATGCACGCAGGGAGAACACCATGGGGTGAGGAAGGCAGAGTGGCCAGCAGGCCCCCGGAAGCCGGGGCGAGGTCTGCACCAGGGTCAGAGCCCTGCAGCCCCTCAGTCGAGGCCTTCCACCCTCCAGGACCACGGCCAGTTCACTTCCGCTGCCCCAGCCACGGGAGCATTCAGAGGAAGAACCCCGGAAACTAGATTCTGCCGCAGCCTGAGCAGCAAGACGGGGTGGGAGACTGAGGCATCGCCAGGACCCAGGCAGCCCCAGCCTCTCGCGCAAGGTCCTGCAGCACCATCGCTTACGTGTTCGTGGGTTTATTTTGAGAGCAGCTGAACCAAAACCAAACAAGAGGAAGAAGGAAAAGAATGAAAACAGCAGCCTGACTACACTTCGGAACGCAGGCGTGAAAGCACCAGAAGAGAGCTGGGATGCCTCTGCCAGCAGGACACCAAACTCTGCACACGCAGACAGCGCACCCCTGGGGTTTCGGGGAACTGGAGGGCTCCGTGGACTCACATCGCACGAAAGCGCAATGGAGAAAAGCACCAGAGTCTCCAGGAGGCCACGGAAAAGTATCTGTGAAAGTTCCTACCTCAAACTAGAAAACTCTTAGAAGAAAACGGAGGAGGAAGCTTCGTGATGTTGAATTTGGCAACGATTTCTCGATTATGACAGCAAAGGCACAGGCAACAAAAGAAAAAGTAGGTAAGCTGGACTTCATGTGCATTTTTGAATATCAAAATATTTGTAAATTACATATCCAATAAGGTATTAACATCTAGAATATATAGAAATGTCCTAAAACTCAAAAATAATTTAAAAAAAAACGTTCAAAAAATTGCCAAAGGACATGAATAGACATTTCTCCAAATAAGATATGTAAACGGGCAATAAGCACGTGAAAAGATGCTCAGCGTTGCTCATCACTAGAAAAACACAAACCAAATCCACACTGAGATGGCCATATGCGCGGCTCATGCCTGAATCCCAGCACTTTGGGAGGCCAAGGCCGGCAGATCACCTGAGGTCAGGAGTTCAAGACTCACCTGGCCAACCTGGTGAAACCCCGTCTCTACTAAAAATATAAAAATTAGCTGGGAATGGTGGCGCACACCTGTAATCCCAGCTACTTGGGAGGGTGAGGCAGAAGAATTGCTTGAACCTGGGAGGTGGAGGTCGCAGTGAGCTGAGATCACACCACTGTACTCCAGTCTGGGTGACAGAGCCAGATTCTGTCTCAAAAAAAAAAAAAAAGTTAAACATAGAATGATCACACCACAGGACCCACCACCCCACTTCCAGGTAAGTACCAGAAGAACTGAAAGCAGGCTCTTAAAGAGAAACGTGTCCATTCATGTCCCGAGCAGCATTCCGCTCAGCAGCTCGAATGTGGAAGCAGCCCACATGTCCATCAGCAGGCAAGCAGAGAAGCTGGATGTGGCCCCCGCACACCAGGGGCATCACTCAGCCTTGAGAGGAAAGGAAACCCTGACGCCGGCCACCCCATACATGAACCTCCAGGACACGGTGCTGAGTGAAAGCAGCCACTCACAGCACAGCAAGTACCATGTGCTTCCACGGATGTGAGGCGCCCAGAGGCGTCAGAGTCACAGACAGAAAGCAGAATGGCCCCGTGGCCCGGGCGGGGAACGGGAGCGAGTGTGGAATGGAGACAGAGGCTTGGTTTTGCAAGATGAAGCAGCTCTGGAGAGGGAGGTGTGACCGCTGCACAGCCGTGAGAACAGACTGAGCTACCCACACCTGCCGGGATTCCGATGGAAAGTCTGTGCTATGTGCGTGGTACTGTAATGTTTGTGAAAGGCATGTGTGGCATGATCTCATTTTGGCAAAAAAAACTAAAAATGAAAACAAGTTACCCATAACCGTCCTGATAAATCCTCATGGCAAGGTGCAAACGAAGGGGCATTCCCTACTGTGGGGAAATGTACAGCTGCCAGAAATGTACAGAAGGCATGGCAGAAGCAGTCCGGTTCAGGAACAGGCTGGGACGCGCCACTAAACCTGGCCAAGGCGATGAGGAAATGGGAAACAGATTTAAAATACTGGAAAGGGGCCGGGCACGGGGGCTCATGCCCGTAATCCCAGCACTTTGGGAGGCCGAGGCGGGCAGAACACCTGAGGTCAGGAGTTCAGGGCTCGTCTGAACAACGTGTGAAACCCCCTCTCTACTAAAAATACAAGAATTAGCCGGGCCTGGTGGTGCATGCCTGTAATCCCGGCCGCCCAGGAGGCTGAGGCAGGAGAAGCGCTTGAACCTGGGTGTTAGGGGTTGCAGTGAGCCGAGATCACACCACGGCACTCCAGCCTGGGTGACAACAGGGAGACTATGTCTCAAAAAAAATTGGAAAGCAAGAGACAAATCCGGATCAGATGGAGAACTCTTAATCTAAAAGAAATTCAGTCCATTAAACAGACTACAAAACCCCTGCAGAAGTCACCGTAGGAAGATGGAAGAGAATACACGCAGAGATGCCGTAGAGATGACAAGCAAATCTGACTCTGCCATGTCAGTGTTTTCATAACTGGCTGATGGCACACAGATAATAAAAACGTGTTCACCACTGTGGTAATTTGGTGTGCTTTGTCTGTTTATGATGTTGACCGTGTTTATGAAGGCCAGACACTTCCTCTTGTGACACTGATGAAATTCGTCATGGACCTGGAACACCTAAGTGCGTGATTCATGTTTGCACAGGGGAGGGAGGGCCTCTCGTTTGGTCTCCTGGGGAGTGAGCCTCATAAGGCCTGTGGCTGATGGTGCTTCTCAGCTGGGCCTGAGGCTGGAGAAGCAGCCTGTGAGGGCACCCCATGCCTTGATGATGCCCAGTGCACAGTCCATGAGCACCCAGCTTCCACAGCGCGCTGGGCAGACAGCCCCCAGTGGCTGAAGGTGCTCATGGCCAGAACCAGAGGCGTTAGCACCTCCACTGAAGCACGTCCAGGGGCTCTTTTGGGCCCCCCCGCGGGGCACAGCACGTTTCCTTCCATAAACTAGGGTTCCTAACTACCCACAGAGGATGGTTTTCCTATCACAGAGCCCCCACGGTCCCGTGGTTTGTTAAACAGCTCAGTGACAGGACAGCAAGTCCAAATGCCCAGCGGCCAATTCCAGGACCCCGCTTCGGGGGACATGTGGTGGTTTACGGAGTGCAGGTCAGCCTTCGCCAGGGCAGGAGCCAACACAGTCAGGTCGGCTGGTCAAGCGGAAGGACGGCTTCCCTGGAGAAATGCTGGGTCGCAGAGGACAGGTGGGAGGGGCTCGGAGGGGCGTGCTGGGGCTGGGAGTGAAGACTGGCCGGTCTGGACTTCGGGGCGTGGCGTAAGGTAAGCCCCTGCCCGGGTTCCCCAGCAGGGCAGGGATGGCTGTGTGCCTCAGATTTGCAGTGCGTCAGCTGAAGGGGAGGGCAGGGGAGACGGAGACGGAGAGGGACGGACTCGGGGCAGTGGGGCGGGTCCTCGGAAGTGGTGAGTCCAGACGAGGGCACAGGGTGTCCTTGTACTGCTTTTTTGTGAGTCTGAGAAGAACTAAAATGAGTAAATAAACAAACAGTAAACAAATAACTAAATACAAGCCCAGTCAGCTGATTTCAGGTCTGGGGTGAGAATATAGGCAGTGTGGGGGTTCAGCTGGATGCATCAGAAAGCCAGGCCGGTGTCAGGGCCAGGGGCGCGGCTCCCACAGCCAGAGATGACACCATTGAAGGGAGGTTTAAAAAAGGGAGACCTTCCCTTCCCACATATCTAGTGGAAGCAGACAGCATTGCTGGGGGTAGGCAGCACGATCAGGTTCCCTAACCCTGGACAAGGCACTGGGGAGCCCCCAACCCCAGACAAGGCACTGGGGAGCCCCCAACCCCAGACAAGGTACTGGGGAGCCCCCAACCCCGGACAAGGCACTGTGGAGCCCCCAACCCCGGACAAGGCACTGGGGAGCCCCCAACCCCGGACAAGGCGCTGGGGAACCCCAACCCCGGACAAGGCGCTGGGGAGCCCCCAACCCCGGACAAGGTGCTGGGGAACCCCAACCCCGGACAAGGCGCTGGGGAGCCCCTAAACCCAGACAAGGCGCTAGGGAGCCCCCAACCCCGGACAAGGTGCTATTCCGTAAGTTCAAAGACACGTGTTCCACTCAGCATCCACACGTAACAACGCTGCCCTCTGAGCTGCCTCTCCCGTCTCTGTCCCCAACTCTGTTCTCTCCCGTCTCCATGTCCTTTCTCTATTCACACAGGCTTAGATGAACAAGACACTGGTCGTCAATCCTGGGCCCGGTGAAGCCCCAAAAGCACATCAGGAAGCCCCTCTCACCCCCAAGTCCAGAAATGGTGCCAACTGTCTCCACGCCCTGTGGCACTCTGTCCTCTGCCGCCTACGGGAAGCCGACCGCTGCGTCCTCACTCGGTCTGTCCCAGACAGAACAGGGTCTTAGGAAGAAGGACAGGAGCCTTCAAATGGGATGTGGAAACCACGTCTCAAGATAAGAGTCTCATTTCTTTTAAGTAAAGCGACCCTTTTGTGATGTCAAACAGCCTTTCACGCCTGAGTCTCACCCCCGCTTCCCCCTCTTTCTCTCAGACAAGCGAGAACCGAAGTGTGTGCCGAGATGGATGGAGGATAGCAAGGCCGTGGGTGGTGCCCACAGTGGGCACAGGAAGGGCTGGCACGGGCGGGGGGAGACCCTGCTTGAGCCAAAGCTGCTGAGAGTTCTTGGAGCCGCGTGGGAGGGACCCTTGACGGATGCGCCCAGGGCTCAGCAAAGGTGCCTCCAGAGCAGGCAGGACTTCCCGAGCGTGAGTTTCCACCCAAGAAGCCACTCCTATAGCCAGGGGACAACGCCCCAAACCCCACCCAGCAGCTGCATGGACCATTGAGAAGGCCAGGACTGGGCAGCCGGACCAAGGTGAGGCCTACATCTATCTCCAGTCCTGTCTTCACTGAGACAGACTTCCGGGAATTGCTGTCTGGCCTGCTGAGTGGATTTGCCACGTATTTTTGAAGCCCTGTAAAATATTAAAAGCAGACACTATTTTGTCCTTTCTCCACCATTTAGACCACCAAGGCTTGGAGAACACAGAGCGAATGAATGAGAGCCAGGCAGAGGGGTTCATGAGGGCCCCGCCCCCAGACCCCACATTTCTCCGCTCAGAGCCAGCCCACCTCACACACCGTCTCCCTTGCCCCACCCAGAGACAACCCAACCTCCCGCCCCCTCACCAGGGCCAGCCCACCCTCAGGCTGTTCTCCTGCTCTCCTGCTCTCCTGCCCCCTCACTAGGGCCAGCCTGTCCCCCAACCTAGGGCCATCCCGCCATCCCACCCCTCACCAGGGCCAGCCCACCTTCATACTCCTCCCTCAGAGGGCCACCCACCCTCCCGCCTCTCACCAAGGCCAGCCTGTTCCCCCACTCCCTCACCAGGGCCACCCTGCCCTCCTGCCCCTCACCAAGACTAGCCTGTCCCACCACTCCCTCCACCAAGGCCACCCATCCTCCCGCCCCTCACCAAGGCCACCCTGCCCTCCTGCCCCTCACCAGGGCCAGCCTGCTGCCCATGCTCCTCTGGTGCTCATACGTCAGGTCACAGGCGACACACAGGGCGCTGCCCAAGCCTTTGGTCAGGGGCAGGTTGGGGTCAGCTCCCTGGGTCAAGAGCTCCTTCACAACCTGAACAAACACAGACAGGCTCATGAGTGGCCACCATGTCACCTCCCCTGACAGAGGGGAAGTCCCCAGAGCTGGGCCACTCCAGAACTAACCCCTGAAAACTGGGGCCTCACGAAGGCCACCGCTGGCCCTTCCCATGGACCCTGCCCACCGTGGCTCCCATAGAGGATGACGCTGGGCACCAAGCGGCCCTATGCTGGTCCGTTAGGGAGGATCTGGAACTCCACCCAGGTGGGTCAGTTCCAGCACTTTCTCTGTCCCCTGACAAGATAGGGATTCTCCAGTGTGGTCCTAGCTCCCAGGCATAGCCAGGCCCAGGGGCCAGTCCCCAGCACAGGGTTGGGGGGCTCATCTGCCTGGTGCCCAGGTCATCCACCTCTGCCCGGGGCACCAGTGTTGTGAGCACTCAGCCAGACGCAGAATGAGGCGCATCTCCATCCTCCTACTGTGTCCCCAGCCACCAGCTCAGATTGCACCCAGGAAGCAGGACAGCCAGACACGTGTCCTTGGTGTGTGGCTCACACAAGCTTCAGAACAGAGCACTCTTCCCTCCACATCCCTGCCTCTAACAGGGCCTAGCCCTGAGCAGGGGCCCCATTCGGCTTACTGAATGGATGACTCTTGCAGGAGAGAAGGAAGCAGGGAACAGAGATGCTGCCTCTGCAGAAGCCCCTGGGAGCCCCATTCTACGTCACCAATGCCTTCCACTTCTGCAGACCTCTGCTGAAATGTCACCTCATCTGAGAAGCACTTCATGCCACCCTGCTAAAGTGCCTACCTTCCCACAAGTCTCCTCCCTTCACCAAGCTTTATTTCCTTCAGAAGCCTTGTCATTTCCTGAAATTGTGTTACATACTAGTCTATGGTCTGGCTCCCCCAACTAGAATATAGGATCCTTGATGGCAGAGACTCTGTTTAATTCAATACCTAGTGCCTAGAATGGTGCCTGCCAGGTACAGACAGATGCCCAGTAAATAACATTTAAATAACAGATGAATGGATGAACAGTCAGATGGTAGAGCCCTCCATCTGGGTGAATGAAGGATGATGTCTGGGTGGGTGGATGGGTGGACGGATAGATGGATGGGTGCATGCATGAACAGATGAATGAATGGATGAGTGAACAGTTGAGTGGATGAATGAGTGGATAGGTAGCGGGGTGGATACATGAGTGCTTGGTTAAAAGGATGGATGTATAGATGGATGGATAAGAGGATGAATAAGTGGGTGGGTAGCCGGGTGGACAGATGGGCAGTTGGGTGTGTGAACGGGTGAATGGAGGATGCACGGACGGGTGAGTAGATGGATAAGTGGATGGGAAGACGAGTGGGTAGATGGATGGTTGGATAGAAGAGTGGGTGGATGAGTGTATGGACGGGTAGACAGCTGAGTGGATGGGTAGTTGGGTGGACAGATGGGTGGGCAGATGGACGGATGGATGGATAAATGGACGGATGGACGGATGGACAGACGGACGGATGGTTAGATGGACGGACGGACAGACGGACGGACGGACGGATGGACGGACAGATGGATGGATGGACGGATGGATGGATGGATGGATGGATGGACAGACGGATGAACAGACGGATGGATGGATGGATGGACAGACGGATGGATGGATGGATGGATGGATGGATGGATGGATGGATGGACGGA
>NW_016107758.1:1450470-1464796 GCF_001604975.1 Cebus imitator | reverse complement strand
CTCCCTGCCTCCTCTCCCCCTCCTCCCTGCCTCCCCTCCCCCTCCCAGTATCACTCGTGCGCCCATTCTCACACACAGCACTTCTGCACACTCATCCCCATGCTGATGTCAGGACCACACAAGTCACCATCTTGCTGAAGGCCCAGGATCTTTAATATCATTTATAAGTGGGTAAACTGAGGCTCAGTGTGTCATGTGCTCATAGCCAACTGACTTAGGCTGCACCTGCTACCACACGGCAAAGCTGAGACCTGGCCTCAGTTTCCCCACATCCACCCCAGCCGCTGGGCATCTTCGGACTGGTTCCCACACCCAACTTGGTAGGAATTAACCCCCAAGGCAGGCAGGAGGCAGCGGTCACAGGGCCAGCAGGGCAGGGCCCAGGGCTCTGGAAGATGAGACCTGCCCTGGGGTCCTGAGTCAGAAACACAGGAGAGTGACAGAGAAGGGTTGGCAGCACGGGACGGACGGTCACAGCCAGGCCCAAGGCTCCCACACATGCCTGACCAGGCCCTGGGGTAAGAAACCAACTTTATGCCGCCACCCCCCTCCCCGTGCATGCACACGCGTGTGTGTGTGTGTGTGTGCGAGTGCAAAATCCCATCCTCGCCTTGCCTTGCTTCCCTCCCCATCTTCCCACGAGCCCTGGCTTCTACCTGAGACTCAGCCTGAGAAGCGTGTCCGCCTGCTGGCAGCCCGTCGCCCGCCAGGCCCGGCCCTCACCTTGTTGCTGTCCTCCCGCTCACAGGCCACGTGCAGAGCCGTCCTGCCCCCGTCCTCAGGGAGGGGTGTGTGCGCGCCGTAATAGGCTCGGGGAGGGCCTGGCTCATGGCTGAGCTTCAGGCTAGAGGGCAGCAGGTCCACCTGTGTAAAATGGAGGGCTCTGCCAGCGCCCACAGACCTGCCGTGTGCCCACGGGAACAGCAAGGGAGCGAGGGAGCTGCCTCCCCAAACTGTGGGTCTGGAGTCTCACCCCGCGAAACCCTCTTGAAAACCGATGCCTGGCTTTCTGAGTGCTTGTCCCCTGCACGCCTGTCCCCTGCGCGCCTGTCCCTGAGACACCCCAACATCCACAGGGGTCACAGCCATAGTGCCCTCCCCTCCCGGGCCCCCCTCACTGAGCGGCACACACCCATGTCCAGCATGAACATGTGCTCAGTGGCCTCTGTCATGTGCCAGGAACTGGACAAGGGAAAAGGAAAGCATCGGAGCCCCTGCCCTCAGGGCTGGACCCTGTGGAGGAAGGAAGACGGGACCTCAGAGCCCGTGATGAGGGTCTTTTGGGGGGACAGGATGGCTTCAGCCGGGAGGAGGCCCTGGGGACATGGAACCGGCCTCTGTCTGCAAAGACAAACCTTCCAAAAGGCAATGGCAGCCTGCGACGTGTCCTCATGGGGACCCCGTGCTCTGTGGCCTGCCTGAACAAACACGTTCTTCCAATCAACCGTTTTGGCCTCTCGATATCAGAAGCCCACTGGCTAAGGCTGGCATCCGGACGGGTTTTCTGTGCAGGATCTCCACTGCTGGGGCCTCCAGCCAGCAGGCCCTTCGGGCTCGGCATAGGGCATGACTCCATCCAGGCTTGCCCGGCCAAGGCCCCACACCCCCGCCGCGCATCGCGAGGCACACACCTTGCCGGGATTGTAAGTGTCGTCCTCGTCGGCTGCCTTGGCATCCACGTCGGTGATGGCGTGCAGCAGCAGCTCCACAATCCGGACACCCTCCTCCCCAGGAAGGGCTGCGGCGATGTGGAGTGGTGTCAGGGCGCCCAGCTGTGGAGGAAACACCAGGGCGGGGTGAGGCACATGCTCGTGGGGAGAGACAGGTGAGGCACCTGGGGGACCCAAATGCCAGGGACATGGCTGAGACTCCAAGGGCACCATTCTCAGCCTCACCAGCCCCACAACATGCAAGATGCTGGTCCCTGAAGGCAGCGTGGACACAGCTCCCAGCACACTGAACAGACCACACCTGCTGCTTCCAACACCTAACACACCCGTCCACCAGGGCCACGGGTGAGAAGGCTTGCCCCGAACCAGTGTGATTTTAAGCCACCATCCACACGCTCATCTAAGAAAAGCCCCTCCTTGCCCTTGCCAGGCCCATCAGCTCCTGTGGCCTCCTGACTCCATCCCCTGACCTGTCCATTCTCCATCCAGTGTCCCCATCCATCAGCCGACAGCATCCGTAGATGGCACCCCGACTCAGCAGTGACACAGAGATGTTCATAGGGGCCGTAGCCTCTGAAGGCAGCCCTGCCAGCCCAAGGGAGAGCCCGGCTGGGAATGGACAGTGGACCTTGGGTCAAGAGATGCTCCCCAACCCCTTAAAGACCAGCCTCGCTCAAACAGGAAAGAGAAAAGCACCCAGGAGGGCCCCCTGAGGGAGAGCCAGAAGAGCCTGGATGGTAGAAAGAGCCACCAGCATGGAGACCAGTCAGAGGAACTTGGGGAGAGCAGCTGGGTGTGCCCATGCAGGCCCATCCACCAATGACCCAGGAAGATGGCTGGGGCATCCGAGGCAGAGAGCAGGGCAGGGTCCAGGCAGCTGCTGACTCCCAGAAGAAGCGGGACACTCCCAGCTTGACAGCAGCCCCTGGGACCCCCACACAGCCCAACACCCACACCCTCAAGCATGACCAGGGCAGCAGCACCTACGCCCAGCAGAGGCATGCAGCAAGAGGAGAGAAACGGGAGCACAGTGCAGGCATCGCCTGTTGTGGGGAAGGCCGGTGCTGCAGGCGACAATCTACTGACCCCAGAGAGACGCAGACCCACGCAGCCAAGGGGAGAAAGGGCAGCCCGCCACTCCGTGGCAACCGCAGCCCCAGCCACCAGGAGGCACATGGGGCTGTGCGTTCCTGACAGTCAGCTGAAGGCCACACACTCGTTACACGTCATGTCACCCCTAAAACAGCAGCAGCAACGGCAACAACTGAGCTAGTAACAGAACCGACCCAGCTGAGGCATGCATCAAGAGACGATTAAGCTGAGGAAGTTCCCAAAAACAGCAGAAGCACAAAGACATAGAAAACAGTGCAGAACAAAATCTGGGGACATGAGAGAGAGCTGGAGTTCTAACATCTCTCAGGTAGGAGCAGAGACATGGAGAGAAATACTACAGAAATAATACAAGAAAACTTCACAGACTAGCAGCTCTGACCCAGTGCTAAGCTGACGTAATAGGGAGGGGGGAATTAACCCTTACAAAGACACAGGAGTTCAGGGGGCATCACACTTCTTATTAAGACCCACAAGTCCTGGAAAGGCAGAAGACAGTGAGGCAGGACCTTCAGAGGTCTAAGGGAAAACAGTTTGGAACCCAGAATTCTGTACCCAACTAAACTATTATTCAAGCAAGAGGGTAAATGGTGGCATTTTCAGCAACATGAGGGCTCAGTTTCCCACCACAGACCCTCTCCAAACAGATGGCGGATGACACTCTGCCAGGAGCACAGAAGGAATCCAAGGGGAAGTTGCAAGGCACAAAGTTCAATGAAGAGCAAAGAACCCCCTAACTTCCAGGTCCAGGTAAGGCTGGCAGTTAGAGTGGGACCTGGAGCCAGGATCCCGAGAAGGTGCTGACGTTCTGCTCTCGCTGAGAGAAGCTTGTTCCGTCTGCTCTGCGTTTCCTCATACATTAATATTAATAAGATCCCGTTGGGCATAAGTGTATAACCAGGTTGTAGAAAAACTGTGGTTCTGCCCAACCTGAGATGTAGGCATCCTTTCTCTGACAGCCAAATCCCGACATCTGGCGGTGACACATTGTGGTGTTTGCAGGAAAACGTGGCTCTTGGAGATACACTGTGAGCCCAGTGCTGCCACCAACGTTCAGTATGAACATTTACATACTTGGCAATTCTGTGAAATACCAGGCATTATGGGAATTAACCAAGGAGCTGCAGCTCTGCTACAGCGAGCATTGCTGTGCCCGGAGCCTTGACAGTGCGGCTGAACAGTGAGGGGCCTTGCGCCCCCAACAAGCAAAATGTCCACAGGAAAAGGACTCCTGATGGCTTCAGACCCCAGAACAAATGCTCAACCCCACCACCAATAAAAGAAATGCAAATTTAGGCCATGCTGAGGTGTTGTTTTCCAACTGTGGAGGGGTGGCAGCTGTGCCTGACAAGGCTCCAGGGGCGTGAATGCCAGTCTTGCTGGTGGCGTGTGGCAGGCAAGTCCCAGGAAGGCCACTTGGCACCTGCTCTCCTAATTCCTAACACATGGGGTCAGCAAGACCACTTTTATTCTTGTAGATAGAATTGCACATGTTCTGCAGATGTCTGGGTCGATTTCTGTGTGGCACCTTTGTCATTTCGGTAGTGATGCATTCATCTGGCCCCTGTGGATGCGACAGTTGATTTACACATGTTTCTAACAGGTGTTTGAAACTGGCCCCATCATCCCGTAGAACTGATGTTTATGGTTTCTTTTGAATAAACATAGAAATTGACCCTCCCAATCTGAAAACTTGAGAAGGTTAAGTTTATCTCAGCTTCTTTCTCAGAAAACCAACCCTCAGACCTCCCAGACAGCATCAAAGAGCTGAATGCACCAGATCATGGCATCCAGAGAGTGAGACGGCAGATGTCCTTCCCTTCATGACTGCCTCATCTGCCACCTGAGTCCTGCTAGCCAACTCCTCTTCCTCACTCTGCCTAATTCATGTTTTCCCAAACACGGTTACACTTCCTCCTTGCAACATAAACCCCTAATTGTAGTCAGCTGTGGAGATGGATTTGAGACTGATCTCCCATCTCCTTGGTGGCAGCACCCTATTAAAGCCTTCTTCCCTGGCAATACTCATCTTAGTGGTTGGCTTTCTGAGTGGCAAGCAGCAGGACCTAGATCAAACTCCTGCTGTTTCGGTAACAGATTTTGGTTCCCTGACCAGGAACGCATTGCTCATGGCTCAGCTGCTATGGGCTGAGTTCTGAAGCGCCCCCCGCCCCTTCAAGCAACTGCGTCACGCTTTTTTGGCTGAAGACAGATTCTGATCTTTCTCCTTGGTCACACCACTGCCAGCCCCAGCAGCATTCCTGGCTGCCTAGGAAGAACAGTCTTTGAAATTTGACATTTGTGTCCGGGTGGGTGACTATCTTTTGTGGACACCAGACAGCAGGATCTGCTCCCATCAAGTTGGGGAAATTCCAAAAGAATTTCCATTTGCATGTTGAACAGGCCTGACTGACTGAGAGAGTAAGCACCCGACTATTTCAGTTGGGACACCCTTGGGGCGTGTTTGTTGCTGCAGCAGTTGGATTGTGTTTTGGTGATTGTTTGTGTGTGTTGACAAAGTCACGGGAAATCAGAATAAACTCATCTTCTTTTTGGCCCTGATATTCTTTGGACTCTGGAGAAGTTTGTCTTCTCCATGGGCCTCATTTTACATTTGAATGGGAAGGTGAGATGGAGTTCCCTGTATCCAGGATTTTATGCTGCTGTTCTAAGCAAGGTTAGGCCTGCTTAATAGATTATGTTCTTCTGTGGTACTGTTTAGCCTCAGTGTTCTCTGGGGAGGTTTGGCCTTTTAAAATAAAACCAATATGGAAACTGCTTTACCCCAAAGTTTGGTTCACAGCCTTCATTCTATTACCTATTAGGGCAAACAAAGTTTGGCCATGTGAACATGTCTGTTAACTGATGAGTTTGTATTGCTATCTCATGGCTAGAGTTCCAAGGTAAAAGCTATTGAATCTGTGTGTGTGTGTGTGTGTGTGTGTGTGTGTGTGTGTGTGTATGTTTAGGTGTGTTTATGTTGTACATTGATTGTTGTATGTTGTGCCTACAAAATTGGCTTATAAATAACTAAGCTCATAAATTAAGAAGTCCAAACAATTTTCAAGTTCACATGACTTAAGTAAATCTTAAACATACTGAATTTAACATTATTATCAAGATAAAAATACAAATGTTTTTGACATTGTCAGTATATATATTTATCCAGGTTTATATTTGTCTCTGCTAGATATTTTGAGGTTCCAGGGTTTGGCACAGAAGGTTATAAAACTATAAATCCAGCCAAAACAAAATGATCCTTGTGTGACTTTTTTGACAAGAATTGAGTACATGTAAATGAGAATAAACAGTTGTAGTTTTTT
The DNA here is from genome assembly GCF_001604975.1 of Cebus imitator. Taxonomy (NCBI): domain Eukaryota; kingdom Metazoa; phylum Chordata; class Mammalia; order Primates; family Cebidae; genus Cebus; species Cebus imitator. The sequence goes on along the minus strand of NW_016107758.1, from coordinate 1,458,693 downwards.
GTAATTTGAAATCTTAAAGTCATTTTTCATGCTCCTTGGATATCTGGGTCATTTCCAATTAAGAAAGGCTTATGATATTGGGAAACATTTTTTTAATTGTGGAATATACTCATCTATAAAATGCCAATATTTCTTGAAAATTAGTATCCTTAGAATTCTCAGGATTTCTTGCTTCCTCGTTTTTCACTAAAATTTAAGGTTAGTAAGAATAAAGATTGTAGTTAATATATGGTTATATATATAAGATGTGCCAAAGAAGATGTGTCCTTATTGAAAAAAAGAATAGTTTTGTCTAATTCAAAAGTTACCTAGGCCAGGCATGATAGTTCATGTCTGTAATCCCAGCACTTTGGGAGGCCAAGGTGAGATTGCCTGCATTCAGGAGTTTGAGACAAGCCTGGGTTACATAGCGAGAACTTGTCGCTACTAAAAATTAAAATTATCCAGGAATGGTGGCACACACCTGTAGTCCCAGCTACTCAGGAGGCTGCGGTGGGAGGATCACTTATGCCTAGGAAGTTGAGGCTGCAGTGAGCCATGATCGTGCCACTGCATTCCAGCCTGGGTGACAGAGCAAGACACTGTCTCAAAAAAAAAAAAAAAAAAAAAAAAAAAAAAAAAAAAAAAAAAAAAAAAAAAAAAAAAAAAAAAAAAGAAAGAAAAAAGTTACCTAAAGGTTGATTTGAATTATGAACTTGAAAAGATTATTTATGAAACAAGGTATTAATAGAAAGGAACCTGTAAGTAGGGGAGAGAGATGTAAAGAAATTTATGCATATTAAGATGTATTTTCATTAAGGAAAGTTATAAAGAGAATAATTTTGTATGAGGAAGAATCTTGTGTGGTAAATGTCTGTCCTAAAATAAAATGACCGGTTACTTAAAAAAGAAAAAAAATCTAAGATGAAAGAGAGTCCAAGCATGTCATAGATGGTCTGTGTAAGGCATAGGTAGTTTTTTGTTTGTTTCTCTGTGTGTCTACCTTCATGTACATATAGACAAAACAGAAAGTTGAAAAATTTTAGATAATATTCTTTAAAACTTGATAGAAAACTGGATAAATTTGGCTGATGAGCATTGTCCATAGTTAAAGCTCCTAGTCTTAATGAAGGGAAATTAAGAAATACTGTAAAGAAATGCATTGGCAGTTTGACAATTCTTTTTTAATAGAGTTATGCATGAAGCCAGATTTAGCATGGAGCCAGATTTCACATCCATGCTTGCATTGCTTTGTCTCACACTGTATTTGCTCTTCTGCATAGGTAGTACCAGCACTAAAGGACTTACTGGCCACATGCCTCAAGCAAATGTCTTAAGTACACAAAATGTATAGTGCTGTTGGTGGCCTTAAAGATATTAATTTGTATACCAGGTATGAAATATTCGTCATACTTTTTTAGGCTCTCAGGAACATTGAAGCCTCTATGGTAAACTCAGTAGGAGAAAAAATGGGTGTTGGTTTCCCATTAGCTTTGGCTTTTACATTTCACTGATGTGCTGTTTGTTCTCCTTCAGGTTTTACTTATATGTCCATATATATAAAACCATTGATGTTTTCTAGCTTCTAATGGAAGGCCTGTATTTGGTTCTATAAACAGTCACTTTGTTTCCTATGCATTTCCAACAGTTCATCATTTGCTCTGTTTATCTAAAGTTCCTAAGCTACCTTTATTTATCAAGCCTCCAAAAAATAATAGGGCACACCAACCATTTAAAATTGGATTGATTTTGCTTACCTCTGATGAGCTAGAGAGCTGTAAGAGCATTAAGTTTCCTGGCAATAAATAAAACATGTATACGTTCTGAAAAGAAATAGTATATTATTTATTTTCTTATTTGGGAAAGTAGGTGAGAGTAGCAAAGTTCACATGGTGTTTATTTCCAAGATAATTCAATTCCATCAATAATCTGAGTTGGTTTCACATCTTTTCCTTTAAGTAATGAGGATAAACAGTGACATGGGTACAAAGCTTCAGTGTTCAGGAAAGATTGGCCTTGGCCTTAAACCCATATTGACTGGGATTTCTCTCAAATTACTTACTTGTGTTTACAGTTACAAAATCAAGTGGCATTCACTTGGATTAAATAGTAATTTTTAAAAGTAGGAGTTTCTAGTGATTTCTGATCCCAAGCCTTTTGTCACTGTTGGGCTTCCAAGTGTGTGTGTGTGTGTGTGTGTGTGTGTGTGTGTGTGTTTTAAATTTTCCAAGTGTGTTCTTTAAAACAAAATATGTATAAGTGTTGCACTGGTTTGAAGATTCTAATGGTGACAGTTACCTAACAAATTGTCAATACTGTATCTAGAAATCAATCTTGGAAATGTGTGAAGATGCACTTTGAAAACATATGAAAAGAAATTATCACATGCTTGTCCTTGATTTGTCCTTTCGTTGCTGTATCACACTTAAATGAAAGGAGATTATCCTCGTACTGAATTTTCAAAACTGATATTTGCATTTACCATTTTTTCTCATGGAAACTTCATTGTCTTACTTTGATAAATTTGGCATTTTTTATGTTTTTGGTCACTGTTCTGTCCCTAGAATGCTAGCAATTAGGAATCTACAGGGAGTTAACTTCATCACTCTGATACAGTAGTTGGAAGTGCTGCTAGCGGTAACTTCTAGACACCAAATCACAGCGTTTTAATTTGTGACATGTTAGAGAGAATGATGGGACCTTCTGCAGCATAAATGTCCTGTTAACATTCCTGTGCTGTTGAGTCACAGGGCTTTGACCCTGGGTCTGAAGATGGCACCGACCCTGCTATGAACACTGACGTCGGTCAGAGCCTCGACTTCACACCTGGGAGAAGGTGACCATCAACATGAACTGCTCTTGCAAGACACGGGGCCAGAAATTAAAACTATTTGATCCTTCTAGGCCCAGAGACTATCGTAAAAGAGGTGAGCACTTGAGATTGCACGGGGCAGTTGTGAGAGATAAAATTAGTTCAGAGTTTTTCTATAAATTAAACAATATCAAAAGCACATGGATATAAGGCCAGTGTCTGGGCCCCTGTGTCAAAATAATAGGGTTTTCTTGGAGCTCTGATCTTCTCTTTAACAGAAAATTGTAAAAGGTTATAAACATTTTATGTAAATCTTACTTTATGTTTAAACTGATTAAAATAAATTTGTTTACAAGTTTTTATTAAAATTAGTTTTAACATTAATAATACATTATACAAAGGTAAAATGTTTTTCTTTTTTCAATAAAATTTTTGTATAACATTAATAAGAGATAACAAAATCTTTTTTTACTTTTTGAGTAAGCTGCAGAATAAAAGGAGAGAGAGACAGATTCAGTTGGCCTCATGCTGTCTTTATTAGGCCATATTGTTTGGGAAACTGATTCTCCTATCAAAGAGTAAAGGTTTTTGTGGGGGGGGTTGAAACATTTAAATTATTTTGGCTAAAGGAACGGAAATTTTATAGTGACCTGTGTGTCTCTAACCTTTGATATTTGACAAACTCCAAAAGCAAAATTTCAAGTTTCAAATTCAGTCTTCTTTACCTCAAACTAGCTCTTTGGGGGATATCGGGCCCCCAAAGTCCAAGAGAGACATATTAGGATTATTTGGTATGTTAGAATTATACAGAAAGCATTGTCAAATGCAAAGTGGTGTTCAGCTTTCTCTGGGTTATATGTATATAGACGTACTGTTCATATGTGTTTCAGGATGGTATGACATTCCTGAAATTCTGATATGTCTTAATATATGTTTCAGGGGTTATCACAATTATTGTTAAATTGTTGTATGACACAGAAATAACCAAATTTCCTTGTCAACTGTGTCTTTAACTATGGTTGTCCTAAGACTTTTGTCATCCACAATTATTGTTTTGCTTTGATTTTTTTCAAAAATCAAAGTTATAATCAGCTGCAGTCCAGGGCTTGCTTCTCTGGGCGAGTTCGTGGAAAGGACTATTGGATGCAGGTTTCTGATAAGTTTGGAGATTATGCCATTGGAGAGGAAACTTCCAGGATTCTAATTAAAAAGCTGGTGTTGCCAGGCACAGTGGCTCATCCCTGTAATCCCAGCACTTTAGGAGGCCAAGGCAGGCGGACCACCTGAGATTGGGAGTTTGAGACCAGCCTGACCAACACCACAAAACCCAGTCTCTACTAAAAATACAAAATTAGCCAGGTGTGGTGGTATATGTCTGTAATCCCAGCTACTTGGGAGGCTGAGGCAGGAGAGCTGCTTGAACCCAGGAGGCGGAGGTGGCAGTGAGCTGAGATGGTGCCATTGCAATCCCAGCCTGGGCAACAAGAGTGAAATGCCATCTCAAAAAAAAAAAAAAAAAAAAAACAGTTGGTGTTATCCCCAGTATGACTGCTAACCCAGTATGAAGCAGAGCAGGAGGTGACTGGATGGACTGAACTAATGGAGAAATGAAGCCATTTTTTGTGGCTTTTTTTTGAAACACTGCTGGTTCTTTTTGTTTCATTTTTCAGAGTCTGGAGAGCTTTTATCTTTTAAGCGGTTACATCCTTTAACAATTGAGTAGAGTCTACTCTCGCAAACAGAATTTGAGGCTTTTTTCTCTCTGTGCCTGACTTCTCCAGAATTTGGAAACTATGCAATTTTTTTAAATTTGTGGCCATGTGTTTGTTTGGGTACATTTACGAGGAATCTTTCTTTTGTAATGGGACACAGTTGGAGGAGCTGATTACTCTCCCAGGGCTTTGACTGGAACGGTACGTTTTCAGAAGGAGCAGATTGCTTTGAGAAATTGAGATTGGCTTTAACGAGCCAATAAGAATCTCTTAGAAGAACTGGCCTCATACCTTGACTATGCGGTTCCGTTTGCATGCTTCCTGGCCTGCAGTAAGTGGACCGTGTCACTTTCCCCAAGTTGTTTTGGGGCCTCGCGAAAAGTAGCTCTTCCGATTCACGCAGGGATCTGAAGGCACAGATGGATCCTTAGCTTGGCTTGAGAGGCCTTTGAGGTTGAGTCTGAGATTCCCTCTGAAAGGTTCCTGCAAAGCCAACCTAGGAGAGCCTGTATGGACAACGACTCTTGGCTGGGCACGGTGGCTCATGCCTGTAACCCAGCACTTTGGGAGGCCAGAGCAGGAGGGTTGCTGAGCCCAGGAGTTTGAGACCAGCCTGGGCAACACAGTGAGACCCTGTCCCTAAAAAAATTTTTTTTAATTAGCCAGGCCTGGTGGTGCATGCCTATAGTGCCAGCTACTCTGGAGGCTGAAGTAGGAGGATCACTTGTGCCTGGGAGGTCGATCACTTGTGCCTTCTTCCCTGGCAGAGCTCGTCATCTCACCGATCTGTGCGGTGAGCCATGATTACACCACTGCGCTGCAGTCTGGGTGACAGAGTGAGACCCTGTCTCAAAAGAAAAAAAAAGACAATAATTCTTCCTGCTCCTTGTGTAGGTAATCAGGCCATGTATACGGGACTGAAGCTTACTTTGCAGGTAGGTTGGTCTTGCTGTGATTTGTGTTTGGTGGAAGTGGAGGACTGGAAAGAGAAAGATTGTGTTTCAGAAAAAAAATCTAGTATCGGCTTAACCTTGGATTCCTGGGTTGGCCGCATCGTCCCCAATGACATGGCGCTGCCCACACGCCCCTCCTCAGCATGAAGCAGCCAAAGACCCACAGCCTGATTCCTCATGATGGAGGAACTGACAAGTGGGGGGTGGAACGGCCGAACAGCCCCGCAGAACTGATGCTTATGGTTTCTTTTTAATAAACATAAACAATAACCCTCCCATTCTTTAAAACTTGAGAAGTTACATTGGCCTTATCTGAGCTCCTTTCTCAGGAAACCAACCAGCAGGCCTTCTAAATAGTATCAAGGAACAGAGAGTCACTGGATCACAGCATCTGGACAGTGAGGCCCTCGCTCCCTCGCCCATCATGGCTGCCTGTGGGACCACCTGCTTCCTGTTGACCAATTCTTCTGCCTTAGCACTCCTAACTCCTGTTTTCCCACACGTGGTTACATTTCTTCCCTGCTTTACAAACCCTCAGTTTTAGTCAGTTGAGGAGATGAATTTCAGAACGATCTCCTGTTCTCCCGGCTGCAGCACCCGATTAAAGCCTTCTTCCCTGGCAGAGCTCATCATCTCACTGATCTGCGTGGTGGGCGGCAGGATCCGGACAGAACCCCTGGTGTTTGGGTAACATGTTCATTTCTGAACCCACTCAAATGTTTTAATGTTTAAAAACTTTCTATTTGAAAGACAAATGTGTAAATAATATATTCCCAATCAGCAATTAACAGATGAATAAACAAATGAGTAAGTGAAGTATGCTGGTGCCCAGTTTAAAGGCTGTGCCCTTAATCAGCAGCAAAGATGGAGTCCAATCGGTCAACCTAAAAAGTTATGAAATTATCCTGAGTCTTAAACCAAAAATTCTGTTTTCTGTGTAACCTTACGCTTGGAAGAAAAGTTTAATTACCAAGCGGAAAGGCTGGAAACTAGGGGCCTGGACAGGGAGACCCACCTGCCCTCAAACACTCCATCCCACCCGAGTGACAACTGGCAAGGCTGGTGCCCAGAGAGAGCCATCAGCCCTCACCCCGTCAGTACCCTGTGAATAAAGCAAAGGGCCAGAACGATGGATGAGTGTGTATGTAACCGGAGAAGAAAAAAATACTACAAGCAAATTTCACAGCCAAGTGGCCAGGCCCCCATCGTGGATCTGCATAACGGGCCCCCCGTTCTGGGGACACCCAAAGGTGGCCCTGGTGCCAGTTCGTCCCCATCTGGAATATTCTTGGCCACTGCGGACAGCAGTCGTTCCTCGAGTGTGGATGGGCGGATGCAGTGAACGGGAAATGGTGATGGTTTTAGTGTGGATCTTAGAGAAGTAACTGCAGGGCCCCTCAAAGTACAAAGAAAGAACAAGACTTCGGGCCAAGGGGTGAAACGCAGCGGATAACGCCACGTTGAGGCGAAGAGGAAACGCCGCAGCGAGCCCGCGCTGGCCGTCAAACCCCCATCTGGGCCGGTCCCCTGCGCACCCCGGCGGGGCCCTGGGGACTGACGGACCCGCCAGGGAAGCCTCGCCCGCACCCTTCGCCTCCGGGGAGGAGCAGCCGCGGCCGGGGCCGATTCCATTCAGAGCGCCGGGAATTCGGGAAGGACGCGCTGCAGGCAACGGGGGCCCGGCAGGGGCTGCCCGCGGCCCAGGGCACGCGTGGGGACAGGAGAGTTGTTTGAACGAGCTAAACCCGCCGGGCGCGGAGTCCCCGGTGAAACGCGGCAGAAACGCTGAAGCTGCTTCAAGGACCCAGCAGGGGAGTCGACTCGGGGAAAACGCCCCGTGAAGCCGCCCGCGAGCGGCCGGCCGTGGCCGCGGGGTGGGAAGGAGCCGCCCCCGGGACCCCCGGGAGGAAGGCGCGGCCGCGTCTCAGCGGGCCCGGGGCTCTTGCTTCCCGAGAAACCACACACGGCCGGAATCCCCTTCAAAGCGTTTCTCAGCTAAACATCTTGCTGGCGGGATCTGTGGGGCCAATGAGACTCTCAGCACCGAAACCCTTTGCCTCCGCGGCAGGTGTCCCGGTGACGCTGAGCCGGGGCGCACGGGGCCGCCGCCTGCCGAGCACGGTCCCCCCTCCCCGGGGGGCCTTGAGAACGCGCTTCCCCTAAGTTTGCTCCAACACCGGGGAAAAATTACAAGCGTGGTGACACGCACTGAAAACCAGCAGGGCGTCCAGTCCTGTCTGGGGACCTGGGTGGGACAGCGGGCGGTGGGACCCCCGCTCCGGCGCCGCCCCCAACACGCACAGCCGGGGCGGGCCGGCCTCCAGCGCCCGCGAACAAGAGCCCGCCCCGCGCCCCGGGCCCCGGAGTCCGGGCCGCTCCTACCTGCGGGGGGAATCGGATGTCGGTCCGCGCGCCGTGCTCCAGCAGCAGCCTCACCCCGTCCGTGTCGCCGGCCTTCACCGCGAGGAACAGGGCCTGCGTGGGCACGCGGCACAGGTTGGGGTCCGCGCCGCGGCGCAGCAGCAGCTGGATGGTCCGCCAGCGCCTCTTCCGCCTGGAAAACCAGAGCGCTCGTGGGTCCCGCAGGGCAGGCACCCACGCCGCGAGGCCGGACACCTGCACCGCGCCCGGGGCGCGCCCAGCCAGCGAGGAGGCCGGGGAGGGGCGCGTGGGGGTTATGTGTGTGCCGCGACCACACAGCAACACACACAGCACACACACACAAGCCACACCACCGCACACACAGCACACATACACACACAGATCA
>NW_016107758.1:1442695-1449442 GCF_001604975.1 Cebus imitator | reverse complement strand
CCACACCACCGCACACACAGCACACACACACACACCACACAGCACACACACATACACAGATCATACACCACAGCACACACCCCACACAACACACACACACACACAGAGTACACAACCGGTTACACACACAAGCAACACCAAAGCACACACGCATACACACAGCACACAACCACACACACAAGCCACACCACAGCACACACACAGCACACCCCCCCAGCAACACCCACACACACCACACACACATACTCAAACCACACCAGAGCACACACACCGCAGCACACACCCCACACACAGCACACAACCGGTTACATACACAAGCAACACCAAAGCACACACACATACAGCACACAACCAAACACACAAGCCACACCAGAGAACACATAGCACAGCACACACACACAGCACAAAACCACAAACACAAGCCACACCAGAGCACACACACACACACACAGCACAAAACCACAAACACAAGCCACACCAGAGCACGCACACACACACACACACAGCACAAAACCACAAACACAAGCCACACCAGAGCACACACATGCACACAGTACACACAGCAGAACACACCACACACAAGCCACAACACAGCAAACCACAGCACACCACAGCACACACACAGCACACCCACACAGCACACAACCACACACACAGACACACCACACAGCACACAACCACACACAAGCCACACCAGAGCACATACACCCCCCACGGCACACACAGCACACAACCACATACACAGAGCACACCATACATACAAGCCACACCAGAGCACACAATCACACTATAAATCACAGCACACAACCACACAAATCCAAACCACACACAACACACTGCACACACCACTCACACCACAAAGACACAAACACACAGGCACACATACCTCTGAGGGGTCACTGAGCAGAAGGCTGGCCAGCTCGGGAGGAAGCTGTGCCTCTGGAGGGGACCTGGGCCTCAGGAGAGGCTCAGGCCAGGTGGGCAGGGGGCCAGGTGGGCAGGGGGCCATGCAGCTGTGCGCGCGTTTGAGGGAGAAGCTCAAGGGAGGAGGAGGGGCTGGGGAGCAGCGGGAGTGGCTGTGTGCACAGGGCAGGTGTAGGACCCTGCAGCCAGCACAGAACGGGAGGCACGGGAACCAGATGGGCCTCAGGCAGCGGCTCCCAGCCCCGGCTCCAGACCCTCACCACCTGGAGGCCCACGGAGCCCCGTGTCCAGACCCTCACCACCTGGAGGCCCACGGAGCCCCGGCACCAGACCCCCACCACTTGGAGGCCCACGGAGTCCCATGTCCAGACCCTCACCACCTGGAGGCCCACGGAGCTGCATCACGTGGTGCTGGCTCTCCTTGGCTGCGGCTACCTGGCAAAGCTCAGAAACTCAAAATGCTCACCAACTTGTTAACCATAACAAACCCACTGTGTGTTACTAATAAGTAACACTGTCACAAAGTTATTTTACAAAACAAAAGCAATTCAGGAGGAGGGTGGCACTGTTTGCCCCCTTCACTGGATTCCCCTGTCTGCTCTGCGCGGCCCTGGTGGGAGTGAGCAGAGACCCAGCCTGCCTGAGGTAGCAGCTGGACGAAGGAGGAGTATGTGAGCAGCCTTGGGGCGGTGAGCTAGCTACCTGGCGGCACCGGACACCCATTGGCCAGCCTCCGAGCCTGGCCATACCAAAGCCCACATGCCCACCTCTCACTGTCAATGGATCCTCACCCACCTGGTGATGGTTCGACAACAGAACTTGCCCATGTGGGGAAAGCTGGCTCACGAATAGAGGCAGATCTCGGCAGTCAGCACGTCGTCAGGCAGTGCCAGAACACTGTGCTGCTGACGCCGTCTCACCCAAAAAGCCTCTGAATACCCACGTCTCGGTGAGGCGAAAGGAAGCTATGAAAGTCTTGGTGGTGGATGCAAGTGTCGAAAATTCTGCTATTCACTTGAAAACGTAAACTTCACCAGCAACAAATAGCGTCATGTGTTGACCTTAACATGGCAGGCCGTGCTCAGGAGCATCCACAGCCACGTGCCACTGGTCACCCTTCTGATCGAAAACGGGCAGGGGGGTTGGGGAAGATGCGGCATCCTGTTTGCTGCTCTGGCCCCGGGGAGGCGCCTCCTGGGGAGAAGTGGTGTGCTTTGATCTGTGGCAGGCACACATTGGTGTCCTTCCCATGTTTTCTGATCCAGAATATTAGAGGGTGTGTCTGCAAGGAGCAGGCCTACATGCAGTTCGACATTGTCTCTCTGCTTTGTGAGAAGGCGTCCCCCCCGAGTGTGCACTGTGCTCAAGGAATGCCATGTCCCCATGCAGGCTGGGCACTGCTGCCCTGTGGGCTGGGGGCTGCCAGTCTGCATGGCCCTGTCTTCACACCATCCACCAATGTCAACACAAGAAGGCTGACAGAGTCTCAGGGCTATCAAGAGAATCACTTTGACCCCACAGACTCCCCGGAAGCGTCTTGGACCGCCAGGGCTGCACGGACCACATTCTGAGACCCACTGGTCTAGACAGGGTGGCAGCAGGGGTGTGTGGGCTCCCCGGGCAGGTATCACTCACAGGTGCCATGGCTAGGATAGGACTCCCGGCAGTGGCCCCTGCTGAGGCTCCCATAGAGACACTTCAGGCCCGTGCCAAAGGCCACAGCAGGGGTGGGGTGGCTCTGAAAACAGCCCATCACCATGGCACCCCCACAGGCCAGGACATGGCATGGGGCCACCGACACAGGGATGCTCACACATTCAGACACGTCTCTGGACACAATGCCTCCCACTGGCACAGAGAAGGGACGCGGGTCCACTATGCCTATGAGTCAGCCCTGATGGTGGCCCTCCCCCACCAGCCGGCGCCGGGACCTACTCAACCATGGACAGCGCCATCCTCCGTATGGTCCCTTTGTCGGAGCTGCTGGTGCACAGCGAGGGCGAGGCCGTCAGCAGGCTGTGGGACTGGGCGCTCTTCTCCAGCATGGCCTGCGAGAGCTCGATGGGGAAGCTGCACACACACACGTTGGACTCCAGGTTCGTGTCGGCGCTGCACGGAGTGCACTGGTCTGTGTTTCCCAGCGTGTCCCCGAGCCCACTCTCCATGTGGCCGAGGCTGCCCTTCACCAAGGGTGAGTCCCCCTTCAGAGAGCTGCTCCTCCGGTCCACAGAATTCCCAGACTGCCTGGTGCCCTGGGAGACGCCGCACTCCTGGCTGCCCAAGACGTGTGGCCTCAGCTCATAGCTACCCTGCGAGGGCACGTTCACCTCATAGTTCAGAGACTCCAGGTTTGTGTCCATGAGCAATGATGAAAGGATTGGAGCAACTGGAAGTTTTCGAGGCTCCTTTGCAAAGAACCAAAAAAGTATCATTAGAAGAAATTAGACTGACAACCTCATTCTAGGACCTTCTTCAGCAAGGACCAATGCCCACGGCCTGGAGTTGTCTTCCAAGTGCCCAGGCTGAGAAGACCAGGGCAGCTTTTCTGAAACCCTCAAGGAGAAAAGCTCCCCCACCCACGAAGTCATCGCGCAGAAGCCTGCGCCTGACCAGGCCACACCCCAGGCTGCATGGCCCTGTGCGTGGCTGCTGAGCTCACAAAATGTGGCCCGTCCACAGCCAGGTGCTTAGGAGTGAAGGAGAGGTTAGGAAAAGAAGGCAAATGCCTTGATGATGCGGCTTATACTGATCACACACCAACACAATTGGATTCTGAATACATTAGGCTAAATGAAATATATAATTAAAATTAATTCTACCTGTTTTACTTTTTCATGTGGCTACCCCCCAAATTTTAATTACACATTTTATTTCTGTGACATGGCACTGCCCTTGATCTGTTTGTGTTTTGAGCCATGGTTCCCAAAGTGTGGTCCTGGGACCAGTGGCATTGGTCAAGCCGCCCAGGAGGCCCATGGACAGCTGTTTTTGGATAAACATAGAAATCGACCCTTCTGATAAAGCTTGAAACCCATATTTATTTTATCTGAGTTCCTTCATCAGGAAAGGACCCTCAGGAAGCATCAGAGAACTGAAACCCACCAGATCACCACACCAGATGCCTCCTTGCCTCGCCCTAGTTCCTGTGTTCTTACACATTGTTACATTTGTTCCCTGCTACATAAACTCCTGGTGTTAGTCAATCAGGGAGATGGGCTTGCGAATGAGCTCCCATCTCCTCGGCTGCAGCACCCAATTAAAGCCTTCTTCCTTGGCAATACTTGGCATCTCAGTGATTGGCTTTCACTGCGGCAAGCAGCAGGACCAAGACTGAACCCCTGGTGTTTCCGTAACATGGGTATTGCCAGGACACTGCTAGGCATGCAGATTCTTGGCCCCCACCTTGGGGGCGTTGTCACAGATGCCTGCCCACCCTCCACACACCCCTTTCCTGCACAGCACTGGCAGGGCAAGTCTCAGGGCCCCAGGCTGCTGTGCAGGTGACCGGTAAAGAACACACATCCCTGGGCATCTGTGGTGGAGCTCAGGGTGCCTTAGGAGGTGCCCAGGCTCTGTCTCTCTTGTAACTCACCCTGTATAATAAGCCTGGTCCACACAGGAGGAGGGAGGAGGCTTGGTGGACACTTAGAGGGAGGAGCCAGCAGGGGACAGTGGGTGGCATGGTGGCCACGGGGGGCTGACCTGGGGCTTGGGCACAGTCCGCTCAGCAATGTTGGGCTTGAAGGACCGGGCAGGATAGTAGAGGAGGAAACACATGCTGAGCGGCGTGAGGCCGTCATCTGAGCACTTGTTCACGTCGGCCCCACAGTCCAGGAGAAGGTTGACAATGTGGTTGTGGCAGTGAGTCTGCAGGGAGACGGGGCGGGACTCAGGAGGATGCGCCCGGCCCTCAGAGGTGAGAAGGGTCACTGGGCGCCCTGCTACCCTCAGGAGGCCACACCCTGGCAGGGCAGGAACCGGTGCTCATTTGGGCGCTTGGCAAAGGGATGAGTGTGGGACAGACGAGTGGAATACGCACTGTGCCCCAAGCCCTTCTCCACTGGACCTTGAGTGTCACACTCAGCTGAAGGGGTTTCCGCTGAACGGTGAGGTGGAGGTGTGGACACATCAGTGTCCCCACACACTGTGGCTCTGCTTCTGCAGAGGGGCCACAGAGAGCCACCCACATGCGTGACCTTCATAGCTGAGCTCCTGCGGGCACCAGCCAGGGTGGGTGGGGGACTTACAGCAGCCGCGGCAAGCACGGTGTAGCCCTTTGCATCCGCCACGTCAGCGCTGGCAAAGTTGTCCTTCAGGACCCCATAAATCCAGTCATGGTTCCCTTCCTCAGCCTTTAGGATCATCTCCATGGCAAGCTGCTCTTTGGGCCCACAGAGTGCAAAGCCACTGCGCTTCCCCTCCAGGATGGCACCCATGTTCCAGCTTGTGTGAGCTGGCTTGTTCCTGGCAACACAGCAAGTTTCAGTGGGCCTGGAGCAGGTTCTGCACCACTCAGCACCTCCCGTGAGAAAGGGCCCAGCTGAGCCACCTCCCTCCAGCGCCTCTCCTTCTTATGGCTCAGCCCCAACCCCACTGTTCACTCTTCAGGCACCCTGGGTGCTGGCAGCTGCACCCCCAGCTGCTCATGATCCACTCGGGTGCACACAGTGGTGCCACATGGAGGTCAAGATGCCCAGGCTATATTTCTGTCCCAGCAGGACCGTGCTGGCTGCAAGTGCACCCTGCATCCCTGATTCATCCGGGTCACTGGGTGTTTGCTGGGAAATGGGCTGTCACGGCAAAGGCCCTGAGTAGGAAGGAGACCAGCATACACGTGGGTCCAATCTCAGCACCAACACCCACATTCCAACCTCTGCTCATCCACTTCTGTCTGACAACACGCATCTCTCATGACTTACTCACCACACAGCACTGATGCCTCCTGATGTGTACACAAGCCCTTTTCACAATCGAGAACCTGCACATTACAGTTGCTTCTGTACCTAACAGTCTTCAACATTACGGGCCCACCATGATGGATGGATGGTTTGGTGGGTGGATAGATGTTGTGTGTGTGAACTGAGGGGTGAATGGATGGGTGGGTGGGAGGATGGATGGATGGGTAAGTGGAAGGGTGGATGGATGGGTGAGTGGATGAACAGATGGATGAGTGGGCTGGTGGATGAATGGGTGCTGCATTGGTAGACTGATGGATGAATGGATGGGTGGGTGGGTGAATGATGCAGGAATAGATTGGTAGATGGATAGACGGGTAGTCAGGTGCATGAATGGGTAGGTAGGAGGGTAAATGAGTGGATGGTGGGATGAATGAATGTTGCATGGATGGACTGATGGATGAATCGATGGGTGGGTGCGTGAGTAGATGAATGTTGCATAAGTAGATTAATGGATGGATTGGTGGGTGGGTGATTGGGTAGGTGGGTGGATAGATGAATGGATGGCTAAATGAAGGGGTAGGTATGTGGGTGGATGAATGGATAGATGTGTGGGTGGATGAACAGACGCCTGGATGAATGAGTGTTGCATGGGTGGACTGCTGGATGGATAGGTGGGGGGGTGGGTGGGTGGATGGATGAATAGATGTGTGNGGATGGATGAATAGATGTGTGAGTAGATGAACAGACGCCTGGATGAATGAGTGTTGCATGGGTGGATTGCTGGATGGATAGGTGGGTGGGTGGGTGGATGGATGAGTAGATGTGGGGTAGATGAACAGACGCCTGGATGAATGAGTGTTGCATGGGTGGACTGCTGGGTGGGGGGGGGGGGGGGTGGGTGGGTGGATGGATGAATAGATGTGTG
>NW_016107758.1:1436814-1442081 GCF_001604975.1 Cebus imitator | reverse complement strand
TGGATGGATAGGTGGGTGGGTGGGTGGGTGGATGAGTAGATGTGTGAGTAGATGAACAGACGCCTGGATGAATGAGTGTTGCATGGGTGCACTGATGGATGGATAGGTGGGTGGGTGGGTGGGTGGGTGGATGAGTAGATGTGTGGGTAGATGAACGGATGCCTGGATGAATGGGTGTTGCATGGGTGCACTGATGGATGAATGGATACCAAGTGGCTGGGTGACTGAGTGGGTGGGGGGATTGATTGATGAGTGAAAGGCAGCCACTTATTCTCAGAAAATACGCATTCTGAAACAGTTTATTGACATCTGAGGTCAATGTTTCGGAAAGAAATTAAAGTGTTCTTGAATATTTTCACTAAAAAATTAAATACTTCAGCAGGGTACAGTGGCTCATGCCTATAATCCCAGCACTTTGGGAGGCCGAGGTGGGCAGATCAAGAGGTCAGGAGATTGAGAACATCCTACCAACATGGTGAAACCCCATCTCTACTAAAAATACAAAAATGAGCTGGTGCAGTGGCGCACGCCTGTAGTCCCAGCTACTCAGGAGGCTGAGGCAGAAGAACTGCTTGAACCCGGGGGGTGGAGGTTGCAGTGAGCCGAGATCATGCCACTGCACTCCAGCCTGGGCAACAGAGCAAGACCCTGTTTCAAAAAAAAAAAAAAGGCATTCAACACTTCTCCTTGGGTCGTGGCTGACTTTCTCCAGGCTCTGGGTAGAGTAAGAGTGTTTTTCAAAGACCAACAGAGCAGAGAATCTTTTCACACCATCATTGGACAAATCAAAGGCCTGGCTGGGCCCCAACACCGCTCTGCCCTGTGCTCCCACCCTTGGCTCTCAGGCAGATCCTCACCACCTCATACAGTAATAACAAAAATCCTGCTCTCCATGTCAATCCTGCCAGGAGACTTGGCCCATACAGCACCTAAGCACCGATGCAATGGTGGGGCAGGTCATTAGCTACGACCTGCACAAGGGGAAATGCACAGAGCCCAGGGCCAGGACTCACCCTCAGCTCCATGGACTCAGGAGCTTCTCCCCAGCCACATCCCCCCAGGTTCCACCTGGGAGTCCTCGGGACTCCCCTGGCTACACATTCGCCAGGCCACCTCCTGATCACTCCTATCCCCAAGCGTGGGTGGGTGGGATCCTGGGACCCCCATTCCCCTGCACAGATGTCCAGGGCCCCAGGGCCCCAGGGCCCACCTGCCTCCCAGCGCCAGCCGGCAGGGTCTTCCCCTCCCACTTCATTACCGCCCGTATCAATCACTTAATGGGAGGGGCGAGTTAGGTCACCCTGAGGGAGCAGCCTGAGTGGCAGCCGGCAGAGGGCCTTGGGAGCCTGCCTAGGAGTGGCCTACGCGGCAGGGCTCTGGGGGAAGAGCAGCAGAGACTGGTCACCTGAACTTGTAAGTTTGCTTCTGGATTTTGACCAACAAAGGGGTCTCGTTGGTTATGAACCAGGGTTCTCCATCCTCAACGAACGGAGGGATGTCACTGAGGAAGATGCGGGCGTCCAGCTCTTGGCGCAAAGAGCTGGTCATGGGCAGGTGCTCACTGTCAGTGGAGTAAACGTACATCTCTGGAGGCAGTGTGAGGTTGTCGTGGAGAAGAAGCCGCTTGTACTCATAGAAAAAGGGGTCCTGTCCCTCCTGCAGTCCCTGCTCTGCCTCCTCCTCTTCTGAGAGGCTGACCCTTGCAGGGCTGTGGGTGAGGAAGCTGGAGAACTCGGGGTAGCTGAGGAGGGAGAAGCCACCGGGGCTCTGGGTGCACAGCTTGATGAGGTGCCCCCGGAACCACAGCCCCACATCCTGGCTGCCATCAGGGTAGGTCTCCACGCCTGGCCCGAACCGCTGGTCCGCTTTGTATAGCCCCTGCCAAGGAAGCACAACAGGCAAGGAGAGATGGCACAGCCCAGCGGCGTGCTGGGTCTGGTTCACACAGGCGAGAGAACGCCCGGAGTGGAAACATTTCCCAAGAAATGCGTCCATTCTCTCCACACACTTCTCTGGAGGCTTAGGCTGTGCTGCCCTGGGAGCGAGGCCGACCAGCTCTCCCGAGGAGCAGGAAGGAGGGCACTCCACAGACAACATGGAGCGGGGCAGGGAGGTCTCGGCCGGCAGGCTGGGGCAGCAGCACGTGGGGAGGAAGTGCAGCACAAGGTCAGGTGTGACCCAAGAAGGGGCAGGAGGAGGAGGAAGAGATAGAGGAAAGGAAGAGGAGAAGGAGGAAAGAGGGAAGGGCGGGAGAGGAGGCTGAGGGGAGGAAGGAGAATGAGGGAGGGGAAGGAGAACAGGCGACAGAGGAAGAAGCGGAGCCAATCCTTGCTTCTGGCAACCCAGCCGCTCCCAGGCCGTTGCGTGTGGGCGGCGGAGGCCATGGTGGGGAGAGAAAGAAAGCACCCAGGAGGGCCTCACACACAGCTAGTGAGCTGCCACTGCCAGGTGCCCAGGGCAGGGAGCGCAGAAGGGGCGTGCTGCCCAGGGGAGGGGCATCTCCCTGAGATGGCGTTGAAGGACGCCTGGAGGGCACGGGGGGCAGAGATGGCACGGGAAAAGGCACCGAGGCCAGCCACAGTGGGCAGCAGGGACGCTTCCCTCCCAGGGCCCACACGCTCATCCGTGAAACAGGAACACTGCCACCTTGGAGGTCTCCACCTGAGGTGTTTCAAATCTGCGTCCCCACCCACATGTCACGTTGAATTGTAATCCTCAGTGTTCCAGGTGGCGCCTGGTGGGAGGTGACCGGATCACAGGGGTGGATCCTTCATGAATGGTTTAGCCTCACCCCCTTGTGCTGCCCTCAGGGCGTTCTTGCGGGATCTGCTTGTTTAATAGTGTGCGGCACCTCCTCCCCCACTTGCTCTGCCTGCTCCCCGTTCACCCTGTCGTGACCGGAAGCTTCCTGAGGCCATCCCAGCCATGCTTCCTGTACAGCCGCAGAACCATGAGCCAGTCACACCTCTTTTCTTTATAAATTACCCAGCCTCAGGTATTTCTTGCGGCAACGTGAGAATGGCCTAATATACCACCCATGCGACACACCCACCTGAGCATCTCCGGCTACAAGCCCAGGGCTGGGTGCTGGGGATGTGCAGCTTCATGAGGCCCCTGCCCACAAGCAGCTTGCAGCCCAGAAGAGGAGACAGAAAACGAAATGAAGTAAAGCGTGCTCGGGCTGGCTCTGTTCTGCAAGGGTGCTGGGCGCTGGGACTGTTTCCGAGGTGGCTCAGTGGGGCGGAGGTGGAGAGAAGTGACAGGTGAGGTTGGGCCGTGAGCAGGTGCCAGGCAGGTCTGGAGGGCCTGGTGGGCATAGCAAGGGGGCTGCATATTTACTCCAGGAGCTTCAGAGAGCCCCTGAGGAGGCGTAAATCACTGGATCAGATGGGCCGGGGAAAACATGGAGGCAAGAGAACTGGGCCATGGGCAGGGAAGCGGCAGGGAGAAAACAGCCCCCATGACTGATGCTGAGGCCAAAGGGGCCATGCCCAGGAGCCCATGTTTCTGCTTCCGGGACCCATCGGAAGGAAATCATCATAGACGCAGTCACAAACGTGTTCACCGCCGCAGTGTGTCTAAGAGCAAACAATAGTAACAGTAACGCCAAGGTTAAATAAAGGAGGGCGTGTCCACAGGACGCAACATAACACAGGCCTTACAAAGTCTGATTTCAACATAAATTCACTTTGTGACCAGACAATCCTACTTCTAGGAAGGCTGCCCAAAGATCACCAGCAAATGGGAAGCGCCCACATCCCCTTTCCTCTGCGGCTGCATGAAGAGACCACGTCGGCCTCCAGGGGGAGAACGCGGCAGCGCGGGCACCGCAGAGGGCGCCTCCCACCCACAGGAAAGGAGCGTGTGCGTGCACTGCTCCTGCTTTGCAAAGATGAGCCCCAAGCCATGAAAAGGTCATGGGTGGTAAGGGGTGAACCAAGATGGAGGAGAAAGGGGTCCAAGCCGGACTCCTCTGTCTGGGCCTTGTTTTCTAGGTTTGGCTTCGGAACCATGTAATTTTTTGCATAATTAAAAACAAAATGAAAGAAAGATATTAAAAAGAGAATCCCAAGAAAGCAAAACAAAGCAAGTGGATGCAGCTGTACATCCAGGTGGCGGATTACCCAGAGAGGAATCGTTCCCTGAGCCTCCATGCGTGGGAGGAGTGCACATCACTGTGGGATGAGCCCTGGGACAGGAAGAGTAGCAGGGAAGCCTCACGCTGTTTGTCGTAGTCATACTGGTAGCAATAGCTCTGTCTGGGTTTTGTTATTGTGAAGCAACCGTACATATTTTATGAGAAAAAGCAAACAAGAAATTTAGTCAATGGTTAAAAAACAAGATGTTTATGCCTAAGAGAAAAGAATTACAATACCACAGCTGTAAGGTAAAAGCCGGTACTCCTAAATTGGAATTGGAAATAACAGTATGAAAATATATTTTTTCATTAAAAAGAGTATTCTCTGGATCGTGCTACTGAAAATGTCTAGAAATAACTAGCCAGTGTAGTAGGAATGAGCACCCATATTATCATCTCAAAGTACCACGTCCCACTAAAAGAACCAGGCTTGATAGATTCCAGGTTCAGAGCAGAAAATGTACAAAGGAGCCTGGACACAAGAGAAAGCAAGAAAGCCATGCATATTCATGTCTAGATGCACATGCCAGGGGGGAAGAAAGAAAACCATAAACACATGAACAGCTGCTGGAGCTATGTCAGAATCTTGAAAGCTGAAGAGGCCATTCCTGGCCAAGGATGAGACAATTTGGGCATCAAAAAGCAAAATCACTGCAGTCGGCTAAAACAAATCAAATATATTAAAATCCATACATTCATAAAGAAACCAAAAAGGAAAACTAACACTCCGATCACCATTAAAGGGTGTCAGGAGACCCAATCTGCACAGAAAATTTACAAATTGTCCCGGCATGGTGATGCACCCCTGTAATCCCAGCTACTTGGGAGGCTGAGTTGAAAAGCTCACCTGAGACCAGAAGGTCAAGGCTGCAGTGAGCCGTGATCACACCGCTGCACTCCAGCCTGTGGGCTGTGATCACACCACTGCACTCCAGCCTGTGATCACACCACTGCACTCCAGCCCGTGGGCTGTGATCACACCACTGCACTCAAGCCTGTAGGCTGTGATCACACCACTGCACTCCAGCCCATGGGCCGTGATCACACCGCTGCACTCCAGCCTGTGATCACACCACTGCACTCCAGCCCATGGGCCGTGATCACACCGCTGCACTCCAGCCTGTGAGCC
>NW_016107758.1:1397986-1435415 GCF_001604975.1 Cebus imitator | reverse complement strand
GCCGTGATCACACCGCTGCACTCCAGCCTGTGGGCCGTGATCACACCGCTGCACTCCAGTCTGTGAGCTATGATCATACCACCGTACTCCAGGCTGGGCAACAGAGTGAGACCCCGTTTCAGTAAATAAATTAATTAAATAATGAAATAAAGTAAAAATAAAACAAAAGACATTGCTAAGAAAAATGAAAAGGCAAGCCACTACTGGGATAAAATATTTATAAATATCAATATATATAAAGAACTCTGTAAATCCATAATAATGCAAATAACCCAATTAATAATCAGTAAAACATATAAACAAACACTTTGCCATAGAAGATATGTAGATAACAAATAAGAACATGAAAAAATGTCCAACATCGTTAGTCACTGGAGTGCTAAAAATTCAAACCATAATGACATACCACATACACCCATGAGAATGCCTAAAATAAAAAGACTGGCAATACCAAGTGTTAACAAGGAAATGAATCAACTGGAACTTTCATATATTGATGCTGAAATGCAAAATGGCACAGTCACTTTGAACAAGAGTTTAGCAATTTCTTATAAAATTTCCATATACTTACTGTTTTGACAAGCAACCCCACTCTTGAGTATTTATCCAAGTGAAAATAAAGATATATGTCCATGTCTAACCAACTGTTCTGGACAGCCTTTTTCATAGAACCAAAAATGTTGAAGAAATCAATATGCATTTAATGGTGAACCAATAAAAATTTTTGTTATATCCATGCAATGAAATACTACCCCATAATTTTTTAAATTGACTGAAATATGTAAAACATGAGTTTTAAAATAATCATGCCCTAAGCAAAAGAAATCAAACACAAAATACTACACACAGTATAATTATATTTATATTAATTAACAGAAGCAGGAAAACTACAATGATAAAAAGCAGATTAGTAGTTGTCAGTGGCTAGAGGGTGGAGGTGGGGGTTGAATATAAAGGAGCTGGAAAAAATTCTGAGGAATGATGGAAATATTGTAAATAATGATCAAGGTGGTGGTGAAATGACTATATGCATTTGTTCAAAATTCACTTTGTCACTTAAAATCAGTAAATTATGTTGCATGCAAATTATATCTCAATAAGACTGACTATAAAATAGAAAAGAAAACTAAGAAAATCATTTTAGTGGAAGAATAGTGTGCTCAGGATATAAAATGGAAGACACAGAAATGAGACTAACAGACATAGAGGGTATTGTGAGTGGGTCTAACATACCTGCAATTGGAGTCCCAGAGAGAGAAGAGAGACAATGAGGCACATGCAGTATTTGAATAAATAATAGTTGAGAATTTTCCAGATCCACAGCTAGAAACATCACAGTGAAACTGTAGAAAACCAGAGAAAGATAAAACTTCAAAGCAGCCAAAGAAGACACAGATTAAGTTCAAAAGAGCAATAAGCTGACAGCTGACTTCTCAACAGCAAAGATGGAAGCCAGGAAACAATGGGGTGGAATCTTCACTGAGCTCAGGAAAACAACTGTCAACCTAGAACTCTGTCCTGTGGGGATATTCTTCAAGAACTCAGTTGAAAACAACTGATTCTTAGACAAGCAAAAACTGACAGTGTGCCATCTTCAAATACACAATCAAATTCTAAGGGTATTGTTCAGGCAAAAAGAAAGTGACCCTTTGGGAAAGGGCAACTGTACAACAAAAAATTAATTAATCAAATGCAGCAAAAGTGATCTTTGATAAAAGATCAGAAACACAGGAAGGAGTAAGAAAAAAGTCTAAAAATGCTGACTATAATAATAAGTTCTTGGAGAGATTAGACATGCAGACACAGATATGAAGCCACCTTTATTGACTGACATGTAAAAAGCTGCACATATATATGTATGCACTTGATGAGTTGAGGAGTAAATTTACACCCATGAATCCACCAATGCCACAGAAATATCTATCACCTCCCAAAGTTTCCTCCAAACCCCCTATATATGTTCTCAGATTCCTAGGCTCAAACCTTCCTCCCACCTCAGACTTCTGAGTAGCTAGGACAATAGGTATGTGCCATCATACCCAACTAATTTTTCTTATTTTTATTTTGTAGAAACAAGGTCTCATTATTGCCCAGGCTGGTCCTGAACTCATGGCCTCAAGTCATCCTCCCACCCTTGCCTCCCAAAGTACTAGGATTACAGGCATGAGTCCCCACACCTGGGCCCCTTGTATATTTTTAATGAATCCCAATAACAGCATAGAATTCAAAAAGGGATAATTGGAGTTAAAAAATAATCTAAGTTTCATATATTTTCCTAGAAAATGAAAGGTATCATAAATACTAGAATCAATACATCAAGAACATATGCTGTAATTTTTAGGGAAGTGCTAAAATAATATGTAAAAAGTGTGTAACTTTAAACTGATAATGTGAAAACAAAATTGTTTTTTAAAATACCATATCAACCCAAACGAAGATGAGAAGGAATGTAGAACAGGTGAAACAAAGAAAAAGTACATAAGAAGACAATGGATGAAAAGCAAATGTATTACTGTTAGATGTCCATGGTCTAAATCAGAGTTGTCCAAAAGAAAAATCATGAGCCAAATATATAATTTAAAATCTTCTAGTGGCCACATTACAAAAGTAAATGGAGGCAGGTAGAATCGTTTTCAAATAATATTCTTATTTAACTCAATCTTTCTAAAATATCATTTCAACATATATTTGATATTCAAAACTGTTGATATATCTTACATTCTTTTTTCTTAGTAACTCTTAAAGATCTAGGGCGTGGTTCACATTCACAGCACCCCTGAACCTGGACCAGCCACATTTCAAGTGTTCAGAAGATGTGCATGGCTAGCAGCCACCACGTTGGGACGATGCAGGTCTTAATGACGAGTGATGATTTGACAATTATTGGACTGGATTTCAGTAAGCACGCACACACACACACACACAATTTTTTCAGGTAAAGTGA
Organism: Cebus imitator; assembly: GCF_001604975.1. Classification (NCBI taxonomy): domain Eukaryota; kingdom Metazoa; phylum Chordata; class Mammalia; order Primates; family Cebidae; genus Cebus; species Cebus imitator. The sequence continues at coordinate 1,432,471 of NW_016107758.1, read as the reverse complement.
TGCATCATGAAAAAATAACAAAAAAAGTAAAGTGAAGAAATATCTAAAACATCATAAAACAGAAAGGCTGAAAGTAAAGTCATAGAGAAAGGCACATCACAAGAAAATACAGAAGTCCCTCCTTACTGCATTTTGCTTTTCTTAATTAGTGGCAATGTGTTTGTTTGCACATGTTTAATAAGAATCTGTTTTATTTTATAATGGGACACAGTTGGAGGAAATGGTTATTTTCCCAAGGCTTCAACTGAAATGGCCTTGTGAGAGGTTCCAGCGAAGCCAGTTTAGAAGAAGCTACGTGAACCATGGTTCTTGCTGCACTTGGTGTGGGTAATCAGGGCATGAATATGAAACTGAAGCTTATTTTGCAGGTAGGTTGTCCTGTTATGATTTGTCTTTGGTGCAGTGGGGAAATGGAAAGAGAAAGATCGTCTTTTGGAAGAAAACTATATTAGATTAACCTTTGATTCCTGGGTGGCCACATGGGCACCCATGGTGTGGAGCTGCCCACAGCGCCCCTCCTCAGCATGGAGCAGGCAGAAATGGCCACAACCCAATTCCCCGTGATTGAGGAACTGATAAAAGGGGACTGAGACCAGCCCAGTAATCCTACAGAGAGTTGCTTCCAGAGAAACATAAAAATTGACCCCGCTGGTCTTAAAGCTTGAAACTTACATTTGTTTTATCTGAGTTCCTTCCTCAGGAAAGACCTTCAGGCCTCTCAAAATGTACTAAAGAGCTGTAACTCCTCTTGAAAAGTGTCAAAGAACGAAAACTCACCAGACCATGGCATTCAGTGAAGGACTCCAGGCCATTCATTCATCACGATGGCTTCCTTGCCCCGCCCAAGTTGCTGTTTTCTCACACATTGCTACGTTTCTTCCTTGCTATATAAACCCCTAGTTTATTCTGTCAGGGAGACGGACTTGAGATTGAGCTCCCGTCTCTTCAGCTGTACCTCCAGCTAGCCTTCTTCCTTGGCAACACTCATTGCCTTGGTGATTGGCCCTCTGTGCAGCACGCAGCAAGACCTAGAGTGAGCCCCTGGTGTCTCAGCAACAACCACTCACATTGGCTCAGAATATTAAAATATTTTACAGAGTTTGTTTTTTTCTGTTGACACCATTAATACAGTATTCTCACAAGGGCAAAATCCTAGGCCAAGATAGATCAGCCACAGTTTGTTGAGGGAGACATTTATTACCGAGGCCATGGCAATATTTTGGGGGTGATGGAGCTGTTTATATCCTGATTGCAGTAACATAACCCGATAATTGTCAAAACTTTCAGAATATATACTAAAATGGGGAATTGTTATTATTATTTTCGAGACCGAGTTTGACTCCTGCTCTGCAGGTGGAAAGCGGTGGTGCAATCTCGGCTCACCACAACCTCCGCCCCCTGGGGTCAAGCAATTCTCCTGCCTCAGCCTCCCGAATAGCTGGGATGACAGGCGTGCACCACCACGCCCAGCTGTTTTCTCGTATTTTTAGAAGAAACGGAGTTTCTCCATGTTGGTCAGGCTGGTCTCAGACTCCATACCTCAGGTGATCCACACGCCTCGGCCTCCCAAAGTGCTGGGATGACAGGCCTGAGGCACTGTGCCCAGCCTCAAATGGGTGAATTTTACTGTGAATTATGCTGTCATAAAAGGGGGAAAGGCATCTGTATTTGAAAGCCTGGGCGTGCTCTCCATTGAAAAAGGCACATTTCAAATATTATGTGTACAGTGATCCATATTAAAATAACGTAAAGGATATATATCAGTTTGCTAATTACCCTCTGGTGAATAAAACGCAAGAAGGCTTTTACCTTCTATCCATTCCCTTATCACTGGTACCATTTTAATCATCAAAAGTAAAAAAGCTACTTGTAAGTACACAAATTAACTTCCCCAGGGCTTAAATATGTTTTTGTTCAGTGACCTAGACACCACGGCCGCCCCTCCCCAGCCGAACGCAGCGGCCGCCTCACCTGGAAGAGCCGCGTCTTCATGCGCATGGCGCCGTAGCCTTCCCGGTGGCTGAGGTAAAACGTGCCCGTGAAACTGGAGCCATCTGGCCACGTGTAGGTACCCAGGCCGTGGCAGTGGTCCCGGTAAAACTGCCCGTGGTACATCTGTGAGATGGAGAAGTTGGTGAGAAATTACTGCTCTTCCAGAACCTGACGGATGCCCTCCAGGCCGAGCCACCCGCCTGGTTGGCAATGAATGGGGACCACCTGGGGCTGTGGCAGAACTCAGGGGTGCCTGGCATGCGATTATTAGAGTTGGCACCTGAAGTGCCCAGAGGGGTTGCCGGGCAGTCAGCCTGACCGCCTCTGTGTCTCCTCCTCAAGTGTGGAATGTTGGGGGGCTTCAAACTGCCTAGACATCCATCAGGAGAGCACGGACCTGCCTTCTCCCTGGTGACCTTCACCTTAGGTTTTGGGAGGCCTGTCCCCACTCAGGAGCCCCATGCTGCTGGGCTCCCTGCCTGGTTCAGAGGTGACAGGCTGGCCCTGGGAGGTGGGCTGTGAGCCCCAGTGGGCACAGGGCAGGCCTCTGGTTTATAACTCCTCAGCACTGGCCAGACGTGAGCCCCACAAACAACAGGGGTGAGTGTGTCAGAGCCTGCCGCTCTACCAAGGCCCCGGAGGGAAAACGAATGTGACGTTCACGGCAAGGGCTTCCAGTCAGGAGATCTTCATACTGAGTGCAAGGCACCACCTTTTCCTCCATGCAGGATGGGCCTGGAGTGCCCGCACAGCCGTCCATGCTCACAGTCCACCCAGACCTGACCCCGACGTGACAGGCATGGCAATGTTCACGGCTTAGTGGCCCTTCCATTTCTTCTGGCAACAGACACCCTCTCCCTGCAGAGAGGACTCCCCAAGGGACCCAGCCCCAGAGCCTGGGCCAGGCCTTGCCAACCAGAGGACGCCTTACTCCCACCCCAGCCTTGACGGGTGTGACCACTTCACGCATCCCCAAGCCAGACCAGCATCCTCCTGGGGCCTTTCTCTCTCTCAGGGGTATTTGATGCCACCCCCAGGGGCTGCGCAGATGGAGCAAGGTCAGCCTTAGAACCCCCTTGTGGAGATGGAAAGAGAGAGGGCCTAGTTAGATCATTAGAACCCTGGATCCAGCTGAGCCTGAGGCTACCTCACCCCTGGACTTTCCCTTATAAGCGCCAACAGAGGCCTTTTCAGTTCCAGCTACTCTGAATGTGGGCTCAGGACCTAGCCTGGGGGTGCAAAACTTGTTCTCATTTTGTCTTTTAGAACATTCACTGCCTTCTGCTTAAGCCTAGACGCAGGCAATTTCACCAAGGCAAATAGATGACATTGCTACGGTCATTTGTGATTTTTAAATGTTTGCCCAGAGCTTCCCACACCTCATCCTGTGGACCCTAGCAAACCATTGGTGTGATTTTGGAAGTTGGGAAAGATGTTTTTCTCTGGCCATTTCTCAAGGAGAAAAGACTTTAGCCTGGCATCCTGTCTGTTTATGGGCCTAAAAGTTCCTGTACCATCATGCTTAGAAGAGAGGCCAGCCACCAGGGGCCCTGGGGGAGGAGGCGGAGAAAGTGTGGCAGCAGTTACCTCACCCGTGGGCCAAGAGAATTCGCCATATCCAAGCTTCGTGTTCAGCCCAAACTGCCCCCGGTACACACAGCCATCCGGCCACTCCTGTACACCCTGGACCAGCTGCAGATGGGCCTCCTTCAGGTCCTGCACCCTCAGCGGGCCCTCAGATTCCTCCTCTTCCTTCTCAGAGGCTTCTGAGACATCCCTAAAAGGACAGGAGCAGAGGGAGGAAGAGCGGGATGGCTGCAGGGCCTTCAGTGGCTGCTGACCACAACCTGGCGTCTCATTTCACCCCTCAGCCCCAGGGCAGGTGCTGCTGCACCCCGCTCCACGGGAGGGAACACCGAGGCACAGAGGGTGCAGCGATGGCTGAGGTCACACAGGAAGTGGAAGGCACAGTAAGGCTGCCAACGGACAGGGGAGACGCTGCCAGGCCCGAGAGGCAGGACTCGTCGGCCTCTCCAGCCCGGGCCTGCTGGCTGCAGCGCCTGAGATCCAGGACCTCTGGCCCACTCCAGCTGCCTGCCGGATGTGGGTGCTCACAGCCAGGTTCTCATTCAAGGGCCAGCAGTGCCAGCCTCAAGCTGGACAGAAAGCAGACCATACATGTGGGCCCATGGGAGGTCAGAGGCCAGCTGGAGAGGCAGCCAGCTCAGACTAGGATGGACAGGTGGATGGATGGACAGATGGAAGGGGCAGGGCTGGGAGTGTGCTACAATGAGGGGGCACCAACCAGGGTGCATTTGCCATAACTCACAGGGCGTCCACAGACGGGCGGGGCGTCTCAGACCCCCCACAGGTGGATGGGGCCTCTCAGACCCCCCACAGTCGGACGGGGCGTCTTAGACCCCCACAGGTGGACCAGGCATCTCAAAGGGGCTTCCGTTCTCAGCTGTGCAGGGCAGCAGTCCCTGTCTGGGGAGGGTCCTCTTCCTGGAGTGGCCTTCTCACTGGGTCCCCACACGGTGGTGAGAGAGGATGGGGGAACTCTGGGCTCTTCCACTTCTCATAGGTACACACATTCCATCATGGGGTCCACCCTTGCCACCTCCCAAAGCCCATCACACTGGCCAGGGCTGGGACTGAGTTTTGGAGGCCCACAAACAGGGGCGAGCGTGATGGGGTGACCCTGGGACCTGGTGAGGCTGCAGTGAGGCCCCGGGGCAGCCCTGGCTCAAAGCAGCCCTTGTTGTGAACAGAGCTGTGAAGTCGGGGCCCACTCTGGAGCCCCGTCTCGCGAGGGAAACGCTCCCTCCTTCCGCTAGGGGGCAGCGTGCAGGCGGGAAGGGGCAGGAGAAGCTCCGGTGACCATCTACGGGCGTCTTCCTCGGTGGTTGCTGACACGTGTCGGGGCTTTCGGATTTCTCGGGGAGTGACAGCCCTTTCCAGTGCTCGCCTCAGGGAGCACCCCGGCTAACCCTGGGCCCGGGTCAGGGTCGGGCCTCCCTGCCCGACGCCCCCCGCACCTTGAGGCGAAGACAGCATCGCTCCGCGGGGACCCCGGCTCCTCGGCATCGGGGGTCTCGCCGCCCGTCCCCTCCAGCGGGCATTGGGGGCTGCCGGCCCCAGAGGCTCCGTCGTCGAAGCTGAGGGACGCGTGGCCCCCGTCCATGTCTGTGAACTTCCACCCTGGAAGCAACGCCGGGACCGCACATTTGCCCCCGGGGCTCCTGCCGGGAACTCGCACTCGGAGTGCCCCGGAGGTCCCGCCCGAAGCCCGTGGGTCTCAGAGAACCCAACCCCCGCCATGAACCGCGCGGGAGCCCGGGCCGCCGTCCCTGGGAGTCCTGAAGGAGGCCTGTCGGAACCCTCCCAGATGTCCCTGTCCCTTCCTGGGCGGGGACCATAGCAAGGGCGGTCGTGGCCATGTGGCCAGATCAGGTCCGCGCCCGCCATCGCCCAAGGGGCGCCGCTGACAGCAGGTGTCCGCCACGGGCCTCAGAAGCCAGCGCCCACCGAACCAAACACCCCCAGGCCCTGGGCCCCTCCCCAGTGGCCTCCCCCACCCGCCGCCCCACGGAGCTCGGAGATCCCCCCAGCCCCGGCTCCCAGCGTCCCTGCCGCGCGGGCCGCACCAAGCAAAGCTCAGAGAGCTCCCACCGGACAGCGCGGAGACCAAGGGGACCGCAGCCACAGCGGACGCCCGCACCCCCGCCCTGCCTGCGCGCCTGAGCCGCTGGGGAGCGTCGCGTCGCCCTGGAGACAGCCCCGCCCCGTGCCCGCTGCCGCTCGCCGGCTCCGCCAATCCCCGCGCCAGGACGCGCCCGGCCCCGCCCCGGGGCGTGGCCGCCCTCTGGGACTTCAGGGCTCGGAGGCTGCCCGCCCGGCCTGGCGGCGTGGGTCCCAGCCTCCCTGGGTCCCTGGGCGGAGTGCCCCTGGGGGAGAAAGCGCTAAATTCTCCCAACACTCCCGCGCCGTGGGATTTCTGAGTGTTAACTTGCCCTGATCGCTGATCACCTAGCACGCGTGGAGCCGCGGCTTCATCAAGCCCTGCCTGACGACCGCAGCCTTTGTCCATTCAGTGAATGTGGAAGGCGCAAGGGGAGCCCGAGGCCTGCAGAGGGAAGATGAGGGAGGCCGCAGGAGTCACCGCAGAGAAGAGGGATGGGCTGTCTTGTCTATGGGAAAGCCTGAGAGAGGATTCCTCATGGGGCCTCACAGGATGCACAGGAGCTCTCCAGGCTACAGAGCAGTTTTCAGGCAGGCACCATGGTGGGAAACAGGCCTTCCTGGAAAGAGGGGAAAGGCTCTCGGAGGTGCAGGGCTTGCGTTTCTCAACCCAGACTGCCTTTGAGAACAGGGTAAGGGTGTGTGAAGAGCCGACGCCTGGGCCCGCCCCACTGGATAGCTTTTCCAGGACTCAGGCCTAAGGCTGGGCCAGGAATCTGGGGCTCTAGGGGCACCGCCTCCACACGCCAGTGCCTGTCTCCGAGTTCACTTCTCTCTACAGTCAAATCTCATTTTATACCATGACCCAGTACAAACACTCAGAAAAATGTCTCATTAAAAGTTCACCATACTACATGCATGCACCCTAGTATTTTCATGTAGTCTATTCTATACCATTTCTCTAAAAATTAAAACGGTGATCATAACCCACAGAACTGATTTCACAGCCCACATCAGTTGTGAATTACAACTTGCTAAGGAGTCAGAATCAACATGTAGAAAAGCTCCGTCTTAGCAAGCATTCTGGTTACACCGTGGGAGGCTGGCACCGTGTCCAGGAGGCAGAGGCTGGCCCAGACTAAATGTGGCAATGAGGTACACAGACACTTAGGATGAATTGGTTCCCAATCCATTAGCTCAATGGGGTGTGAGTATGATGATTCAAGTAGACTTTTGGAGCACAAAACTCAACCAACCACCAACTATAAACGGTGATGATTAATGAAACAGTCCAGAAGGAAGGGTTTCAGGTTTTACTGGATGCATTTCAGCACCCAACAATGGCATCAAGGACCAGGGCTCTCCCATCTCCTCTGCTTTCACCCAAGGCTGGTTCCCCTTATGGCAGTGAGAGAACAGAGGAGCTTTCCAAAGCTCTCTCCTTCATGAGTTACTAGACACCAAGCCTATTTTGCCAGAGCAGTCACGGGAGCATGGGCTTCAGTGCTGGCCAGAGACAATTAGGGCCAACTCCTAGGAGGTGGAGAGACCTAGTCAATGGCTCCCATGAACTCTGGTGGTGAAAAAAGGGGAATTCCACTCCTTCATCACAGGAAAGTTGGGAGTCCTTCCTTAGGGTAGAGGAAGTGGGAAATAAGACGTTGGTAAGACCTCCGAAGAGATGACGTCTGGAGCTGCAACCAGTGAGGACCTGGCCACAGACCTACTTGAGTCTTCAGCTCAAGAGTGAACCCCAGGCTGCAATCAAGATCTGACAGGTACCAATGTCAGGTGGCTGATGGAATGAAACAATGAAGATAGTAAGCCCGAGAGAGACTGTATAAAACGGAAACTTCAATTACTAATGTCTGTAGGGCTGTGAGACAGCTGCTTTTCACTGAATCCAATCACCGAAAATGACCAGATATCAGAAAAACTGAAGGGGTCTCAAATGGCAACTTCATGGACATTATATATTAAATTTTAGAAAGTTACAATGCTGACCCCAATAAATTACTAAGATAAAAACAAAAGGAATAGTGGTCTATGTAGTGATGAAAATAGAAATTACAGTTTTATTTTATGAGTCGTGTTACAATACATAGAAAAAAATGCACCAGTTACCCAGCCTGGCCAACATGGTGAAACCCTGTCTCTACTAAAAGTACAAAGATTAGCAGGGCGTGGTGGTGCGCGCCTGTAGTCCCAGCTACTCGGGAGGTTGAGGCAGGAGAACTGCTTGACCTTGGGAGGCGGAGGTTGCAGCGAGCCGAGATGGCGCCACTGCACTCCAGCCTGGCAACCGAGCGAGACTCTGTCTCAAAACAAAAAAAAATGCACTAGTTACAAAGAGGGTCACAAAAAGGAATAAACATAAAGCCAGCCACGTGGTCACATGAGAAAGGGGGAGGACACGGGACCCACGCGGCCCGCGGTCCCCAGCGCGGGCCAGCAGCCACGAGGCCCTAGTGGAACCACGGGGACACGCAGTGCGCAGACCCGGCCAGGCCACGCCCCCGCGCCCGGCGCCGCAGTCCGGACAACACGCGCACTGCGTGCAGCGCCAGGGACGGCACTCGGCGCAGGCGCAGGACCGCAGGGAGGGGGGGCGCGGCGCCGGGGCGCGGACAGCCCGGGGAAGGGCAGCCCGGGGCCCGGAGCGGCCCACGGCCCCAACCCCGGCGAGGCCCAAGCCCCCGCCATGCCCCAGCCCCGACGAGGCCCAGGCCCCGGCCTGGTCCACCTCGGAGGCCTCTAGGACCCGGAGGCGCCCGCCGGCGCGCTCGGCTCCCACAAATAGACTCCTGGGCGGGCGCCTGAGCCCCAAAAATAGATCCTCAGGGCGGACGCCCGACCCCAAAGACAGACTCTCCGGCGGGCGCCATGGGCCCGGGAGAAGCGGGTCACCGCGGGGCCGCCTCGCCGGTACCGCCGCCTTTCGCGCGCGTCGCGCCCTCTCTCTTCCTCGGGAGCGCGCGCGCCGCGGGCGCGGGGGAGCAGCTGGCGCGCGCAGGCGTCACGCTGTGCGTCAACGTCTCCCGCCAGCAGCCCGGCCCGAGCGCGCCTGGCGTGGCCGAGCTGCGCGTGCCCGTGTTCGACGACCCGGCCGAGGACTTGCTGGCGCACCTAGAGCCCACGTGCGCCGCCATGGAAGCCGCGGTGCGCGACGGCGGCGCCTGCCTCGTCTACTGCAAGAATGGCCGCAGCCGCTCGGCCGCCGTCTGCACCGCCTACCTCATGCGGCACCGCGGCCTCAGCCTGACTCAGGCCTTCCAGGTGGGCGGGCCTCAGGGGGCGGGTGTTTCGAGAGGGGCGTGTCTTCCGGGGACGGGTTTTTCGGACGGGCCGGGCTTCGGGACTGGAATACTTCCGGGAGGGGCGTGGCTCACCCGTGGGGGCGGGCTTAGGGAAGCGGAGAGGCGCTTCCGGGTTGGGCGGGGCCGCTTTTGCGGGCCGAGCCCCCCTTGGCCCTTCCTGGCCATTGGGGCGACTTGGGGTTCCTCAAGGCACCTCTTGTTTGCAGATGGTGAAGAGCGCTCGTCCGGTAGCGGAACCCAACCCAGGCTTCTGGTGTCAGCTCGAGAAGTATGAGGAGGCCCTCCAGGCCCAGTCCTGCCTGCGGGGAGCGCCCCAGCCCTAGGCGTGGGTCCTGAAGCCTGAAGACGGGGCCCCGGGGGCCTGCTGCCTGGAGGAACGCTCCTGCACCCACACAGCAGGCAGCCTTTCCCCCCTGTCACGCTGAGCTTTCCTTTCTGTGTGCGTGAAATCATGCTTTTAATTTTATATTTCTGGCTGAGCTGAGGAACAAATTATCTTACGGATACAAAGAAATACGTACGAAAAACACTGAAGACAAATTAAGAAAAGCAAAGGGGTCCTTCATTATTTATACCCAGGAATCTTGAGTATTTGGGAGTGCGGGCGCCTTCCCCCAGCCCCAGTGAAGGACCCGAGCACAGACTATGGGAATCAGAATCTGAGTCATAGGTGAAATCAGGAAAAGCAGCTCCTCTTGCGTTTATTTTTAGTAGTGTCATAAGAACGGACTAGTTCTTCCTGCCTGACCACAGATGCTTCTGTTTGAGAAAATGCACACCACGTGGGACGCTTCTGTCAGGAGAGCAGTTGATGAAGACACTGTTGAAGGGCAGCTTGGGTGACTGCGATTCCTGCCTTCAGCGGCCCCTCTGCAGTAGAGCTGGAGCTGTCCCACAGGAGTCAGGGCAATTATGGACACCCTTTTTCTGTTACTGGAGAACCCCAGGACGTTAAGAATTTCAAAAGTGAATTCTTCTCCCATAGCTTCTGTGGTGACAGAGTATGGTGTTCCTGTAGTGAAAAGAAAGCCAGCTTTTTTTTTTTTTTTTTTTTTTTTTTTTCATCCGGGGAGGAAGCATGGTAGGTTATATGGTGTCCATCTCTCCGGGATAACAGTGTGGCACACAGACAGCAGGGTAAGAAATAGCTTTATACATGTTTCCGTGGGATGGCCATTCTCAATGTTCTCCAATAAATTGGGGTCATCACAGGACTTGGATGGAAGGTGTTGCATTGTAAATTACACTGGCAATGATACACTTCGTTTGTTTGTTTTTTGAATTGGCGTTTCACTCTTATAACCCAGGCTGGAGTAAACGGTGCGATCTCGGCTTACTGCAACCTCTGCCTCCCAGTTCAAGTAATTTTCCTGCTTCAGCCTCCCAAGTAGCTGGGATTACAGGCGCCCACGACCACGTCCGGCTTTTTTATTTACTTCGGTAGAGCCAGGGTTTCATCATGTTGGCCAGGCTTGTCTTGAACTCCTGACCTCAGGTGATCCACCCATCTTGGCCTCCCAAAGTGCTAGGATTACAGGTTTGAGCCACTGTGCCCAGCCTGTATACTTCTTAAGTGTCTTAATATTGCAAGTAAGGGTTCCTGTTTTATCAGAAAATAGATATCTTACCAGCCCAGGTTCTTCACTGAGATTGAATGTGCTGGCCATGGTGTAGACACTATTTACTTTATAATGCACATCATCCCAGCTTATAAACTAGGCCTGAATATATTTCACAATTTTCATAGTGAGCAGCAGACTAATGGGGAGGAGGTTCTGTAACAAGGTGATGAACACCAGTATGTCAAACATGGTGCTGTGAGCTGGGATCCCCTTTTGGGTACCAAATGTCACCATACTTTTTATTCCATAACGCAGCTCCCAGGCAGCTCAGCAAGGACATGATCAGAGCCGCAGGAACAAAAGGGAGACCTGCATGTTGGTTACTTTCTCAGCCTCTGATCTCTTAAGAGGCGATTTGACAGAATTCTGCAGGAATTTAGTTTCAAATCCAGTGCAAACAACTACACCAGGGAACCACAGTATTTCTAAGCTGTTACCTCTTAACCAGACCTGCTCAGCCCCAATGGGAACAGGGCTTTTTACCACTTAGGCTCACACTAAGCTATTGAAATGACGCTGAGACGCTTCACAGTCTCTTTTTCCAGGTAGGCCTAAAAACTAGTTTTCTGTTTGCATTTCAGCTGTTTCTGGGAAAGCCTGCTGTGCCTTACATTTGTCTGTCTCTCCATCCAGATCAGATGTTGCTGTATGAGCACACTGACTGAGGCTCACGGAAGGCATCAGTACCATGTCTGCAGGAAGGAACTCCCCATTCGAGGCCTTCACAGTGTCACCCACATTCAGCTCTTTGTGCTTAATCGTGTGCCATCAATCCTAACACTTTTGTGTTCTTTTGTTAACTATTTTGTCTGCCATATGTCATTTATAATCTATAACCTCTTTGATGCCTGAAGTCCTAAGGATCAAAGGCAAGAGAGTTGTAAATTTTCCTATTGGAGACACATCTGGAACTTGCCGCAGTTAAGTAATAAGAAGAAAGCATTGGCAGCTTTGGTAAAATGCAGATACAAAAACCAAGGGAGAAATGAGCACGCAGTGGACTTGGCTGTGCATACAGTCACTGAGTGTGGGTTACAGAAGCTTCTCCAAGCCGCATCAGCACTTTGACTCAGTTGTCAGTAGTGTAACAGCAATCAAAACTGAAACTGCTCCAGATGCCTCTCCAGGAAGTATGTTTCTCCATCCTTCCTACTGCTTTCTTCACAAGAGAATCCTCCACCTTGGTAGCCGGCTGAAAGGCGCAGTCCATGGTCCTGCCGCCAGCGCCGGGGCTGCACTCAGCTCTGTGGTCCCGCTGGGCCGAGGCTGCCCGCGGCGTGCCCGCCTCCACACTGAGTTTTCATTTTTCACAGTTAAGCCCCATCTTCCTGAAATGCAGCTCAAGAGGGTCTCTGTCCCGTCTTGATGGTGGTGCAGGGGTCTCTGCCTCAGACCCAGACCATCCGCTCTGTCCTCTTCCCTCTGGTCAGCTCGGCTTATTAAACTGTCTCTGGTCAGGAAAATCTAAACCACTTAAGCAACTGTAGGCAGAGAGAAACTGAATGCAGGAAGAAGGCTGGGGAGCCAAGCACAGGAGAGGGTGCATAGGGGCCTCACAGGGCCCTGCCACCCAGATCCCCACTGCCTGACGTCCCGGCTCTGGAGGACGCCCGGAGCTCTCAGCAGAGCCTCCTGCCCACCAGCTGCTGAAGCCGCAGTGCGTCCCCTCCCTCCCACCTCCCGGACCTCTCACCAGTGTCAGCTTAGCACTGAACACGGGATGCCCCTGCTGTGACAGGCCGGGGAGAAGGAGGCTGTGCTGACAGCCCATGAGGGCACCCTGGGGGTTTCAGCATTTGCACCCCTCCTACTCTGACTTGTTTCACCAACATTGCATGCCAACCTAAAGTCACATAGCCACCGTCAAGCCAATAACGTGCTGGGTCTCCTCCCCCGACCATGTGAGGGTGGAGCCAGCATGGAGGCATCCCAGCAGATTGATTCCTCCTCTAATTCAGACACAGCCTCTCCTGGGCATCCTGTGGCCTAAAGACTGTCCTATAATCAACCCTCCTCAGATCAGACGGTGGGAAAGAAAAGGAAAACGTGTGTAATACACGTGAGTCAGCGTAGCCACTGGTTAACATATACAAATATGTGTGTTTACATCTGTAAGTGGCCACTGTGGGAGGCACTTCCCACCTGCCTTTTCAGATACTCTTTCCATGTCCCCCTCAGCTAGTGCCCCAGCTGCTTGTGGCCTTCACCTGCTGACGTGACTCGACCCTTCATTTTAAGGCCCCAGGCCCTGTGTGGCTGCCCGCACAGGTGCTGTGGTCTCTGTTACCTGTACCGCACCACCAGGAAGAAGTAGAAGGCACAAACCTTCCTGGCCCCCAAGCCTCACAAAGCCCCATGCCTGCCAGAGCCAGCCCTGTGTTGTCTCATCCTTGTGTGGCTGGGCTGCGTCTGAGCCACGCTCCCAGTGAGACCCAGTTGTGTTCCTAAGCAAAAGGATCCCACCTGGGGACCTGGAACCCATCCCAAGCTGGGGTGGGGGATGGGAAGCACAAGTTTTGTGAGCCAGGCATTGGGGTGGTCATGAGAGGGGCCTTCTCCCTCCCCATGCCTTGTGCACCTGGGCCTCAAGCGTATGCCACACCTTGTCGGTCACTGCCCCTCTATGCCCAGTGTCCCCAGTCAGCACCACCCATCGCTGCTGACCTCGGACCCCTCATAAGCTGCTGCCCGGGGCAGCCCCCGTCCCTGTGCAGGGCTTGCCTGCCACTGGGCTCTCCAGATAAGCTCCTCATGACCCACACAACCTTTGCATCAGCCAGGAAGGAGGCACTGCCAGTCCCCACGAGCAAGGGAGGAACTGGGCCTGGGGTTCCCCTACGTGCTGTGGCTCAGCCCTGCTCACGGCACCCTGATGAAAACCTTGCCTCAGGGCAGGGCACACCCTTTACCTGCTGATCTGGCCCAAGTGACAAGCGTATAAGGGCATCAGGGCCCCAGCCAGAGGACATCTTTTTATCCCACCAGCTCCGTCTGAGAACTGGTAGCTTGCTGGGCCTCGGGTGCATCAAGGAAGGCTGGGGTGCAGGCGCCTCGCATCCACTTCACTGTGCCGATCCCCAAAAGGCTGGAGTATGGAAACTCATGTGGGAGAAACCCAGGACGGGCAGCCCCGACGTCCAGGCTCCTGTCCTGGGGTTGGAGAAGTCTGGAGGTGCCCGCCGCCTGGGCCTGGCTGAGGCGCAGCCTCCCTCCGCCAGGGTGCGCCAGGCAGGCGGGGGCGGGGCTGGCGCTGGGGGGCGGGGCCTCCGGGGCGGGGCTGGCGCTGGGGGGCGGGGCATGGCCTCCGGGGCGGGGCGGGGCGGGCGGGAGAGGCGCCCCGCGGCTCAGTTGCAGACCCCGCCCCCTCGGCTCAGCCGCGCCTCCGGCTCCGTGGGGTGCAGAAGGGCAGCTCCTCACAAACCGCCCGTCGGGACGCGCTCCTCCGGACCCCCGGGGAGGAAGTGCCACAGTAACCCTGGACTCCTGTGTGCAGAACTGTCGGCGGAGAGATGCCCAGGGCGAGGCCCCAGGCTCTGCCCGCCCCCCCCGCCCCCGAGTCCACTGCGGGGGCTCAGGGTGGCAAGGCACCAAGCTCCCTTCGACTTGCCCCCCAGGCGGCCAGGCCCGGCTCGTGTGGCACCGCGTGTGCCGAGCTGATGCTCTTCCAGCCAGGAACGCGGCTTGGTGGGCTCTGGAGAGCCACGTAGAACTGGGGGTGCCGTCGAAAACAGCCTGCCCTTGGCACTGCAGGGCCCCAGGGGGCAGGGCGCTGGAGGCAGTGAGGAGGGTCCCACCCCAGTTGTCTTCCCTGTCAGCCTTGGATGCAAGGCTGATCCCCACCTCTGAGGCTGCGGAAGCCTCGGGGTTCCCGGTGAGTTTGGGATGGGTGCTCCAAGAGCGCGGCCGTGTCCCTGCCTGAGAGGGCACGTGGGGACCTGAGGTCCTGCGGGGAAACTGGAATGGTGCCTCAGTGCTCTGTCCCGCAAACGTGAACGCGCACTCTGCCTCAGCCTTCCTTCCCGCCCCCCAGAAGGAGGGTGGACACGGGGATTACACATGGGGAGCCCGAGCCCAGGCACAGGGCTGACGCTGAGTCACGTGCGGTACCTGAGCCCCGCCCTGCACTGCCACACCTCAACGGAACGGAGGAGGGGTGCGGGGTTCCTGGGTAGTGCCCCAGCCCCAGAAGCCCCTTGTCCCTAGGAATTCCTGACAACAGCGACATCGTGGTGGCCCCTGTCATTCCACAGCCTCAACACTCACCGCTGGGAGCTCACCAGCAGCTTCTGCAGGGCGAGCAGCCCCTCCCTCGGGGCTCGGGCTCCTGGAAAGGCTCAGCCTTGGGCAGCCTTCGCCGAGTCAGCAGAGAATGGGGCTGGGAAGGATGGACCTGGTGGGTGGCGTGGGGACACGCAGGCCAGGCCCTCGTTCGTACCCCAGCACCGGGCTCCCAAATGAGAGGTCCCCAGCACTGCCCAGAGGAGCTTGTGCGATGGTGGAAATGATTGCTGTCTGCTTTGTCCACTCCTCCCAGCAACACACACACACACACACTCATTCATTCCACCTGCCACGAAGGAACTGCACTTCTAACTGTATTTAATTGGCTTCTAAGTGGCCACACGTGGTTGGTGGGTGCTGTAGTTGGCAGCACGGCCTGAAGGCTCTGGAGCTCCTCGCACCGCAGGGCCCACAGCACACCGACCACAGCTGCAGGCCTGGGGGAGCGGGCAGGGGTGCCGTGAGAATCCTGCCCTGCCCGCAGCCCCGGGAGGAAGGATGACATTGAGTTCCCGACGCTGCGCTCCTTGGGAGCACAAACCGCGCCCGGAAGCAGCCGATCCCGGTGGCCCCCAGGTCCCGGCAGCCGCTGCCCCAGGGGCCTGGCCCGCAGCGTCCGGGAGGGAGCAGCGACCCCACCTCCCGGGATCTCCCGGGCGCCGCCCGGGGAGGGAGCGCGGGGCTGGGGGTGCTGCTCAGCCGCTCCGCGGGTCCCGGCTCCAACACAGCGCCCGGGCCCCGCGCCGCGCTCGGCGCCCCGCGCCCCGGCCCTCCCCGCTCGGCGCCCCGCGCCCCGGCCCTCCCCGCTCGGCGCCCCGCGCCCCGGCCCCGCGCACAGCGCCCCCGGCGGCGGCCCAGCGGAGCCCGAGCGGGGCGGCGCACGGCGCGGGGCCGGGCCGGGCGGCTCCCGGCGCGACTTCCTGTTGTGCCCGCGCCCTGCCGCCGCCGCCGCCCGGCGCCCCTCGCCCGCTGCCCGCGGCCCGGCGCGGCCGCCGCCCATGGATTTCACCTAGTGCCGGCGGCCATGGCCGCGCAGTGCTGCTGCCGCCAGGCGCCCGGCGCGGAGGCCGCGCCCGTCCGCCCGCCGCCCGAGCCGCCGCCAGCCCTGGACGTGGCCTCGGCCTCCAGCGCGCAGCTTTTCCGCCTCCGCCACCTGCAGCTGGGCCTGGAGCTGCGGCCCGAGGCGCGCGAGCTGGCCGGCTGCCTGGTGCTCGAGCTGTGCGCGCTGCGGCCCGCGCCCCGCGCGCTCGTGCTCGACGCGCACCCGGCCCTGCGCCTGCACTCGGCCGCCTTCCGTCGCGCCCCCGCCGCCGCCGAGACGCCCTGCGCCTTCGCCTTCCCCGCCCCCGGGCCGGGGACCACGCCGCCGCCCCCGCTGCCCGCCTTCCCCGAGGCGCCCGGCGCCGAGCCCGCCTGCTGCCCGCTGGCCTTCAGGGTGGACCCGTTCACCGACTACGGCTCGTCGCTCACCGTCACGCTGCCGCCCGAGCTGCAGGCGCACCAGCCCTTCCAGGTTATCCTGCGCTACACCTCGACCGACGCCCCCGCCGTGAGTCCGGGGAGGGCGCCGGGGCTGCGGGCCGGTCCGCAGGGCGCTGCTGGCGGCCTCTGGCCGCACAGCCGGGCCGAGGGGCGCGAATCTGCACCCTCCAGCTGGGGCCGGCAGCGCGGGCCGGGGACACTCGCCGAGAGGGCGGCGGCAGCCGGGCCCTGCGTCCTTTCCAGGTGCCCCTGCTGATTCCCAGCTGTTGCCCCTGAGCCTTAGGAGCCTTGAATGGAGGCCGGGGTCCTGCGGGGACACGGAACAGTATGTCACCCAGGGAAGCTTCTCGTTCAGGTGCTCTGTCTCTGCCTGGGGACGGGAGCAGCTTCTGGCACCCGCCAAGATGTGCATCTGCAGGATCCTGGCACCGAGGGTTGGGCTGGAGTGTCAGCTGCGGAAGGGCCTCCGTGGGACCGACCAGGGCCTGCAGCTGTGTCCAAGCCGGAGGCAGAGGACAGGGGCATGGAGGTTGAGATGCTTGGCTGGGGGCTCCCCTGGCCTGCACTGCTGGAGCGTTGAGGCCAGTGGGCCCCACGACCCCACCATAGACACACATAGGCTCTGCAGGGCTTGGGCACGGGGTACTTCCCGCTCCAGAAGCCCTGCAGGGAAGGCCAGGTGGCCCAGGCTGGCGCTGTGGCTGCAGCACCCCCTCCACCTCCACCAGTGGGGGTGTGTACAGGATAGAGCAGGGCCTTTCCTGCCCACAGCATGGGGCTTCATACCGCGTCCCCAGGCGGTATGGACGGCACACATGTGACACCAAACATATGCCACACATGCACAGCTGTGGAGGCGCTGGGAAGTCCAGCTGCCACTGGTCACAGCACACAAATGGACAGATGATAGAAAGGTGGTAGAGAGGCGTCAGGCCACAGAGGGCCAAGGTGACATCTGGGCAGGAAGAACCCAGACCCCTGTGCACCGCTGTGTGCTTCCTGTACTACTTCCAGGGGCTGTGAGCCGGCCTGCCACCTCACCTTCTTCCCAGAGCCCCATGGGTGCGCAGCCCCTGTGGGTGTCCAGCCTCTGGCCAGCTGGCCCTGCCCCTGCTGTGGTACTCCAGGGCTCTCACGGGTGGCAAGTATGCCTCCCAGCATGACAGGTGATAACTGAGGAGATGGGCTTTTCCTTGGCCTTGATCCCTGAGCTTGGAGCCCATGTGTCTGGTTCACCAACACTGCAGCCTGCACAGTGGCCGGACCAGGGCCCTCGGCAGGCTGCTGCAAACAGAGCCCAGTGAGCAAGGGTGGCCATTGTCCCTCGGCTTCCCGTGGCCTACTGGGCGGCCCTTGGGTGCTCTGGGCAGGAAGGGTGGCATAGTCCCCAAAGTCTGAGTGGTGTCAGGGTTGGCAGGCTGGGGACAGGGTGCCTGGCCTCACCTGGCCTATGAGCCGGCCCCATTGCAGAAGACAGAGTATTTGGCTCTGCCCTCAGGCACCCCCTTTGTACGTGAGCGCTGTGGGGCTGGGGTCACGTGTGGAGTCCCCTTCTGTTCCTTCATGTTCCAGGGACTCGGGCCCAAATCCCTAAGCCTGTCCCCGTGCCAGGGAGGATGCAGCAGGAGCTCCCTGGGAGGTCCTGCCAGTGGGCCCCAAGCCCCAGAGACTTTTTGGGGGTGCTGCCAATGCTTGGGCACATTTCCACACCCCCCACACCCCCAGCAAGAACAGCCTTCTTCCTGCCCTGCGGCATCTCCAGCCCTTCAGCCTGTCCCTTTTCTACCTGCCCATGAGCAGCCACGCGCGGGTGCCCTGATGCGGGCTGGTGACCCATCTGTGGGGCAGGGCCTGTCCTGCCTGGGGGGTCTGCCCCAGCCCCTCACTTCAGGGCAGGGAGAGAGCTGTGGGCCCTGCTGGTGTCTGGAAAGACAGCCAGACCACTGAGGCTGGGGGTGGACATGGGCAGTCGGGAGAGGTGTGAGTGGCCAGAGCCTGAAAGGGCCTCGGGAGGGTGAGGCGAGGCTGCCGGCGCAGAGCAGTTGTGAGGGTCGTGCAGGCTGAAGGGCTGAGGACTCCGGCAGGGAGGCTCCTCCATACAGATTCCCAGGTCCCAGCTCAGCAAGAGGGAGGCCGTTTGTGAACGGCTCCCCGGGTGGGCCCTGAACACCCTGGCCGCCCAGGGTTCAGCAGGACCAGAAGACAGCCGTGCAGCCTGGGCGGGCTGGGGCAGCAACAGGAAGTTTGGAAGCAATGTGAGTGCTGGCAGGGGTCCCGCTGGGTCTCGGGGAGGCAGCCCTCCTGCTCCGGGGTCCGCCTGGCCCTCGGTGGCCATCAGCTGTGGATTCCACTCATCCACTCTCGGGAGCGTGTTGGGGGCGTCCCCCGCTTGTGGTCTTGGGAGGGCCCGTGCGCATGCGGCCTTTGGTGGTTGAGGAGCAATTCGGTTTCCCTCGACGATCTCATCCCGGCAGAGGGGAGGGTGCGGACGCCGTGCAGGGCTGACTCGGGACGAAGGTAACATGGCTGTGGTTGGAAGAGCCACCCCTTCCGCCGCCCCCCCCCACCACTCCCCCCCCGGCTCAGACTCTGAGCTGCCCTCACTGGAAAGGTCAGAATTCCCAGATGGAAGATGAGACAGGTGTGGCAGGGGAGGGGCAGGAGGGCCGGGAACGTGGGCTTCTCGTCGGGGCGGGCCTGGCCTCGGCGTGTCGGGGCGAGGAAAGCCTCATCAGCTATGGTGCAGGGGAGAGGGTGGCCGGGGGGTGACCTTGGTGGGCAGGTGGACAGCACCCTCAGTGAGCACACCCGTTCCATAGCACTCACTGCAGCCCCCGCCTCCAGGCAGCAGCAGCGCCGACGGCCATCCGGTGGCTGCTCCCATCCCGTGCCAGCAGGAGCCTCCAGCCTGGCCTGCACTCCCTGGCCTGGAGCCTATCTACTGAGGGGTCTCTCCAGGCAAGGCTGCCTGGGCTCTGGGTGGCTCTGGGCCCGGGCGTGCTGCCTGAAAGTGCATAGAGGCTTTGGCTTCCTGGATTCCACTTCTGGGGCTCCCTTTCCTGGCCATGACTGGATGAGCTGCCGGGAATTTGGACTGAGTGTGTTCTGACTGTGCCTCAGTGTCCCTATGGAAGCTAGGATAATGCAATGATGGGCCATTCTCTTTCTTTGCCCTGGTGTCGGCTGGGAGATGCCCCCTGTGGCTCCCTGACACAGAGCCTCCTGCCTGGGCTGGGGGCTGGCCCTGGTGACACAGTGTAGGCCACACCCTGGGTCACCTGCTCCTGCTTTCCCCCTGGCCAGGCCGGTAAGTGAAGGCTAGGGGGTGGCTGTTGGCCCTCAATGAACCCAGCAAGATAATCCAGCCATCGTCCCCTCCCAGAGCCTTGCCACCTTCTGTCAGGCTGCTGCCTGGTGGCTAGGGCCCAGAACCCTGCTGGGCAGCTGTCTGCTGATGCGCCCTCCTGCCATCCTGCCCACAGATCTGGTGGCTGGACCCAGAGCTGACCTATGGCTGCGCCAAGCCCTTCGTCTTCACCCAGGGCCACTCCGTGTGCAACCGCTCCTTCTTCCCGTGCTTCGACACGCCCGCCGTCAAGTGCACCTACTCCGCGGTGGTCAAGGTCAGGGTCCGCCAGCTGCCCTCACCCTGCTCCCAGGAGAGCCTGGCAGCCTGGCCACGCCGCCTCCCCCTTGCTCCTCCCTACCTGGGCTGTGGCCCCAGCTGCCAGCAGGCCACGGTGCTTGTGGGAGCTCACCCTCCCAACTCTGTGGGAGGAGCCGCTCTGCAGGCCGCAGGGAAGCTGGGCTGCCTCCAAGGCGCCTGAGAGGGTCAGGGTCCTGGACCCAGGGTGTCCCCGAAGGGACCGTGGGGGCCCCAGACAAGGGGTCTCCAGACTGAGCTGCTGATCCCTGCTGGAGTCTGAGTCGCCGGCCCACGCTTGGCAGCACTGGGCTGGGGCGAGGTTTGCAGACTGGGAGCTTGAGGTTCCGCATGGAGGGTGGCAGTTCTTTGAAGAGTTCTCTGACCGAAACGTTCCCTGATGGGGGTATAAGGTTTCCTGCTACGAACGTGCGGCTGCCTTTCAGGCTCCCTGGCCTGGACTGGGAGTGTGCTGACGGTGAGGCCATGCGTTCTCAGTGAGGCCTCCTTACAGGCGCCGTCAGGGGTGCAGGTGCTGATGAGTGCCACCCGGAGCGCATACCTGGAGCAGGAGGGCGTCTTCCACTTCCACATGGAGCACCCTGTGCCCGCCTACCTCGTGGCCCTGGTGGCCGGAGACCTCAAGCCGGCAGACATCGGGCCCAGGTAGGGTCTCCTGCCAGGGCCTTCCAGGGCTGCCCAGGCCCAGGCCTCAGGGAGAGCCTCACCAGGAGCTGGGTCTGTGGCCTGCGTCCACAGCTGCCCTCCTGAGGACCCCACTGGCCTCCAGCTGCTTTGGGCCAGCCCTGCCCCTGCCTTGGTGCTGCCACCAGGGCCCTGCCTGCCAGGCCTTCCTGCCCATATGCCCTCAGACCCAGCAGCCTAGCCCCTCCAGTGCCTGCCCTGCAAGCTGGTCTTTTCTGCGAAGGCCCCCGCACAGCCTGTCACCCTCACAGCCTCATCAGTCCCTTCAGCCCAGAGATAAAATGAGCCCAGGGGCCCCTGGAATGTAGCTCTGCTGCTGCTGTGGGAAGGGCCAGGGTGGCCGCCTGTCCAGTGAGGCAGGTCAGGCCTCGGGCTGGGGTGAGCTGGGCTGGATGAGGTGTGGGTGTTCGCGGGGCCCCAGGGCAGTGGGAGAGCCTGGTAGGGTGAGCGGGGCTGGGGCTGCTCGGCCTGGGCTCACCCTCCCTGCGTACAACAGGAGCCGCGTGTGGGCCGAGCCGTGTCTCCTGCCCACGGCCACCAGCAAGCTGTCGGGCGCGGTGGAGCAGTGGCTGAGTGCAGCTGAGCGGCTGTACGGGCCGTACATGTGGGGCAGGTAGGCCTGGGGACCTGGCTGGCTGGAAGGAGGAGTCAGAGGAGCCCCTCATCTGCCCCCAGGGTGTCCTGTCCCCATCTCCTGGGAAGGAAGTGGAGCTCACTGCAGGGGCCAGGCTGATCCCCGCTGAAGGGACGGCGGCTGTGGGTGTGCTGGGCGGGAGTCAGGGCCCCGGGCCCGCGCCCCTCACCGCCCTCCCGGTGCAGGTACGACATTGTCTTCCTGCCGCCCTCCTTCCCCATCGTGGCCATGGAGAACCCCTGCCTCACCTTCATCATCTCCTCCATCCTCGAAAGCGATGAGTTCCTAGTCATCGACGTCATCCACGAGGTGGCCCACAGCTGGTTCGGCAACGCGGTCACCAACGCCACGTGGGAGGAGATGTGGCTGAGCGAGGGCCTGGCCACCTACGCCCAGCGCCGCATCACCACTGAGACCTACGGTGCGGGGGGGCCGGGGAGGGCAGCCGCTGGGGGCCCAGGACACCGAGCCAGGGGCAGAGAGCCCGACCTGGCTCCCCTGCC
Source organism: Cebus imitator (assembly GCF_001604975.1). Lineage (NCBI taxonomy): Eukaryota > Metazoa > Chordata > Mammalia > Primates > Cebidae > Cebus > Cebus imitator. The sequence continues at coordinate 1,410,611 of NW_016107758.1, read as the reverse complement.
CTGCTGCAGGTGCCCACCCCCCCACCTCCCCCGACTTCCCCACGCCCCCTCACCTCTCCCCTGTCTCCGGACCCCATCCAGGTGCTGCCTTCACCTGCCTGGAGACTGCCTTCCGCCTGGACGCCCTACACCGGCAGATGAAGCTTCTGGGCGAAGACAGCCCAGTCAGCAAGCTGCAGGTCAAGCTGGAGCCAGGTACCTGCTCCACAGGGCCGGCCCCCGGAACCGGGACGTCACCCCCAGGGCCTCTTTGCCTGCCCTTCGTGTGCTCGGGCTGTGGCTTTTCTGTCCCTCACTGTGCCTGAGCCCCTGGCCCGGGCAAGGCCTCCCCAGGCTCCCACAGCCACCGCCGCCTCGCTGGCTCTGAGCCCCAGTCACCATGGTGTGGGTCCTCAGTCTTCCCTGAGGCCCTGCCGCTGCACACCCAGGGCATCAGTACACATCTGGGCACGTGAGGGACAGCAGCCCTCGGCCCTTCCTGCTCCTCGGAGCCTGAGCACCACCCCTCCGCATTCCGTGGGACACTGGTGGGCTCGGGCCCCAGCCCAGGCGGGTGTTCCTTGCAGGAGTGAATCCCAGCCACCTGATGAACCTGTTCACCTACGAGAAGGGCTACTGCTTCGTGTACTACCTGTCCCAGCTGTGTGGAGACCCGCAGCGCTTCGATGACTTTCTCCGAGTGAGCGGCCCCGGCCCGGGACAGCCTGGCTGCCACCTGCTCCTAGCCCCTGCCCAGCTCACAGGGCCGCCCCCCTCTGGCGGTTGGGGTAGAATGGGCAGGGCCTGTGAGCCTGGCGAGGACCTGGTCTGCCTTTAGGGGGAATGCCTGGGTTGCCACCTCCCCTTCCCACCCTGTGTTCAGTCACTTAGCGGGGCCTGTGTGCCAGGTGCTGCCTCTGCACCCACCCGGTGCCCAGGATGTCCCTTGGCTCACACCCCTCGGTGCCCTGCAGGCCTCTCTAGTGGGGCTGCGCATGTCCCTCTCCCCCAGGCCTGCTGAGGCCCCACCTCTGCCACACAGGCCTACGTGGAGAAGTACAAGTTCACCAGCGTGGTGGCCCAAGACCTACTGGACTCCTTCCTGAGCTTCTTCCCGGAGCTGAAGGAGCAGAGCGTGGACTGCCGGGCAGGTGAGGCTGATCCCCCAACCCCGCTGCGGCCAGGAAGCCATGCGTGTGATGACAGGCGGGCCTTCTGCTGCCTGAGGGGCCACTCTGCCTGGAGGAAAACACTGTCATTTCCTGTCTGTCCTTCTGCTGACCCTTGCTGACCCTTGCTGACCCTTGCTGGACTCTGTGGGCCCCAGGCCGGGATGCTATGAGAACAGGGCTGGGGTAGGGGGCCTGCCTGGAGGCGGTGTCATGAGGACAAGCAGACTGAGTTAGGCACTCCCAGGGAGCAGGCCATGGAAACCAGGTGTGCGAAGGGCCTGGCGCAGGATGGGCATGTGACGGGCATGTCTTGGAGCTGGCGGCCGATGGCCAGCCCTGCTTATGCATCCTCTTTGAGGGTATCCCTGAGGCTCTGAGGGCTTGGGGCCCAGGAAGTCACTGCAGGGTTCAGACATTGAGGGAGAGGCCAGCATTGCTGGAGGTGGTGAGGTACCAGTGGGAGCGCTGTGCCCGGTGACGCCAACTTTTGGAAGGTACAGCAAGTGCACCAGGAGCTTTCTGAGTGTCGCATGGGCACCGCACTTTAGAGCTTCAACATCATCTCAAGAGCCTGTTGCCCCCACCCCGCCCCTGCGGCTCATGGCATAGGTGGCCTTCTCCACCTGAGGTTGAGTTTAGACTGCTTCAGTGTCTTCCACCGGGAGAGGCGTGGAGAGGGTGGGAGTCCCTTGGTCACCAACCCAAGCCTCTGCCTGCATGTAGCCCTCACAGCCCTTCAGTGGCTTCAGGTGGCAGTGCTGGCTGGCGCTGATGCCGCCTTCCTGAACGGCCCACGTCCCTGGAACAGGCCATCTGCCTGGGACACACTCAGGGTCTGGGGTCTCCTGGGCAGACTGCTCAGGCAGCCCCTCCCCAGCCCGGGCAGGGACCCCAGGGTCACTTCTCCCCTCTAGGGCTGGAATTCGAGCGCTGGCTCAATGCCACAGGCCCGCCGCTGGCTGAGCCGGACCTGTCTCAGGGATCCAGCCTGACCCGGCCCGTGGAGGCCCTTTTCCAGCTGTGGACCGCAGAACCCCTGGACCAGGCAGCCGCCTCAGCCAGTGCCATCGACATCTCCAAATGGAGGACCTTCCAGACAGCACTCTTCCTGGACCGGCTCCTGGACGGGTCCCCGCTGCCACAGGGTGGGTCCCTGAAGCTGATCGGTGGCCCAGGGTGGCAATGGTGGCCCAGCCCTGACCTGCCCCCCGGCCTAACCTACCCCCCCGGCCTGACCCGCCCCCCGCCATGACCTACCCCCCCGACCTGACCTGTCCCCCGCCTGTCCCGCCCCGCCGCAGAGGTGGTGATGAGCCTGTCCAAGTGCTACTCCTCGCTGCTGGACTCGATGAACGCCGAGATCCGTATCCGCTGGCTGCAGATCGTGGTCCGCAACGACTACTACCCCGACCTGCATAGGGTGCGGCGCTTCCTGGAGAGCCAGGTGCGGCCTCCTGCCCAGGGCGCCCCCCTAGTCTGAGCCCTCGGGGCAGGCCAGACACGTTCGGGAGACTGGGGCAGGGGAGACGTAGGGGTCCGTGGGGAGGGGCTCACGCACCCGGTGCGGCTCTCGGAGACGCTGTGGAAGGGACCAACAGGGGGCAGCAGTCTCAGGTCCAGGCCACCCTGGCCTGCTGGGCCCTGCACCTTCAGCATCCAGGTCTGGGCAGAGGGGACACCCAAGCTCCTCTGAGAGAGGCCCCGGCTGCCCTGTTTCCTGTGTGTGCTCCCTCCAGCCCAGCCTCCCTGGAGATGGGGCCTCCACAGACAGCCAGGAAGGGCAGGGTAGAGGTGGGAGGCCAACAGCGGGCCCCCTGGCCACCAGAGTCCAGGCCACAGCCCTGAGGATGAAGCCGGGGAGCCAGGGGCAGGAGGGCCAGCTGGGTGGGCTGGCCTGGCGGGGCTGGGGAGCTGCAGTGTGACCGACTGCCTGTCCTGCAGATGTCACGCATGTACACCATCCCACTGTATGAGGACCTCTGCACCGGGGCCCTCAAGTCCTTCGCACTGGACGTCTTCTACCAGACGCAGGGCCGGCTGCACCCCAACCTGCGCAGAGCCATCCAGCAGATCCTGTCCCAGGGCCTGGGTGCCAGCACGGAGCCCCCCTCAGAGCCCAGCTCGGAGCTGGGCAGGGCTGCAGCAGACGCGGACTCGGACGCACAGGCCCTGCTGCTCGGGGATGAGGCCCCCAGTAGTGCCATCTCTCTCAGGGACGTCAACGTGTCTGCCTAGCCCTGTCGCCGGGCTGACCCTCGACCTCCCAGACACCACAATTGTGCCTTCTGTGGGCCAGGCCTGCCATGACTGCGCCTTGGCTCTGGCCATGAGCTCTGCCCAGGCCCACAAGCCCCTCCCCTGGGCTCTCCCAGGCAGGGAGAATGGGGAGAGGGACCTCCTTGTATCCGGCAGAGACCTGTGGGCCTGGCCTCCCCACTCCCAGCTCTTGCACTGCAGGCTCTGGGGCCAGCCCGCACACGCCATGCTTCCTGTCTCAACACTGACAGCTGTGCCTAGCCCCAGATGCCAGCACCTGCCAGGGGCTGCCCCAGAGCAAGGGCTCCAGCAGCCCCATGGTGACCGCCACACTGTGCCTTACGTCTGCCGTGGCCCAGGCTGTGCCGTCCCTGCAGCACGCCTCCTCACAGGGATCTGAGCCACCTCCCCGCAGAGCCCTGCACCCCGCCCCTGGGGCGAGCAGCCTCACATGGCCCCTGGCACAGGGACAAGGACACAGACATTCCCTCGGTGTGGGGGCAGGTGACAGAGAGGATGCATGTCCCTGGGGAGGGCCTCTGGGTCCCAGACAACCTCAGCCCCTCAGAACAAGGAGTCCCAGGACCCAGGGGGAGTGTGGGGACAGGACAGCCTGTCTCTTGTGGCTTCCTGGGGGTGGGAGGCACATGGGTACAGTAATACCCCAGGGAAAGTGGGAGGTGGCGCTGGTGCTCTCTCGACCCACCATGCTGGGCGAGGCAGCCAGGGCCTGGGACTGCTGCGATGGGGTGTCATGGTGATGGTCCCATTAAACTTCCAGTCTGCAAACCTGACCTCCCTCCTCTTTCTCCCCACTCTTGCCCTCCACATCTCCCTGGCTGTGTAGGACGGGCTGGCCCACCAGGACTTGGGGCCTGGAGCTGGTCAGGAGCTGGCCGCAGCCCCGCCTGATACACGGGCCTGAGAGCAGGCTCCTGGAACACTGCCCAGCCCCTTGGCCGGACCTCCTGGGCCTGAGCAGCCTCCTCTGGATGTCACAGGAGGCCATGTGTCACCTTCACTCTGGACCTTCACCTCTGTGGCCATAGCCACATCCTGGCCTCAGTGGTGATACTGTCCTAAGATGGGTACAGGGTGACAGGCATGTTTGCTTTTGGAGGATTGAGATTTCCCATTTCCCAGGTGGTAGGTGTTGCCGCTCTTCAGGGCCCCCACGGATGTGGCTGCGCCCCCATCTCAGTGCCACACACATCTGGGCAACATGCCGTGGCCCGGAAGCACCACGTCTCCCCGCAACCCCCCGACCAGGCCCAGCCACAGATCCCCTCCACACATGGCGGCCAGGAAGTGGGGAAGGCAGGAGGTGGGGGGCCGATAACCCTGGTGGCGGCACTGCCCAGCCCCCAGGCCCCACATGCGCCATTCACCCTCCCCTGGGCAGATGGGCCTCCTGTGGCCCCTCCTGTGGCGGTGGCAGCTCCACAAATGCTGTTTCATGTGCCTTCCTCACATCAGGCCTGGGGGAGGCGCCACCCCATCCAGAGACCCAGGAACTAAAAGACCATCACTGCCCCTCACACCCAGCAGGGGACAGGGATAGGATGACTGCAGGGACCCTGTGAAAGGGGGTGCGGAGGGCACCCGGCAGCCCCCGCCCCATGGCCACCTAAAGTCTTGCCAGGCAGGCACGGCAGGGCCCCTGCCCGGCAGTGGACAGCCTGCTCCCCGAGTGTTCTCTGTGGCCCGGGGCTGCAGCCCCCGGAGGCCGCCTTTCCTGTTTCATTGGCCACGCTTGATGGTGTCCTCAGAGGAGCCCTCCTCAGTGGCAGAACTGCTTCCTCAGCCTCTTCCCTGCCAAGGTTGTTTTCAAGTCTCAACAGTCACACCTTCGTCCCCGCCTCTTCTTTCTCTGGCAATTCAGCTTGAAATGACTCTGTGGTCTGCGGGTGACTCCACTCCAGGTGCCAACAGCCACGCCCGCAGTGCCACCTCCAGACGCTGCTGAGCTGCGCACCTCTGCCCGACACTGCCTTTGGGAAGCCCAGCGTCATAGCCCCGGGGGAGGAGTGCATCTGGATCCAGATGGCACCCTTGCCACAAGCTGTCCTGGCTCTGTCCCCACCCATGCACGGGAGGGCATGCCACCTGAGTCCATGTGGCCCTTCTCCTCCCAGCTTCAAATGCAGAATTCTGTTCCAGCTCACCGCTTCCCAGTCCCTCTGCCGACACTCAGGCCAGCGCTGTTTCCCAGCCTCGTCCACTGGACGTGCACATTCATTTAGCTCCGCATCTGCCTCGTGAGTCAGCACAGTGGAGCTTTACCAGATGTTTGCCACCACCCGATAGCTTGCCAACATTCCGAATCCCAGCAGGTCACGCGTGCTTAGCACGCCCCTCTTTTAGTGGCCAGCTTCTCTATTAGGCCGAGATGCTCCAGCCAGACAACTACGGAGCACAGGCGTCTCAAACGACAGCTTTATTCCTCAAGCTGCAGGCCCAGCTCAGGCTGGCGGGGAAGGGCAGCTTCTCTTCAATGTGACCGACCGAGGACCTGAACCAATGGAATAAAGATCCCGAATGTTTCCAGGCACCTTGCCGGGGATAAGAGCTGTTGAGGGGCTCACAAGGGCAGAGGAAGCTCTGGCGGACCCACAGCCACAGAGCTGCAACTCCAACAGGCACAAAAGTCGGGGTATATGGCAAATAGCACTGATGACAATGATGGAGCTGAGGCCGGAAGCTGAGAGCGATGAGCTCTGTATGGAGGGCGGGGGACTAGGCGCCAGCCAGGCAGGTAGGAGGGGGGGTGTCGTAGAGGCGGGGTGGGGTGATGTTCAAAAACAGAAAAAAAGCTGATGAAAGATTGGCTTCCACACTCGAGAGCTGAAGCCTGAGGCAACAGGGTGAGGGAGACCCATGGAATCCCTCGGCCCTCAAGGTCCAAATAAGGTTTTCCAAATCCCTCAGGCCATGGCTGAGCAGCGACTCGTCTCCCGGAGGGCCCCTCTGCCATCCCTGCTCTAACTGGGACTTGACGCTGGTGCTTCTCCCCTAAGGCCAGGTGCTTTGCATAGAACTCCAGGTATAAAGGCAAGGCACACACAGCAACACAGTGGGAAGGAGAGCACGCCACGCAGCCCTCACTTACACCTGAGAGGACTTTAGAACACGCATCATCAGAATCTCAGACCTAAAGGGGGCTTTTGAAATAAACCATAACACAGGAAGAGGTGCTTGTGAAACAAGGACAGGTAGTTTATAAAAATGAACCAGCCAGAGACCCAGGAAATGTTTTAAAAAGCAATCACTAAAATAAAAAATGAAAACTCAGTGAACAGTGCTATGGTTTGAATGTTTCCTCCAAAATTCACGTTGAAATTTAATTGCCATTGTGATGGTCTTCAGAGGTGGAACCGGTAGGCCGTGATCAGGCCAGAAGGGCTCCGAGCCTCCCGGAACGGATTCCCGTCCCTGTCAGAGTGCGCGGCTGTCAGGAGCCTGGGCTGTAGCCGCCTCTCCCTTGTGTGTCCTCCTGCTCCTCCGTCTTCCACCATGGAATGATGTGGGAAGTAAGAATAAATAAAAGTTTCCTCCTCAAAGCTTTCCTCGTAGTTCACTATGGATAAATACCGGTTTCTTCAGAGGTTAATTTATTTTAAAGCTTTTGCTAATAAAGTAGCTGTTGGTCATAATAAAAAATAAATGCATCCCCTGTTCTTAATTCTTAAACTTTAACCTAGATCCTGCCCGGACATGCCTGGGCTTGGTCAAAGCTTATTCCCCTTCCTTTTTTGGAAAAGTTACCTCTTCTCTAAGCATTCCTCACGTTACTTCCTCCTCCTCTGTTCTCCTCAGGCTTTACCTGGAAAGTTTCCAAGTTTTTAGCCAATTGGGTTAAGCATAGAGTGTGAGGTCCCGTTCTGGCCAATGGAAATTGGACCCAGCAGTAGGGCGACTGTGTCGGGTTATGAAAGTTATCAACGTCCCTGTCTCCTTGTTCAGGTGTGCCCTCCTGGCAAGACGGCCGGCGAGTTGCACCCTTCCTGCAGGAAGTAAAGCAGCCTTGCTGAGTGGTCCATTGTCTCACTGTGGGTTTTTCCCAACGTTTTAAACCCGTTTCCAACAAATTATGTGTCAAAAAGTCCACCAGATTCCAGCCCCTCAACCTCGGAATTCCCAGCCTCCAAAACGATAAGAAATACGTTTATTTTCATTACAAATTTCCCAGTCTGTCATTGTTACAGCAACAGAAAATAAACTTGGGGATACTGGGTTGTGGAGAGTAAAGAAAAAGTTCCAACCCATCAAGGCATCCTCATTCTCAACATGGCCTGCATTCTACGCTCCAGGGTCCCCCATCTTCATCCCCCCCCACCCCACAACTCAGTCTCATTTCTTTAGCCGTTTTCTCCCTACCTTCTCTTCCCTCCCCATCAGACCTTCCACCCAGCAAGCTAAGCCACCTCAAGTAGCCATGCCCTCAGGGCCCTAACCTAAGCACCCACCAAGGTCATTTCCCCAACAGACTGTTTTTTTGCTTTTTTTTCCCCCGTGAGTGAGGTCACCCATAGGCTTAACGACAGAGCATACTTCAGACAGTTGTTTTACTAAGAGGAATCTGATGTCAGCTGCTAAGCTCCCCCCCAACACACACACTTTCCACCATCTCTCATTAATCACCTGGTCAGACAGAAGCCCAAGAGCAGGTACAAGCCAGCTAAAGGTGGAGCTTGGCAAGGCTGTCCACACAGAGTGGCCAGGCCCAGCACAGATCTGAGGGGCTTTTAACAGGCACAGACAGAGTCCTAAGATCACTACCACCCACCCACCCGGCCAGCCAGGCCCAGATAAACCTCTCCTTGTTCCAAATGAATGAGCCAACAGAAAAAAATTCCGAAGTGTGGAGGGAATACAACACCCACAATGCAGAAAATCACCCATATCTGAAATATGCTCACCTCGGAGAACCAGTCAGCTGTGGAAATTCTCTGCATCGTGCTCATAAGAAAACTGAAGAACACACAACACTTCATACTAATAGGAAAAGAATTCCTATAAGGAGCATATTTACTTGTTCCCACTGTTTGGTTTACTGAGCATGTATTATATGTATGATGGAAAAAAAGCTCAATCTAAAATATTGCCAACAAAGAACCCATTCCTCGTGTTGCAGTGACGAATTGGGCTGAGGTCGGCCTGGTTAAACTGGCTGCCCCCATCTAAGGCGCTGATGTGTCCTGTTACCAGCGGAGGACGTCCAGGTTCTTGGCATCTTGAACAAAGAACTGAACAAAACACACACACAGAGCGGGGTAGGAATGAAAGGATTTACTGAAAATGGAAGTACACCCCAGGGTGGGAGCAGGCCTGTGCACAGTGCATTTGCGAGTTAAAATACCCACTGGAGGATTCCATTGGTTACTTGGGGTACACCCGACGAAGATGGAGAGGATGAAGTCAAGTCACCAAGTCCTTTCTTTGGCCTACGCCCCATGGGGAGAGGATTTCCCGTCATAACTGAAGTGTGCATCGGCCGATGTCCCCTGCACCCAAACCCTACCTTCCTGCCTCACTACCTACAGCTATGTGGTCCTGAGCTGTCACCTCTTCCCTGTGAAGCTCAGGTTTCTCGTTGGTAAAATGAGGCAGAAATACCTACTGCTGAGATGTGTGAGGACAACAAACACAGCGTCTCAACACGTCTTACACGGGTTTTAGCCCTTTGAGCCGCTGAGGGCTGCCCCAGCTGGAACTCTCTTCACTTTTCTTGGAGAACTGACCATGGGTGGCTGCAAATACCAAATTGCTTCCTGTTTCAGCCCTGCCTGGGAAGATTCCTTCAGCTGGAGCCTTTAGGTTAGGAAAAGGGAGAAGGACCCAACTCCCACTGTACCCGGCCTGAGACAAACGCACAGAAGAGCAATCCTTGCTAATGCTGGGCAGTATGTGGACAGATACTGAATTTTAATCTTTGTATTGCCATGAGAATGCAATGACCAACACAGTTATTGCCCCCTGAACAGAGACGTAAAGTTCAGAAGAGATCCCTGGTGAGGAAGCCAGGGAACATTTCCCTGCAGAACAAGACGGGCAGCAGGATGAGATAGGGCTGATTTCACAGGGCTCCTCAGCACCCATGAACTTGAGAAACAAGTGGTCAGATGTATTTCAGTGCACTGGCCAGCAGTGGGGTCACGGTGGGAACTAGTCATGCCTGAAGGCCCTTCATCTTTCTATAACCCTCAAACACTGCGGCACCGGATGCTGTTCCCTCCTTTGGCGAGGGCCCCGGGGCTGTGATGCTTTAATCACAGTACTTCAGACCAAGAACCTGCAGTTGAGGTGGCTGGGGTCATGAACCAGCTGCCCTCCAAACCCCTTCTCATCCCACCAACCTAAGCTGCTTACAACCCCTCCAGGTACCCCAGGGGCCAGAAGGGAATGTCGTCCTTCATGGCTGAGGGAACACCTCTGCACCCTGGGGTAATGGATGGGACCACAGGCCATAATGTCTTAGTCTGTTTCATGTTGCTATACCCGAGGATGAACAGTTGTTTAGAAAAAAGCAAAGCAGGTTTATTTGGCACAAAATTCTGATGGAAATTTCAAGATTGGGCAGCCGCAACTGCTTCAACTCATGCAGAAATGGAAGGGGAAGGGCATGCGTGGAGATCGCATGGCAGCAGAAAAAGCCACAGACAACTCCAGGAAGGCTGCCTCTCTAACCAGCTCTCATGGGGGCTCACCCCTCCACACAGGGTACTCATCTCTTCGAGGGATCCACCCTATTACCCAAACTCCTCCTACTAGGCACCACCTCCCAACACTGCCACATTGGGGATCAAATTTCAATACCGGTTTGGGCGGGGGCAGACCACACAGGCAAATCCCAGCATGGGGTGCTGGCAGTGGGCGTGCTGACGCAGGGCTGCTGCCAACCCGGCACCAGCTGTCTCTTGGCCTTCCAGATCCTGGGAATCTGGCTACGGGCAGGAGTCCAGCCTTGGACACAGAGGTGGCTGCAGGAAGCTGTTAGCTCTGCAGATTTTATCAGCCTGGGAGAATGGCACAACACAGGCTTCCAAGGAAAGCCAGGATACTGGGCCAGCCTCAGCTCTGCTACACACCCCTATGTGGCACCTGGGCAAACCAGCAGCCAAGTACCCAGGACAGGGAAGACATGGATTCTTACTTCTCCGGGACGCCTAGGTGAAGCAGAGAGCAGACTCTTCTTGAGTCCTCTCGGCTCCGGTGCAACCACCAGCCTAGCAAGGAATCAGAAACATCTTCTGGAAGAATCAGCATCATAGGGGTGATGAATGGGCAGTGAAGTATCTCACAGGTGCTGGGCTATGGGGTCACTCTCTTTTCCAGACTGAAGCAAGGATAAGCACTCTGGGCCCCTGATCAGGGGCCTGGGGCCTGGCGGGATGAAAACAGCAGTGTGCAGCCACCCGTACAGCTGCTCCTCACGCAGGCCCCACCTGGCCTCTCGGAGGGCGGAACCTGGGACTCCTGAACCAGATTCAGTTTCTCCTTCAATAGTAGGGACTTTTCGCTCCTGACTGCAGAAAAATACCTTCAATGTGACCATCCTTCATAGCCCGAGGCTGGGTAAAATGGCCAAAATCTGAAAAGCGCTATTAGGTGGCAAACTGCTGTCACTAGAGGGCTGAGGCCCCGTTCCTCTCCTCTGCCTGACCGCCCTCGTTCCTGAGAAGGGAACAGGTTCTGGCAGCAAGGGTGAACCCTCGAGCAGGTCCCAGGATCACGACCCTCACCGCTCCGCCGCACTCGGTGGCTACAGCTGTAAATGTGGGTCCACGGGGTCACCACGGCCACCAGGACCAGGTGCCCGGCCATCTGCGGAACAGAAAAACGCCCAGCGGGATGCTCTGGCCTCCTCCCCGCCCCCCCGACAAGATGCAAAGCGTTCGACCCAAAATGCCTTGAAACGGAGCCCAGACCCCGGCAGGTCCGACCCCGGCGACGCCGCTCCCACAAGCTCCTCCCTCGGGGCCGTCTGACGTCCCAGGCGGTCACTCTCTTTTCCAGACTCACAGCAAGGCGCTGAGCCCGCTGAACTCCTAAGCCCTGGGGCCCGGTGGGATGAAAAGCCCTATTAGGTGGCAAAGGGGTTAAGCCTCCTTCTCCCCCGCCTGACAGCGACGCTGGAGAGCTCGCAACTCGCCTTCCCAAGCGCAAACAACCGTTCCTCCCAAGAACCCGCGGCCACCGCCTCCGCAGCAGAGCGCCGGAAGCAGAGAGCGTCTCGGGAGGGAGGTGCATGCTGGGAGCGGCGCTGCATGCTGGGAGCTGTAGTCTGCGGCGCAACTCGGCCAACGTGGCTCCCTGGTTCCTGACGTTCCCAGAGCCCGCGTGTGCAGGCGGTCCCGACACCGCGGCCCTAGCCTCACCGGCTCCCCGACTAAACGCCAGCCGGCCCTCTGGGTATGAGCGGCGGAGGTCGGGACAGTCCACGGCTCTGCCGCCCCCGGAAGGAAAAATCAGCGCGGACAGCAGCCCGGCCTCGCGAGAGCTGAGCTCAGGAGCCCCGCCTCCTGAGCCTCAGAAGTCCGTGGCGCTTTCCGTCGCCCGAGTGCGATTGGGCCGCGATGTCACGTGCCCCGAAGCGCCGCGCCCGATTGGCTGCCGCCTGGTTACCTATGGGCGACTCCGGTCCGGCGTCCTGGCCGGCCCAGCACCTGCGCGGCCCTCGGGCTTGGAGGGCTGGGCCGGGCGGGACGGGCCGGCGGCGGCGGCGGCGGCCTCGCCTTCTCTCCGGGGCTGCGACCCCGAGGCTGCCGGCTGCAGATGGGAGCCCGCGGAGCCGAGGATGCGGGCGGGCTGCGGCGCGACCCGGCGCGGGAGCTGTTCCGGGACGCCGCCTTCCCTGCCGCGGACTCCTCGCTCTTCTGCGACCTGTCTACGCCGCTGGCCCAGTTCCGCGAGGACATCACGTGGAGGCGGCCCCAGGTGCGGCGGGCGGGGTTTCTGGCTTCTGAGCGCGCCGATCCTCGAGCGAGCCGGCCGGGGTGGGCGGCCGGGGTTGCCCCGAACGCAGGGTCCGCAGTTCTCCTCAGAAGTGGGCGCCCGGCCCCCTCTTTCGTGGCTCCTTCCCACGCCCGCCCAGAACGAGCGGGAGTCCGCGCTGCCCCAAGGACACGAGGCGAGACCGCGGCCCCCACCTGCGAGAGCTCCAGTCCAGAAGGATGCCCAGAGCGCAGCAAGAGGCGTTTAGCAGGCCCAGCCCCTGC
>NW_016107758.1:1391913-1397786 GCF_001604975.1 Cebus imitator | reverse complement strand
CCCCAGCCCCAGCCCCAGCCCCTGCCCCTGCCCCAGCCGCACCCCCACCTGTTTGCTTCCGCCCTGCAGAGCGTTTGTGCCTGCTCCTCCCGGCGGAGGGCCGCCCGTGCCCCTCTGGAGTGTCTAGACCGAGCCCACAAAGCAAAGCGTGAGAGAATTTCAGTTTCGGGATTTTTTGCACCTGCTTTTCCAGTTGTAAACGCTTAAAAATGGCAACTCCAAGGGATGCCCTGGCCGAGCGCCGTATTGTTTTCGGAAATGCTCTTTCTGCTGAGTGAGACGGCCCAGGGAGCAGCCTTGCCTAAGTGGATGCGGTCTTAGCGGAAACAACTGATGGCACCCGCCCTCGAACAGAGCTGGAACCTCTGGGCTCTGGTGACTGAGATGGCTTTGACAGGCCACCGGGTTTCTCGGACAACACGGAAGGGCTGGGGAGGAGGCAAGGTCAGAGCTTGTAGAGCCTTGTCGTCGGAATGTGGGTTTTATTTTGTTGAAAGGTTGATTTTTAGGTGCAGTTAGAGGCCACTAGAGGGTTTGGTAGAGGAGTGATTCGTCTAGATGTGTGTTTTAGAAGCTCACTCTTGCTGCTGGGTGGGAAGTGGTTTGTCGGGGCAAGAATGCAAGGGGCCATTACAGTGGTCTTGGAGAAAGATGAACGGGAGTCAGATTAGCGTGACGACCATTAGGATGGGGATTTGGAGTAGCGTGGTTTGAGACCTACTTTGCAGCGGGGACTGAGAAGCCTTACTGACTGATTGAAACAGAGGGTGAGGATAGTGGAGGAAGCAACATGCTTTCTAGGTCTCTGGCCTGAGCAAGTGGGTAGATGGTGGTCCTGGGACAGAGCCTGGGGTGACCTAGAGTTGGACTTTGCTCTCAGGTGTTCAGGTGGAGCTGTCCTGGAGGCAGGTGTATACAGAGTAGGGAGATCTGGGCTAGAGGCATTCATCTGGGAGGAGGAGCATTTAAATGGTTTATGGTCCACAGCCTGGCAGAGTGTCTTGGGGGAGCATCAGTAAAGAAGAAGGGGGCCTTGGGACTGAGCCTTGAAGAGCCCTAACATTTCTTGAGGTCAGGCAGCTTCCCTGACAGATAGACTTGAGAAGCAGCAGGAGTGAGAGAGAGGACACCCAGGGACATGCAGCCTCAGGGAACTGAGTGGGGACTGCCTCGGGGTAGCAGACGGCAGCTGTCCTGAATGCTGCTGAGTAGCTGTAGAGTTGGGACCGAGAGAAGCCCAATGGGTTTGGTAGCAGAGATAACAGTGACATTGATAGAGGCAGTTCAGGGGGCATGACTGGCTCAGAAGCTGGAGAGCCTGTGTGGTGAGCGAATGGGAAGCAGCAGTGGGTGTCACGGTGCTTTCTCAGGTTGTAACGAGGAGAAGCCTGAAGGAGACTGGTGCTGAGGGGTAATGTCGTAAAGAACACGGCAGCCTCTCTCCTGTCTTCATGCTGCTGGGATTCTGCCCCGGGACGTGGAAAGGAAGGAGTCCAGGCTCTGAGGTGGCCAGAGGGCAGGAGATAGGGTCAGGTCCAGAAGCAGGAGGCAAGGTTGGCAGCTCAGAGGGGCGGGCAGGGGGAGTGTGGATGCTTTGCGAAGACGGGGAGAAAGGGGAAGGTCTGTGATAGTTTGGGGATGTGGGAAATGGAGCCTGCTAGAGAAACAGGAAGACTTCCAGCAGGATGGAGGACGCATTTGAGATCTGCCAGCATGAATGAAAAGTGAAACTTCTCTAAACCAACATTTTGCTGTTTTGAGAAGGAGCTTGGGAGAGTTTGCGATTTTTCCGGTAAGGAAGGAAGACAGAGACAGGCCACCCAGAATTAAGCTGGACAGGGGGATTTGAAGCCAGGAGCTGAAGAACACCCGCCACGGGAAACCACCTCCCTGTCCCCTTCTGGGCTACAGTGATGATCGGAAAAGCTCTACCCCAACCCTTCACCTAAATCCTTGGGTTCTTAGTTTGAAGGATTCCCCAGCAGGCATGATCTGACTCTGGACAACTTTCTTCATTTCAGGAGATCTGTGCCACGCCCCGGTTGTTTCCAGATGACCCACGGGAAGGGCAGGTGAAGCAAGGACTGCTGGGGGATTGCTGGTTCCTGTGCGCCTGTGCCGCCCTGCAGAAGAGCAGGCACCTCCTGAACCAGGTGGGGGCCCCTTCTTCCCTGTTTGTCCTGGTGCTGGTCTGTCTTCTGCACGATTCTCCTGGCCGCTGAGCACCAGGAGCCCTCGTGAAACAGACCCGTGCAGCAGTGGGTCTCTCGCCGTGTGGGGGAAAGACAGGAGCGTTCTGAGGCAGAGACTGAGGACTGCACTGTGTCCCTCTGCTGCGGGGGGTGGGCCTTGGCCCTGCCAGTGGGCTCCGTCAGGGAGGCGTTCATCCAGCTCTCTGCCCTCCTGAGCCCCGGGCTCTCCATGGAGTCCGAGCACCACGTTTAGAGTAAAGAGACAAACATGCCAGCTCACAGGACGGGTGGCCGGGGCCTCTGCCCCAGATCTCTCAGGAGCTAGCTGCCTGGCTTTCTTAAAGCGTTTGCAAAAGATGATTAAACCTGGCTCTGTCGGTAGACAGATACTCTGGGCGGAGAAGGCCTTCTCAGGTTTGCCTTACCTAGGAGTCTTCATGGTTTTATGCTTGGCTCATTGCTGAGCATTGCTGATTAAAGCAGCGGCCTTGACAGTGGTGACCTCACTCGGCGTGTCACTCATTCCCAGGCCCCATGCTAAGCATGTCACAGTCACTGACTCTCAGTGTCATAGCCTTGCCTGCTTTGACTCTTGTTTCTTTCTTTTTAAACAAATGAGTGCTAAAACCACTGCCATTGTGGGGCCAGTAAGTGGCAGAGCGAGGACCGTACCAGCGTCGGGGGAGTGGTGCCCGGCCTGCACTCCCCCTGACTCTGGGTCAGAATGCTTACCCCTGAAGGAGCCCCGCGGTAGACGTGGGGATGCAGTCAGCTGGCCCAGTGTGGGGGCACCAGGCTCCCAGCAGCAGAGGGGCTGCCATTCCTGTGGTGACATGTTGCTTGCAGCCAGCTTAGTCAGGAACGGGATCACTCATGCCCTTGAAAGTCACTTTGTTTTGGCTTCAGGTCAGGTGCTTTTAGTGAGGGCAGCAGACTGTGTCCTGGGATACGTGGCTCCCTCGGTGTGGTCCGCAAGCATTGCAGTGAGAGGTCTATTAATCTCGTGTGCGGTGCTCAAGCCCTGTGCACGCACCAACATCCAGATGTGCCACAGAGTTCTCTGCAGAGCGTGGTGCCTGCAGAGTGCTCAGCTGTGGCCACGCTGTGGCCGGGACACCGGAGCTGTGCGGGGCGATGCTTATGTGATGCTTGCCTTTGCTTCTCCCTGTGTGTGCCCAGGTCATTCCTCCGGGACAGCCGAGCTGGGATGACCAGGAGTACCAGGGCTCCTTCACCTGTCGCATTTGGCAGTTTGGACACTGGGTGGAGGTGACCACAGACGACCGCCTGCCGTGCCTTGCAGGGAGACTCTGTTTCTCCCGCTGCCAGAGGGAGGATGTGTTCTGGCTCCCCTTACTGGAAAAGGTCTATGCCAAGTGCGTGTGCTGGGGCCCGAAAGGCCTGGTCTGGGGCGAGTGGTAGCTGCTGCCACCACAGGCTGCCCTGGGAGGGTCTCCACTCACTCCGGGCTGCAGAGCCCGCTTTGGTTCTGAGGGTCTCGTCCTGTGGGTCTGGCAGGCTGGCCAGATGCAGAGATTCTCCTCCGAGGCCTGTGGTTTGCCCACTCCCTCTTTCCCTTCCCTTGCTCCAAAGCCTAGCACTGGGTCATCCTCCACAGAGAGCATGTGCGCTGGCTTCCTTGTGTTCTCCACCCCGGCAAGAGAGGCTTCTGTTTGTTGAATGGTTGGGACAGGCGACCTTGCTGTGTAGTTGCCAGGGAGAAGTGAGGCCACCCCAACGTTCCAGCACTTCTGTATCGTGGTGCTGGCTCCGGGACCAGGACCCTCACCATGAGTCATAACTGAACAGCCTTTCCTCTTAGAATGTATTTATCATCTTGCCAAAGGCAACTGGGCTGACACAGGCAGGGAAGCTGGCGGACACGGGAAGGCTGGCCAGTGACATCAGTACCAGTGACCTTCCGTCCCAAGGGCTGGTTTTGGAAAAGTAGGGCTGGAGCTTGAGAGCCGAGGGGCATGGGCATCCGCAGCCTCCACCCCTCCTGCCCTGCTCCTGTGCCCACAGCGGAGGCCAGAAAGTGTCTTTATGCGAGGGTCACTCGGGTTCGCTGTGAAGTAAGGTGTCTGAAGGGGAGGCCAAGCCTTGACCTGACGAGGATGAGAAGGAAGGCACAGAGGGGAATAAAGATGTGTGATTGAGGTGGCGGCCGAACGACTTGGGGTGTTGTCGACCATGGGAGTCGGGGGTGGCCATGTCCAATGCCAGAGGCTCACTTCCATGGTGACTGTGTCCCCTAGGGTCCATGGGTCCTATGAGCACTTGTGGGCAGGGCAGGTGGCGGATGCCCTGGTGGACCTGACTGGCGGCCTGGCAGAAAGATGGAACCTGAAGGGCATAGCAGGAAGCAGAGGCCAGCAGGACGGGACAGGCCCCGGGGAGCACAGGACCTGCCAGCAGCTGCTCCACCTGAAGGACCAGTGTCTCATCAGCTGCTCCGTGCTCAGCCCCCGAGCAGGTGAGGCACGGGCCCCTCACCGCCGGGCCTCAGGCACGCTGTGGCTTTTCATGTGACTGGCGACACAGCCCTGCCAGGACTAAGTGGGGAGAAGGAAGCTTGTTCTCAAGGGTGGTGTCCTGGGCTTGTGACCTTCCCCTGCTGTCCTCTTCCAGAGGGACGGAGCACTTCACTCCCTGACCAGTCCTTTCAGCTGGTGTGAGGCAGGAAGTGGGGGCACCGAGTCAGAGGCCATTGTCTGTGCTGTCCCTGGCCCAGCTGGCAACCAAGCAATATCAAAACCTGTTTTTTATTTTAGTGACAGATGTATATTCATTAAAGACAGTTTATTTACAAGAAAAGAAAGGGGCTGGGGTGGTGGCTCACACCTGTAATCCCAAAACTTTGGGAGGCCGATGTGAGTATCGCTGGAGCCCAGGAGTTTGAGATCCGCCTGGGCAGCATAGCAAGATCCCATCTCACAAAAGGTGAAGCACAAAGTCCCTCAGATCTGCCCGCTGTGACTCGAGTGCTCTCAGTCTTCCGGAGCCCGTGCTGCGGACACTTTCCGTCCTGCACCCGCCTCTCACAGCGCCACACGCGCCGTCTGCGTGCTCGCTCCGTGAGCGGGTTTGCTGTAGTCTCTTAATCATTCCCCTGATGTTGGATCTTAAGGTCTTTCTGGTTTTATATAATTATAAATAACATTAATGAACATCTTTACTGTTTTTTAAATATTTAGGATTGTTAATACTGGTCAAAGAATATGAATATCACAATAAAGCAAAACAAGTTGGCTTAGGCCTTGGTTTGGGTCGCCCACAAGCAGACCTTGAGATGGGGTTCAGGAGCACGTTGAGAGGTTCAGAGAGCCTGGAGGGCATGCACTCCCCGTCAGCCCTGCTGGGGCCCAGGCAGGACCCTGGCCTCTGAGCCTTCCACCTGGGAGTGAGGGCACTGGTCTCTTGAACATCAGCTTGGGGAGCTGTCGGTTTCAGGCTGGTCCATCCAGGGTGGGGAGGGCTAAGTCCTAGCACTTCGGGCTTTGGAGAAAGGCCCCAGGCAGAGATGTGGCAGCTGGCACTGGCTGGAGGTGCACCAGAGCCTGCCGAGGTGGCCGGGGGCTGCAGCATGTGCGGGACTGGAGGTGCACCGGAGCCTGCCGAGGTGGCGGGGGGCTGCGGCATGGGCGGGACTGGAGGTGCACCGGAGCCTGCCGAGGTGGC
>NW_016107758.1:1377916-1391708 GCF_001604975.1 Cebus imitator | reverse complement strand
GGGGGCTGCGGCATGGGCAGGACCTGAGTCCTTCCGGGAGCCCCTCCACTCTAGACCATTGCCCACCACAGATGCGGCACCTGCTCTGTTTGGCTCTTTCTTTTCTGTGCCCGTCTGTCTCAAGGTCTCTGGCCAGGTGGAGCTGTCATCCCCCTAGGCCTCCGTACCTCCTGTGGCTTCTAGTCAGGGCAGTATCCGGATGCCTGCCTGCCACGGGCTTTGCCAAGAAGAGCCCTCTCTGGGTTCTTGGCAATTGCAGATGCATCTGTGTGGTGTGTTTGGGAAGTGGCACTCTGCCAGGCATCGGGCACTGATGGGTATGGGCGATGACTGACCTAGAGGAGGGCTGACTTACCCAGCACCGGACCCGGATGGCAGCCGAGTCAGGGCCCCGGTGCTTGCTCTGAGACGCTCCTGAGCTGACAGGCAAGTTGCTAGGAAGGGAGCTCCCATGGTCCATGGGGATCTGTTTCGCCGCAGTCGGGTGGGCTGGAGCACGTCCAGAGAAGGAGACGGAGGCCTGTGTGTCCTCGTCCACATGGGACTTCATGGTGCCCTTCGTGCCTGTGCCCAAGCTGTTCCTCACGCAGGTGCCCGGGAGCTGGGGGAGTTCCATGCCTTCATTGTCTCGGACCTGCGGGAGCTTCAGGGACCGGCGGGCCACAGCGTCCTGCTGCTGCGGATCCAGAACCCCTGGGGCCGGCGGTGCTGGCAGGGGCTCTGGAGAGAGGGGTGAGTGACAGGGCCTCACTGTGCTCGGGAGGGGGCCCAGTGCCAACCTGGCCTGTGTCCTGGTCACCTTCAGCTGTTAGGACCTTACTTGGATATCTCCAGCAAGGCCCCTGAGCCCCTGCTCATGTGATACCATGCTTCTCTTGGCCCCAGATAGTCCTTGTGATGGCTGCTGAGGTGGCCAGGGGCTGCAGCCTGGGGTTTCGATAGGGCAGACATCGTCATGAGCTCAGGCAGCAGTCTTAGGAAGACACGTTCAGAGGCGCGAGGTTCCTTTGGGAAAAGAGAGGGCTCCGGTGGGTGGCTGCTGCCCGGAAGGCCTGTGCTGCAGGCTGCTTCACGTGTGTGGCGGGGGCGCGGAGCTGCAGAGCTGGGCCGAGAGGGCGCTGGCAGGAACTCCGGGCTCTCTGGGTCCCCTCCAGGGACCCCCCAGCCAGCCTGCCAGTTGATGCTACCAGTTTTCGGGAGGGGCTTCTGCTGAGTTGAGGTTTCTTGCAGGGGTGAAGGCTGGAGCCAGGTAGATGCAACAGTAGCGTCTGAGCTCCTGTCCCAGCTCCAGGAAGGGGAGTTCTGGGTGGAGGAGGACGAGTTCCTCAGGGAGTTTGACGAGATCACCGTCGGCTTCCCCATCACGGAGGCTGGCCACCTGCAGAGCCTCTACACAGGTGGTGCCCCGAGGGCTGTGCTGGGCGTGTGCTCTGCTGCCGAGGCGAGGAGGCTGGGCAGTGCCCGGTTTGCTTCTCTCTAGTGTGGAGGGATGCTTCTGTCCCGGGAGCCGGGAGGAGCGTAGGCTCGTGGGAGGGGCTGGCTCTGCCTGTGGCCGCGGGGCTCGTGGGGTTGGCGTGGTGGGAGGCCAGCTTGGAGCCCTGTCCTGCAGCTGACACCTGTGTTCCCTCACTAGAGAGGCTGCTCTGCCACACTGGGGCGCTGCCTGGGGCCTGGGTCAAGGGGCAGTCAGCAGGAGGCTGCCGGAACAACAGCGGCTTTCCCAGCAACCCCAAATTCTGGCTGCGGGTCTCAGAGCCGAGCGAGGTGTACGTGGCCGTGCTGCAGAGATCCAGGATGCATGCGGCGGACGGGGCAGGCTGGGCGCGGGCGCTGGTGGGTGACAGTCGTACTTCATGGAGCCCAGCGGGCATCCCGGGCAAGCACTACCAGGCTGTGGGCCTGCACATCTGGAAGGTAAGTCGGCCCCACGTGGCTCACGCTCCATGGCACATGTGGCGTGGAGGCCCATGGAGGTCTGGGTTCTCGGAGCAGTCCTGCCGGGACACATGGGACTCTGCCCCAGGCCCTACCAGCCTCCACCTCCTCGGGCTGCGGCACGGGGTTGTACCTGCTGGTGCTCTCCGACCCGGCCATGACCTGAGACTGCCGGCTTGGGCTTCTTTCTGCCTGGCCTTGGGCCTCGTTGGCCAAAGGAAGCAAAAGAGGCTGCAGCCAGGACAGGACCCACGGGGCGCCGAGCCCAGGGTTCCCGACAGCGCCATGCCTTTCTGGGGCGGAGGCGGAGTGCTGGCTGAGGACCTGCCTGGGCCAGTCCCAGCTCTGCAGCCTGCTGCGTCACCCAGCATCGGCCGTGCCCTCTCCCTGCCCGCCTCAGTCTCTTCCCCTGCCAGGCAGGGTCCTGACCCGGGCCTCATGGGATTGCTCTGAGGCCTGGTCAGTCCCAGGCTCGGCCACTGGTTCACAAAATGTGCTGTTTCCTGGAAGAACTGATGGGGGCGCCTGGGAGCAAAGGCCTGAGTGTGGGCGAGGATGTGCCGGCCGCTTGCTTAGGGGCTGGGTTTTAATCTGGTGTGCCCTGATGGGTGTGACACCTGGTACCACACTGTTCCCTGTTCCTTCATGGATGTGGCCCCATGATGTTCCTTTCCTCTTACAAAAGAAGGTGCTGGAAGGCCCACTGTCCAGCAGCCCCCGGGTTGCCTGGGCCATGGCACCTTCTACAGGGGAGGACTTTTAGGCTCCAAACGGTGGCCCCAGGGCCAAGTGCAGCCCTGGACAGGCGGGCATCTTCAGCTGGCCCCTGACAGGGTGGAAGGCGCTGACCGGCCTTGGCACTGTCATCTGCTGCCTCCAGAGGCTGCTGTGCTCGGAGCAGGAAGGCCAAGGCGCCTGACGCTGGCCTCTTCTCTGCACTGGGCCTCTGCCCCTGCTCACAGGTGGAGAAGCGGCGGGTCAGTCTGCCCAGGGTCCTGTCTACACCTCCCGTGGCTGGCACCGCGTGCCACGCATATGACCGGGAGGTCCACCTGCGTTGCGAACTCTCACCGGGCTACTACTTGGCTGTCCCCAGCACCTTCCTGAAGGACGCACCTGGGCAGTTCCTGCTCCGAGTCTTCTCCACCGGGCGGGTCTCCCTCAGGTGAGAGGAACCGTGCAGCGTGGCCTGTCCTCCGAGGCAGGGTTCGGGCACCTTCCCTCGGGGCTGGCAGGTGTCCGTGTGGGGACTGAGGCTGCTGGGACCTACCACCAGCACCCTCCCATGTTTGTCTCCCTGGCAGTGCCGTCAGGGCAGTGGCCAAGAACGCCGCCGCTGGGGCAGTCCTGCCTGCGGGGGAGTGGGGGACCGTGCAGCTGCGGGGCTCGTGGAGAGCCGGCCACACGGCGGGGGGCAGCAGGAACTTTGCCTCCTACCCCACCAACCCCTGCTTCCCCTTCCTGGTTCCCGAGGGCCCTGGCCCCCGCTGCATCCACATCACTCTGCATCAGCACTGCCGGCCCGGTGACACCGAGTTCCACCCCATTGGCTTCCATGTCTTCCAGGCAAGCTCCTCGCCACGGGAGGAAGGGGGAACAGAGGGGCCCTCAGAGAATTTGCATCTTGGCCTCAGTTCCAGCAGAGGGCTCTGGGCTCAGTCACGTGGGCACGCAGCCCCAGCTTTCCTGCCCTTCGAGGTGCCGCCTGGAACCACACGGGGCTCTCCCCCATCTCCATCCTCCCACGGACGAGGTTGAAGATGGCCTCTAGAAGGGCCGGGGGCCTGGGAGGTAGGGCTCACCCAGGCAGGGCGGGTTTCCGGAGGAGGTGGTGAGTGGGGAGGAGGGGAGAAGTTTGTAGGGGCCCGGAGGCTGAGCTTGAGTCCAGCCGGGGCAGGCCGAGCCCTGGGCTTTAGGGACACGGGAGCCCCATGGACTCAGGTGAGAGCAGGGGAGGCCCAGGCTGGCCGGCCACAGCAACCCCTGCGTCTTAGGAAGTCCACAGTCACTG
Organism: Cebus imitator; assembly: GCF_001604975.1. NCBI lineage: Eukaryota > Metazoa > Chordata > Mammalia > Primates > Cebidae > Cebus > Cebus imitator. The sequence continues at coordinate 1,387,762 of NW_016107758.1, read as the reverse complement.
GGCTCAGCTGGCGGCCCCTTGTTCACTGTGTCCCGAGGTCCATTCTCCGCCGACCAGTGTCCCCTGGAATGCAGGACCCAGATGAGGAAGACTCTGTGCCCCTTGGTTTACGGTGGGCTGCCGGGACTCCCAGAGCCTCACTGTTTGCCCCAGGCAACTGGCTCAGATCCCCCAAAGCTCTGAGGAAAACACGTCCCAGGGTCCAGTGAGAGCACCCTTGGGGCGGGCTGGGCAGTCCCAGGTTTTAAAATGAAGCCCCTGGTGATGCGACGGGCCTCCAGGCTAGGGCCCTGCTGCCGGCACCTTCTGGCAGGGGTGATCAGGCCTTGCATAGGACGCAAGTCCAGTGTCTGGGGCTGTGTGTGACTCAGGAGGGCTGAGGGCGTCCAAGCAGGTAGCCCCGGGCTGTGCCCCCTACCCCACGGCCGGCCCCTCAGTCTGAGCCGGTGCCTCCCCAGGTCCCAGAGGGTGGCAGGAGCCCGGATGCGCTCCCGCTGCTACTGCAGGAGCCGCTGCTGAGCTGCGTGCCGCACCGCTATGCCCAGGAGGTGAGCCGGCTCTGCCTCCTGCCTGCAGGCACCTACAGGGTCGTGCCCTCCACATACCTGCCGGACACAGAGGGGGCTTTCACGGTGACCATCGCAATCAAGATTGACAGGTGGGGCCCTGGTACTTGGGCGGCCTGCTGGAGGCTAGGGTCCTGGAGTCTTAGCCCTTGCCCATCCCCCACGTCTCTCCTGCCTGCCCCTCACCCCCAATCTCGTATCTGTCCTGGCAGAGCAGGGCTGTCCTGCCTGCCTGGGAACCCTTCCTTGCTGGTCTGGGCTTGGGGGGAGAGGCTTGCGGGGGGTGGGCAGAAGTGCACAGCCCCTCATGTGCCGGTGGGGTGTGGGGGCGGTGACCTGGCATCTCTCCGCAGGCCATCCATTCACAGCCAGGAGGTGCTGGGCCAGTTCCTCCAGGAGGTACGTATGCAGCCCCCAGCCTGCTCACCTGCCTGCCTAGGGTCTCCGCAGCCTCAGGTGGGTGGCCTCTGCCTGGGACATGAGGTGCCTTGACAGTTCCTGTGAGAGCCCCGGGTGGCGCCTCAAAGGGCTGGGGGATTGGGCTGCATCCCATTCCCTGGCTGTGCTGGCGGGGAGGTGAGAAGGGGTGAGTGCTGCCACCGCCTAGGCCCCCATCTCTCCTCGCAGGTCTCCGTCATGGCAGTGATGAAAACCTAGCTGTGTGGCCCCATGCCAGCTCAGGTGACTGGAGCCGAGGGCCTGCAGGGTTCCCAGCGGCTGGGCCGGCCAGCCTTTCGTCGTCGGGGGCTGGGCCAGCCAGCCAGGCACTGTTGGCGGCTGGTCCTGGGTCTTGGCCCGCCTCCCAGCCCTGCCAGGCGGCTGCTGCCTAGGGGTCCACAGGAAGCCTCCATTGTGAGAGACGCAGCCCTGGGGGTGCGCAGGTGCTGCAGTAAAGGCGGGAAACTCGGTGGCTTCTGTGGTGCCACTGAGACAGCTGAGACCGCAGGATCCCTCCCAGACTCTCCTCGGTGGACTCTAGAAGAGGCCTCACACCCAGAGGGGAGGGCAGTGGGTTTTCTTTAGAACTATTTATTGTCTGAATCGCTTTTAGGATGTAACTTTATAAATAAACACCAGCACTGAGGAGTTGCAGAGCAGTCATGCTCCAAGTAGCTCCAGGCTGCATTTGCTCTTGCTGAGCCTGCTGTGGGGGGCTGGGTGCCTGCCGAGATGGTGAGGAGGAAGATGGCCCCAGAGGGCCCGGGGCCTGGGAGGTGGGCAGAGCCAACCCAGGCAGGGCAGGGTTCAGGAGGAGATGGTGAGTGGGGAGGAGGGGAGAAGTTTGGAGGGATGGGCACAGAGCATGCCCCAGGCCAGGAGGCTGAGGCTGAGGTTGAGGCCGGCCGGGCAGGTCAAGCCCTGGCCTTGGGGAGACCAATAGACTCAGGAGTAGGGGGAGGGGAGGGCCCGTGAAGGCGCTGCTGAGGCTGTGGCGAAGGACATCTCGGAAACAGTGTTGGAGCAGGAGCTGCTCAGGGGGAGCCCAGCTTCACCTGGACAGGGATCTTTGGATCAGGACGGCTCCTCTGCCTCAGCCGGAGTTCACCTGCGCAGTATACCAGGATTACTTATTTCTCCAGGCCTCTCGGTTCCACACACCGAATGCTGCCATGAGACCTTAGTGTCACTGAACAGAGCAGAAGACAGTTCCAGACACTGGTGGGGAGGACTGCCACTGATCCCTTTTGTTTTAGAGACAGGGTCTTGCTCTGTCGCCCAGGCTGGAGTGCCGTGGCGTGAGCACACTGCCATGCCTGGTTAGTTTTGAAATGTTTGAATAGTTAGGAGTCTCAGTATATGGTTGCCTAAGCTGGCCTCAGTGATCCTCCTGCCTTGGCCTCCCAAAGCACTGAGATTGCAGGCACGAGCCACCAGCCCCAGCCACTAATCCCTTTTAAATTCCATTCACTTCCTGAGTCCCTCCTTCGTTCATGCCTGGGGAGACCCAGCATATTGGTCCGTTTTCACATTGCTATAAACAACTACCTGAGACTGGTGATTTATAAAGAAAAGAGGTTTAATTGACTCAGCTCTGAAGACTGCACAGGAAGTGTGGCTGAGGAGGCCTCAGGAAGCTTACGGTCATGGCAGAAGGTGAGGGGGAAGCAGGCAGTCTTCACGTGTCTGGAGAAGGAAGGGCGCGAAGGGAAGGTGCTGTGCACTTTTAAACAACCGGATCTCACGAGAACTCACTGTCACAAAGACGCAAGGGGAAAGCTGCCCCCACGATGCAGTCATCTCCCACCAGGCCCCTCCCCACGCTGGGGATTACAATCACACAGGAGATTTGGGCGGGGACACCAAACCATAGCACCCAGTGAGCCTGATTTGGGCCTTGCTTCCCCTATCACGCCCCTCTCTGGAGCCCTGGTGTCTGTGTGCCCACTGGGACCTGTGCCACTGTCGCCCCTCCATGTCCTGGGCACACCAGCCACCCTCCTGGCTCACCTGCAGGAAGCTGCCATGGCCCTGCCCCTAGCCCCCCCGCTTGCTGGGTCAGTGGCCCTCCAGCAGCACTGCAGTGGCAGCTGGGTCCTCGCCGTCTCCAGACATGGATTCCTAAGCAGCAGGGTGGGGCTCGGTCTCCTTGCGTGCAGAGCCCCACCACAGCTTTCCCTCATCCACTGGCCTCTGCTGGTTTCGGGTGAAGCCAGTGGTGCTGCCTATTGGGGTGCAGGAACTCGGGGTGAACAGTGAGGGGCTGATCAAAGAAATCCCCCGCAGGGCAGTGCCCAAGCTGGAGGCTCTAGCCAGTCAGAGCTGCCCTAGAACCCTGTGCCTGTGGGCCGGCAGGCCTGTGAGGCGCCTGATGGTGCAGGTTGGGATGGGACAGTTGGGGTCAAGGTATTCCTCCAGGGCTTCCTCAGTGCCTGTGCGGGCTGTGTCCACGTCGGAGTAGAATGTGGTGGGCTCCCCATGAAGAGTTCTGGAGCAAACCCTGCCTGGGCTGGCCACTGGGCCCTCAGGAGCCGCTGTCCCCAAAGCAGCCCTGATGGTGGTGGACACACCCTCCTGCTGGGCAGCTCTGGCCGAAGTCCTCCGTCAGGACCTGCTTACGCATGTCCTAGGCCACCACCTGACAGGAGACCTCAAAAGCGCAGGATTCCGTGACTTTGGGGGCCGCAGTGGGTGCCCGTCATCCCCCTGTGCGGGCTGGCTCCGCTGGACCTGGCTGCCTTGGCCGTCTCGCCTACCAGCTGGGACCATGTTCTTGGGTGTGGAATGCGCTCCCTCCGGAGCCTGCAGGGTCCCGAGGCCTCGTGTTTCCTTCTGATGGAAGGTGCCCAATGCGGTTGGAGGGGACGCCTGGCGGGAATCTAGCCCCCAGCCCCTACACGTTTCCGGTGCGGCAGCTTCGGCCTGGCGTCGTTTGTCCCTGGCTGCCTCCTCTCCGACGCCATCAGCATCCTGTCTTCAAGGTCATAGGTCAGTGTTGTGCTTTTCAGGGCATCTGGCCGGCTGCTCTCTGTCCTGTGTTACGGCAGAGGTCCCTGGAAGAACTGCAAGTGCCTTTGTCCACCACACACGTTGCACAGTTCCAGACACCGGTGGGGAGGACTGCCACTGATCCCTTTTTGTGAGCCGCTTCTGATCTGTGGTGTATTCATCCAGGCGATGGCCAACCCCGGTACCTGGGCCTCCAGGGCCTGCTGCACCTTGGCTGTCACGTGGCACTCCAGGAATCCCACCCCACGGGGCCACACTGAACCCAATGAAGAGAGAGCCAGGCCGCCACCCTCTCTCCGCTCTCCCGAGATGCCATTGCTGCTTTGGGACCCGGGCAGGAGGGGACATTCTTGGCTTCTAGTGCGTCCCTCTTGGCCTTCCCACCACCGCCTCTACCCCAAAGATGCAGCAGGAGTGTCGGTCGCTCCCCAGGTGTCCGTCCCAGTCGCAGGCTCAGAGGCCAGCATGTGCCCTGGTGGGTCTGTGGGCTCATGCCAGCTGGTCCTGGGCAGGACTCCGGTACTGACTGCCTGTCGTGTGTCCCACTGTGATGGAGCCCTGGGGACCTCTGGGGACCAGTGTCAGCTCAGGGCCTGTGTGCCCCGTGGCTCCCCAATGCCAGCACGTTCTCTCCAGTGCACACAGTCCCTGGGAAGGTCCTCGTCATGCACACTTGCTGATGGCGGGAAGGTCCTTAGTCTCGCAGGTCTGGCCACCTCTTCAGTCAGCAGATACCGGGGCTCAAAATGAACTCAGGCACAGTGTGGGCCCAACTGGGGCTCTTTATCAGGGTGACCGCACTCAGCCCTCCTGGACCCCTCCGCCGGCTCCACCTGAGCACTGCCCTCGCTGGCGGCCCTGCCTTGCTCTGCTGCCATCCCATAAACCCTGCAGACCCCTTGGCGCCCTTCAGCCTCATGGCCTCTGCTGTTTAGGGGTCTGATTCCCTCCGCCCTCGGCAAGCCAAACCCTGTGATGCTGGTTCCTGCGGCACAGCTGCCCATCCCTGTTAACCAGCATGGCGCAGGTGAGCAGTGTGACCTTGGTCTTCCCAGGGAACCGGTGCTTGGTGGCTCCCACCACGTGCTCGCCCACGCCCACGCTCCACCAGCCACGGCAGTTCCGGCATCTTCACCCTGCCCGGCAAAAGTGGGAGTGTTGCCCACGCTTCTAGGAAGCTCCAGGTTTGCTCCACCTGCAGGGGCCTTGCCAGGGTGTCAAACCCTGTGTCTCGGGACACGGCTCTTGGGTCTCGGCTTCCCCATCAGGCGCCTCAGCATCCAGTCCCACCAGTGCTCCCCCTGGTGTGCCCCGAGCTGGCCGGGCCTGCAGCCCATTCCCTGCTCCCTGGATGTTGCTGGTGCTTCACTCGGTCAGCCCTAGGACCCAAGGGGGCCAGGGCCTGACGGGGGAGGAGCAAGGGTGGGCCGTGTCTGTCTGCAGGCTCGGAAGCTTCCTAAGAGGCTGGGGACAAACCTTCAGGCACCACACACTGCCTCCTCCCTATCCAGGGTCCTGGGTTCTCCAGACGGGGGCCCTGGCCTTGGCTGGGTGTTGACCAGGAGCTGAGACTGCCCTGCCCCCACCCGGCTTCTCCGCACTCCAGCCCGGGGACCTCAGTGAGGTCTCGGCTGCCTGCGCCTTACTCACCCTCTCCTTGGACCCCTCGTGTCTGTGCACTCGTCAAACACGGCAGCTGGGCCCCCAGCACACACCCTTCCCCAGCCCTCTCACTGGATCCTGGAACCGGTTTTACACAGGACGACACCTTGTGCCAGCGGCTGGCTGTCTCCGCCGACCAGTGATGGGTCCCCATTGCCAGTGGGCCGTGAGTGACCCAGCTCCAAATCCCAGGTGACTGACTCTTCTCCAGTGAGGGTTGGATTTTCCAGAAGCAGAGGCAGACAGAGAACTTGGATGCAAGATGTTTTGTAGGGAAGATGGGGGAGGTGGGGCTGGTTAGGGAGAAGCCAGAGTGCCCCCACCTGGCTGAAACGCTTGGACTTCATGCCCTGCCTTGCTCAGCCTCCCCAGGCAGGCTACCCCATGCCATCCCCAGGCAAGGCTGCCCCCAAGAACGCTGCCCACAGCCCAGCCCCTTCCCTTGGGGCTCCCACCCCATCTCACACCACCGGCCAGCATACTTACTTAGCAGCGCTGTGTGGACCATAACCCTGGGAACACCTGCAGGGAGGCGTGCCCTTGTCCTGGCAGCTTGGGGGAGACTCCCGGGGTGTCAGGAGGGAAGGGAGGCAAGTGGGGGTGAGGCGCTGTGGGGCTTTTCCTGCTTTCTGGGCCGACGGCCACAGACCACCCAGTGGCATTGGTCTCTTAGCATCTGCTGGGGTGGACTCTGCAGAGGCTGCTGCTGGCTGCGACGGGCCCCTTGCACAGCTCTGCATGTGGGTGGAGGCCGGCTAGAAACACTCAGTGCCCTCTTTGCTTTAGAGCCGGCAGCCCTTCCTGGACCATCAGCGGGCATGTCGTCAGCGCCACCGCCAGCACTCCTGCTCCTGGATGCCCGTGGGCTTCCCTGCCTGGGTCACCCAGGAGCCTCTAGGGGTGCTCTGGAGGTGGGACCCCTGTGCAGCACCTCCCGCCTCTCCGGGCCTCTCTGGGCTGCCTGCCAATCACTCAGTCTCGACTGACCACTTGTTTTGCTGCAAGGCTGTTGGTTTACATGAAAATAGACAGCCAAAGAGTATCCTCAGCCCATGCAGACCCTGGGCTGCACCTGCCGAGTTCCTTGGGGCTGCTGTAGCAGAACACCTTAGCCTGGGCGGCTCATAAACAACGGAATTGTATGCTGTCCGCTCTGGATCTGCAAGTCTGAGGTCACGGCACTGGCAGGCCTGGTGTCTGGTGAGGACCTGCTTCCTGGTCCAGAGACAGTGCCTTCTCCCTGTGTCCTGATGCGGTGGAAGGGCAAGGGAGCGCCCCGGGGACTGTTTTGTATGGACGCGCCTCCCGTTCACAACAGCTCTGCCTTCATGACCTCATCACCTACCAGAGGTCCCACCTTTTCGTTCCTCGCCTCAGGAGTGAGGACTTCAGTGCATGGGTTTCAGGGACATAAACGTCATCCTCAGAAGTGCCCATGTCTTACACAGACGAGTGGTCTGTGTCCTGGCAAATGAGGGCTGCCCTGAAACAGAAAATGCTGTTTCCCCAACAGCAGCCCTGGCAAGGCACCCAGAACTCTCTAGAATGATTGAGGGCAGGGCCTGGCCTTTCCATGGGGTCCAGGGCTGTGGGGTCCCTAGAGATACTGTGGGCCTACATAGCAGGGTGTGTGGGCTGAAGACCGTCTCCCTCCCACGGTGGGAAGGGACAAAGGGCGGCCTTGGCGGATGCAGACGGGCAGGACTGGGTGTGGGCACGAGCACCTACTTCCCGGCCTTTCCCGGGACTTTGCCCCACACCACCTGCCTGGTTTCTTCCTGTTGCCGCGTCCGGCTCCAGGCACAGCCGCTGGTGACTCCTTGGTGGGAGCCGTGTCCTACCCCGTCCTGATTCTGCTGCCCTCTTCCTCACAGTCCTCCAGGCTTGGGCTAGTCTTGGGGGCAGCAGAGCTTCTGGGGTGAGTGTTGAGATCCTGAGCCCGAGATCGGTAGAAGGGGAGAGGGCTGGCCGGGGCAGGGCTGCCAGGACAGGGTGCAGGAGCCGCCGGCCAGGCCGGGCCCGCGTGTTCAGCCCTGAGCTCTGGGCTCGTGCTGTCTGCGTAGTCGCGCCTTGCCCGCCGTCGCTTGGAGGCCTCATGTGATTTTGCGTTTTTTTTTTTTCACCCAATTTTTGCTGGACTTAAGCTAGTTTTGCTGCCTTTTGAAGCTAATGGCAGAGTCATTTTATTCCGGGGGATAATTTGGGCCCTTTTGATCCCAACATGAAGCCCTGTACATGGCAGCCGCATCAGGAGAAGGGTCTTTTCTGCTTTGGAGGAAAGGCTTTGGCAGACAGGCCAGCCTGGGAAGCTCAGGAGCTCTCGGCTGTCCGTGGCACCCTGGGGAGCTCAGACTGTGGCTGCGGGGTGCTGGCCGTAACCCTCAGGCCATCCAGTTAGTGCTGCCGCCGCTGACCATTCCTCTAATCCCCAGCAGGTACCATCAGTGTCCACACAGAGAGCACTGCCTCAAGTCAGGGCGAGGATCACAGGACTCACCCGGGGGTCCCAGGGAACATGGCACCAGGGTTAGGTGGGTGAATCAGGGGCATATGCATTGTCCCTTACTTAGGTCAAGGCTCAGGCTGGGCCCACCTTAGCTGTCTGGGACACCCTGTCCCTTTGTGAATCCTCCAGGGGGCAAGCTGGCAGGGGAGGAGCAGCCAGGCTTGGGCCAGGGCCTGGAAGGGTGTGACATTGGCACTGTGGCATTGTGTGCCTGTCTCTGTGTTCTGACACAGGTTCATCACCCCTCCTCCACACCCTGTGAGGACATCAAAAGCATGGACACGTCGCTTTCCACTGGGCACATCTTACTGCCCACTGTTCCTGCCTCCTAATGCCTCCTGAGCACACGTGTGGGTGGCAGGCACACTGCTGATAGCTGTGGATGTGGCCAAGACATTCTTCACCCCCACCCCATGGCATGCATGACCTATTAGGGAGGACCGTCTGCACAAAGGTAATCCATTGAATCAGAAAGGGAGTTAGTAGAAGAACAGGGGAGGGTGACGGGGGTATTCCTTCACTAGCTGAGGTCAGCCAAGGGCAAGAAAGGGGCTGGACACTCTCAGGGAATGGAAAGCAGCTCTCTGTGCCTGCAGTGTGGGGAGGCTGAGGCTGGAGATGTGAGCAGGGGCCTTGAGTGTTGTTTAAGGAGCCTGAGTCCCATCTCGTGGGCGGTGGGAAGCTGCTACGCAGTTTAAAGCAGGATCTGACATCTATATGTTTGAAATCTCTCTCTGGCTGAAGTCTCAAGGATGAATTGGAAGAGGACCAGCTAAAAGGTTGTTGCAGACATTGAGGTGGTGTCCTGGGCTAGGTGGGAGGTGATGGAGACCAAGAGGATAGGCTTGTGTGGAGGTGTGCCCAGGAAGCAAAACCAACTGGGCATGATGCTTGATTGGATTGATCACATAGATCAGTATGAGGGGAACTGACATATTTCAATCCATGAACATGGTAAACCCATTCATTCATTCATTCGTTCATTCGTTCATTTGAGACAAGATCTCACTCTGTCCAGGCTGGAGTGCAGTGGCAGGATTGCAGCTCACTGCAGCCTCAACCTCCTGGGCTCAGGTGATTCTCCCACCTCAGCCTCCCATGTAGCTGGGACATCACCACACCTGGCTAATTTTTTGCATTTTTGTTTTTCAGTAGAAACAGGGTTTTGCTGTGTTGCCCAGGTTAGTCCTGAACTCCTGGACTCCAATAATCCACTCACCTTGGCCTCCTAGAGTGCTGGGATTACAGGTTCAGCCACTATGCCCAGCCCTGTTCATTCATTGATATCTCTTTAATTTCTCCCAGCAATATTTTCTAACTTTGAGAATACATGTTTTCCACTTGTGCCTAGGTACTTTGTTTTCCAATGCTCGTAAATGGTATTGTATTTTTAGTTTTATTTTCCAATTTTTTTTGCTAGTATATAGGAATGCATTTTTGGTATATTAATGTTGTATCTTGTAACCTTGATAATGTATTTATTAGTTCCTAGTGTTTTTGGTTCTTTTGTTCTTTTCTGGTAAATGCTTTAGGGTTTTCTTTTTCTTTCCTCCCTCCCTGTCTCTCTCTCTCTCTCTCCCCCTCTTCCTTCCTCCTTCCTTCCTTCCTTTCTCTTTCTTTCTTCTGCCTTAGGATTTTCTTTATCTTTTTTCTTTCCTGCTCCTC
>NW_016107758.1:1373099-1377016 GCF_001604975.1 Cebus imitator | reverse complement strand
CTCCTCCTCCCTTCTTCTTTTGATTTGAGACAGGGGCTTGCTCTGTTGCCCAGCTGGAGTACAGTGGTGCAGTCTTGGCCCACTGTAGCCTCAAACTCCTGGGCTCAAGTGACCCTCCCACCTCAGCTTCCCGTATATAAAATATATGTGTTTTATGTATTGCTGGATTTGATTTGCTAATATTTTATTAGGGGTTTTATGGCTATGTTTATGCATTATATTGGTCTGTAGCTTGCTTGCCTTCTCCCTTCATTTCTCTCTCTCTCTCTTTCTTTCTTTCTTTCAAGAGTCTTGCCTGTCACCCAGGCTAGAGTGCAATGTTGTGGTCTCAGCTCACTGCAACCTCCACCTACCTGGGTGAAGCAATGCCCCTGCTTCAGCCTCCCGAGCAGCTGGGATTACAGGTGTGTGCCACCACGCTCGGCTCATTTTTTTGTACTTTTAGTAAAGATGGGGTTTCACCATGTTGGCCAGACTGGCCTTGAACTCCTGACCTTAGGCAATCGCCCTGCCTTGGCCTCTCAAAGTGCTGGGATTACAGGCATAAGCCACCGTACCCGGCCTGTAGGTTTCTTTTCTTGTAATATCTTTGTCCAGTTTTGGTACAGGACAAAAAGTTGACTTAGAAAATGAGCTGGCAAGTGTTTCTCCTTTTTTCTGATGTGGTTAAGATTGGTGTTATTTTATTCTTAAATGTTTGATGGAGTTCATCAGTAACACCATCTGGGTGAAGCATGTTCTTTGTAGAAGGCTTCAAATTATGAACTCAACAACTTTAATAGATATAAACTAGTTAAATTTTATTTTTCTCTGTAAATTTTGGTAAGTTGTGACCTTCAATAAATGTTTCCATTTCATCGAAGTGGTCAAATGTAATTTCATGAAGTTCTTAATAATATTATTTTATTCTTCTGATGTCTGTAGTATCTGAAGGGATGTCTCATCTTTCATTCCTGATATTAGTAATTTGTGGATATTTTTTCCTTGATCAGTCTAGCCAGAGCTTTATCAATGTTTTTGATCTTTTCAAATAACCAAACTTCATTTTATTGATTCTTTTTTTTTTTCTATTTTTGCTCTTTCTTACGTCCTTTCTTCTGCTTACTGGGGTTTCATTTGTTGTCGGTGTTGCTGTTTTCCAGATTCTCAAAGTGGAATCTTAGATCAGTGGTTTTAGACCTCCCTTCTTCCCTAATGTGAGCACTTGGAGCTGCAGTTTCCTCTAAGTGTGGCATTAAGCTTTTCCCACACATATTGGCCACTTGCATTTTTATAACCGTTTAGTTAAAAATGTCTTCTTCTGTCTCCTTGGTTACCTGTTTGACCCCTGAGTTTGACTCCTAAATGTGTCGTTTAATTTTTCAAATGTTGAATACTCTTCAGGTGTCTTACGCCTTGTTGCTATGGATTTCTAATTAAGCTCTGTTGCAGTTAGAGAGCATACTCTGTATAACTTACATCTTTTTTAATTTTATGGAGACTTAATTTATAGCCTAGCATGTGGCCCGTTTTGGAAGATGTTCACTGTGCACTTGAGTGTATATGCTGCTGCTGTGGGCGTAGCGCTCTGGAAACATCAGTGTGGATGAGATGATTGGTGTGGCCAAGGCTGCTGGAGCCTCACTCATCTTTGGCTTACTTGTTCTGTGGGTTCCTGAGGCGACCCGTCACAGCTGTCATTCGTCCATTTATGCTTTTGGTTCTATGAATTTACTTCATTTTTTGATTCTCTGTAATCAAGTACATACACATTTAGAATTGTTTGACATTCTTGATGAATTGGTTCTTTTTTTATATGAAATGTCCCTTTTTATATTTTGGAATAGTCCCTGTGCTAACGACTAATATTTCTATTCCAGCTTTCTTACAATTGAGGCTTGCATTTTATAAATTTTCCATTCCTTTACATTGTTTTCATTCTTTTACCTGTTCTTTATATTTAAAGTATGTATCGTATCAGGCAGACCACATATTGTCACTTCTTGCTTTTTTTTCCCTAAGACACAGAGTCTCCCTCTGTCACTCAGCCTGGAATACAGTGGTGCGATCACGGCTCACTGCAGCCTCAAACTCCTGGACTCAAGCGATCCTCCCATCTCAGCCTCTCAAGCAGCTGGGACTACCGGCATGTGGCACCACACCTGGCTATGTTTTTAACTTTTTTTTCTTTTTTTTTGAGACGAAGTCTTGCTCTGTCACCCAGGCTGCAGTGCAGTGGCACAATCTGGGCTCACTGCAACCTCCACCTCCCCAGTTCAAGTGATTCTCCTGCCTCAGCCTCCCAAGTAGCTGGGATTACAGGCACGTGCCACCACACCCGGCTAATTTTTGTATTTTTAGTAGAGACGAGTTTCAACATGTTGGCCAGGCTGGTCTCAAACTCCTGACCTCAAGTGATCCACCCGCCTCGGCCTCCCAAAGTGCTGGGATTACAGGTGTAAGCCACTGCACCCTGCCTAGCTTTTAACTTTTTGTAGAGATGAAGTCTCACTGTGTTGGCCAGGCTGGCCTGACACTCCTGGCCTCAGGCAATCCTCCTGCCTCATCCTCCCAGAGCACTGTGATTACAGTGAGCCACCGTGCCCAGCCACTTCGTGCTTTTAAAATCCAGTTTGGTAAGCTTTGCCTTTTTTTTTTTTTTTTTTTTTGAGATGGACTCTCACTGTGTCACCCCGGCTGGAGTGCAGAGGCACAATCCCTGCTCACTGCAACCTCTGCTTCCCAAGTTCAAGCTATTCTCATGCCTCAGCCTCCCAAGTAACTGGGATTACAGGTGCATCCCACCACGCCCAGCTATTTTTTTTGTATTTTTAGTAGAGACGGGGTTTCACTATGTTGGTCAGGCTGGTCTCGAACTCCTAAACTCCAGTGATCCACCCGCCTCACCCTCCCAAAGTGCTGGGATTACAGGCGTGAGCCACCGCGCCCGGCCAAGATTTTTTGTCTTTAACTGGATTGTTTGCCTGTCACGTTTAATGTAGTGGTTGATAGGGCTGAGTTTGAATCCACCATCTGCTGTTTGTTTCCTGCTCCTCTCTTTCTGCCTTCTTTTGGATTAGTCGACTATTTTGTATTTCATTTACCTCTTCTATGAACGAATTTATTATACTCCCTGTTTTTTCTTTTCATTAGTTGCGTTAGGGTTTATGATGTGCACATTTCACTCTATTTATGATTGATGGGGTGTAGGAGCGATAGGGAGATGACACTGACATGTCGGGCCTGGGCAGCAGGAGGGACCACTCTCTGAGGTGGAGAACTCTGAAGGAAGATTATTTATTATTTTGGGAGTGATGAGAGGGCTGGATGATGTGGTCGCTTTTGGGCACGTTGCATTTAAAGTGTGTCTGAGGCATCCAGGAGGAGTTACCTGGCAGGCTTTCCTTCCGCGGCCCAGAGCTCGGGCCGGCGGTCGGGGCTGGAGCTGGCTCAGGGGTGAATGGCAGAGGGCAATTGTGGAATGAATGGGAGCATGGCAGTCTGTGGACGCGAAATGTCTGATGGGCAAGGAGAGCCCGGGACCAAACCCCGAGGAGCCCCGGCATTTGAGGGACCCAGAGGCAGGACTGTGAAGATGAAAGAAGAGGCCAGGGCAGGAGCAGAACGAGGGCGTGTGTGTCGTGGAGCCGCGTGGGAAGTGGTTTTGCGGTTACTTTTGGGGCATCGACACCAGGGCGTTTCAGGGCAGGGTGCACGGCGGCCTGAGACCATCTTAATTCCATTCCTTCACCTTCATGGCGGGTGAATTGGCATTCATTCAGAGCTACTCAGCACCCTATTAAAACAATTTTTAAAAAGGGCTACAGACTCGCTGACTTGGCCAAAGGCTGCTGGTGGGTGCACGGGGGTGCCGTCAGTCAGCTGGTGGGTGCACGGGGGTGCCGTCAGTCAGCTGGTGGGTGCACGGGGGTGCCGTC
>NW_016107758.1:1371427-1372789 GCF_001604975.1 Cebus imitator | reverse complement strand
GTCAGCTGGTGGGTGCACGGGGGTGCCGTCTGTCAGCTGGTGGGTGCACGGGGGTGCCGTCTGTCAGCTGTGCTCTGGGCTCTAGGACACAGGAGTTCAAAGGGCTCTCGCCTCCTCAGTGAGAGGTCCTGTGGGCTGACCATGGTGGGATCCACATTTCAGTGGGTAGACCGTGAGGAGGCGTGAGGAAATGACGCTGTGAGTGGGAACTTCTCTTTCAGGGGAATTGGCAAGACTGGCCTGAGCCAGAAGATGGCCCTTCAGCAGGCAGGGCAGCTGGCGGGGCCTTGGGGGAGGCAAACAGCTGGCCAAATCCAGGCTTCTCCAGAGGAAGAAGGGGAAGGAGAGGTCTAGGGAGGTCACGGTGTGGGTGAGACCCGTGGCCATGGTGGGCTCCACATCGCAGCCTGCAGGGCCTCCTGCTGATGGTTCTCCAGAGTCCTACTCTGAGATCTAAGCTCACAGAGACGCTGTCCCCAACCTCCCAGGGGCACGGACATAACCCAGCCTCTGCTGCGAGATAGCAGAGGCTCTGCACAACCACAGACGCTGAGCAATCGCCTCATCTGTGGCAGTTCTTGGAGCTCCCCCCTCCACTGTAATGTGAGCTGCACAGACCTTCAGCAACCCCAGAGGCAGGGGGTGGGGGGTGGGGGGTGGGGGGGCAGGCAGAGGCTGCTAGCTCCGGGCCCAGCTGGGATGCTCAGTAAACAAGAGTTCCCGGAAGACGTGCTACCCAGGAGGGGGAGGTGCAGGGACGGCGGCACTGCCGGCCCCCCAGAAGGAGAGAGAGTGGGGCGAAACACCGACCAGGCCCTTGAGACGAGGCGTGAGCAGAGGAGAGCTGGGCACGGGAAAACCTCCCTGGCATTGTGAGGGCAGAGGAGTGGGGGTCAGCGGGAGTGCATTTGAGTGCAAGTGTATAAAAAAGCCCCAGAAAAGGGTGAAGAATCTCATCAGATGGGTAAAGTGAGGGAGCATGGAGTAAAGGATCATGAGCCATAAATAACCCTAACGCTTGTGGGCCCACACCCTAACCCTAACCCTAACCCTAACCCTAACCCTAGCAATTCCAACTCCAAGCCTCACCCTAACCCTAAACCTCATGAGGACCATAAGCTGGCTCAAACAGTAACCCTAACTCTAACAATTCCAACTCCAATCCTAACCCTAACCCTAAGCCTCGTGCTGACCACAACCTGGCTCTAACCCTAACCCTAACCCTAACTCTGGACCTCACCCTAACCCTAACCCTAACTCCAACCCTGGCCGTAATCCAAACACACACTCTGATCCAAACAATTCTTCAGCCAGACCTCACTTTTACCCTCACCCTCACCCCCTTCACCCTCACTCCCCTCA
>NW_016107758.1:1358061-1370111 GCF_001604975.1 Cebus imitator | reverse complement strand
TTCCAGTTCTCACTTCAGACTTCCTGAGGACTTGAGCCAGCCCCTTCCCCCAGGCCTTGGTTTCCCCACCTATGCAGCACGGGTTTGAGGCTGGGGTACAAAGACTGGCACCATGTGAGCCGTAGGCACAGGCCTGCCCCTGGCCCCAAGTCGGCCTCTGCTCTCCCAGCTCCCCCTTTGCCCATGTGCAAGGGGGCTCATGTCCCAGCGTGGGTGCTTCCTGGCTGGTGTCCTTGTCTGTGTGAGATCCTGTAGGGAGGGGCCAGGTAGGCACTGTTGGTATGACACCTCCATGCCCCTGGCTCAGGCTTACGTGGGCTGACAGTCTTGTCCCTCCACCCAGGGCCCCTCCAGTGACGTAGCTTATCAGAGTGTGTGTGTGTATGTGGACATGTGCATGTGTGTATATTGCATGTGTATATATGTGTGCATATGTATGCATATGTGTGTGTATAGATGTATATATGTGCACGTATATATGCAGACATGTGCTTGTGTGTATGTATGTGTGTTTATACATGTATTTATATGTGTTATACACATGTGTGCATGTGTGTATGCAGTGCCTGTGTGATGTGTGTGTTTTTATGTGTGTGCATATATTTCTATATGTACATATGTTTTTGTGTGTGCTTGTATGTATGTTTACATGTGTCTGTGTGTGTATGTGCACGTGTGTGTATGTGTGTGTGTCTGTACACATACATGTGGACAGGTGAGGAGAAGCTGCATTGCCCCAACACACCAGGCCCTTCAAGCCCAAGCGTAGTCACCCCAGGGCTTTCAAGGCCCTGGCACCCTGCCCTCCTGCCCCGATGGTGCCCAAGGGCCCCTTGCCAAGTCCTCTCTAAGGCTCACCTGGGCCCATGAGTCCTTCTCCATCTGCTTCCCCTGTCTGTGACGCTTCAGGGTCGCTCACTGCAGGGCCCGTGAGGAAAGCTCATCTTCACATCTTCACTGCCCTGGAGCTAAAGGAGAAAACCACAGTACACTCCCATGCCCTCTACGGACTGGCACGGGGTGTTGGCCATCTTTGTGTTTGACTGTTTATTGTGGAAAGTTCAAACAGACTGAAATAAAAGCGTAATAAGCACTTGTGCCCATCACCCCACCTTTGGGAAGAGCCGGGTCACAGCTGACCCGTACTGCACCCCCTCATCTATGGGCTCAAATACTTTGAGATAAGTGGCAGAAATCATGCCCTTCTATCTACAAAACTGCCACATGAATAAAAGTTAAGGACCTTTAAAACACATGACCACAACCACCATGATCACATCTAGCCAAGAAATGAACCCGTCCTTAATTGCAAACAAACAAAGGAGTTCGTTTTTACATTTTTTCTACTTCTACAGTGTTTCAGAGAACAGCGAGGTAGACTTCATTCACGGGGGGCTGCCACAATGGGGTTTTGCCGCAGAGAAGGGAGAAGGGTCTCGGCTCCCACCTTATACATTTAAAAAATAACTTACTTGGTTGAATCAGATCTGAGGAGCCTGGCTCCAGGCCAGAGCCCTCTGCGTGATCATTCAAGCCCAGCCACAGACGTGACAGCAGGCCTGAAAGGAGAAGCAGCCTTCTGCCCCCAACGGCACTTTCCGCTCGCAGCCTCCTCCGTGGTCCCCAGGCCAGAGCCTTTTGTCTGAGCCTTCTGTTTCCCAGCCTTGGTAGTGAGGTGACCTCCCCGTCTCCCTGATGCCACCCAGGGGGCAGAAATGGGATGCGGAGGAGCCGACAGCTCTTCCCCTTCGGTTTACCTCTTCCCTGCACTATTGCAGTCGTGAGTACAGGCCTGAGGGGGCTTCAGTGGGGCTCGTGGTCCAGCCCCGACAGCAGTGGCTCCACTGGATGCCCACGAGGGCCGCGCAGTGTGCTGGCCGACAGGCCTCCTGGGCTTCAGTTGGCAGCTTTCCCTCCGTCTCTCCGTTGCCCTCCTGGGTCTGCTGCCTTGTGCGGCCTCCTGCAGACTGGACTTTGCAGGCCTCACGGCTGGGGTTCCCAGGCCTGCCAGTCTCCCAGCCAGTCCAGCTGCTTGTCAGCTGCGATGCTTCACCAGGTTCAGGGGAGAGTTTTGGTTTCTGGCAAGCCTGCTTCATCCGCAGGGCACACATTTCTGCTGGGGGCTCGTGGTGTCTTGTGGTCTCTTTTTGTGAGGCCGGCAGCCACCGGTGATCCTGAACGTGGCAGGAAGCTACCAAGAGACCCCCGGTGGGAGGTTCTTGCCCCCTGATGTCCCGCGGTTCCCTTCTGTAAGGGTGGCTGGACCTAATTATCACAAACCACACAGTCAAAAAAAGGGATGTGTTGTCTCTTCCACGATTAGGTTGAAAGAGACCGTGGCATCTGTCTTGGGTGCGTGCTCTCTCTCGTTGGCTCTGGGGAAGCCGGTTGCATGCTGCACACAGCCCTGTGAACAGACACAGGTGGTAAGGAGCTGAGGGCAGGAGCCAGAGAGACTTGAGGTCCTCAGGCCAGCAGCCCATTGGGAATGAAGTTCTACCAACACCCGCGATGGGGGCTGGAAGCACATCTCTCAGCGGAGCCTTCTGGTAAGACTGCAGCCCCAGCTGGACCTGGATTGCAGACTCATCAAGCACCCTGAGCAGAGGGCGAGGCTTGGCAGAGCCCAAATGCCTGGCCCGCGGAAACTGGGAGATAAAACTCTGTTGTTTTAATCTTCTCATTTTAGAGGTAACTTTTTGTGTGTAGCAGTAGGTAACCGACAGTGCACAGCTAAAAGAATAGATAATTAATCCTAATGCGAGTTTCATTTGTCCATTAGGGTTTGCAAAATAGTGATATTCTACTTCTCTCTTCTTCATTATTTATTAGCGAAAATGTATCTGTGAAAAGAAGCGTTCCTTCATTCATTCTTTGGTCATGTTGAGGTATCGTTTGCATAGGAGAGGCAGGGGAAACGATTCTTTCCCTTCCTTTGCTCATTTATAAAATAATGAGTGTTTTCCTGGCACCTTTCAGGAGTGACTAATGGGTTTTTAAAGTATAACTACAAATTCTTGAGTTTAAATAGTTTTTAACATTTAATGTTTATGTGCACATAATATACACACACAGACACATGTAAGCATACACACAAGCACATGCAGACACACATGCACGTATACAAATACAGGCACACACTAAAACAGTCACACATCACACAAGCGCTGCATACACACATGCACACACAAACACACATGTATGTGCACATACAAACACACACATAAATGTTTAAATGTTTACTGTTCCCTTTCATTAAAATTACTATTATTATTCTGAGACGGAGTTTCGCTCTTGTTACCCAGGCTGGAGTGCAATGGCGCGATCTCGGCTCACCGCAACCTCCGCCTCCTGGGTTCAGGCAATTCTCCTGCCTCAACCTCCTGAGTAGCTGGGATTACAGGCATGCACCACCATGCCCAGCTAATTTTTGTATTTTTAGTAGAGACGGGGTTTCGCCATGTTGACCGGGATGGTCTCGATCTCTTGACCTCGTGATCCACCCGCCTCGGCCTCCCAAAGTGCTGGGATTACAGGCTTGAGCCACTGCGCCCGGCCCCCATTAAAATTATTATCCTTACTGACATTCAGATCTTCCTGTCTTTGTCCAGTGCCGGCCCTATTTGATTTAACTCCTGAGCCCTGGTAACCTTCGGCACCCATAATCTTTGCCGGCCGCTTTGTTCTCTGGCAGAAGAAGACGTTCCAGGATTCTCTTCGGTACTTCCTCGCCCAGACTCGACAGCGTACACTTCGTCCTCTTCCAGAGCAGTGGTGCTTAGAGACCACAAGCTGGCTGTTAGGTATGCCGGCGGCTACTGGATTTCGCATTATTTTCAGGCCTGTCAGTGAACAGAACTAAGACTTTTTTTTTAAAGACACGTTATGAGTACAAGCTGATACTTTCCATTTAAATTCAGCTCTGCGTAGTTTGTACTTGATCTTGGTGATGATATGCCGGCACCTCCTTTTTCCCACACTGAGGTCTCCACCGCACCAGCGTAGTTTCCATTTGCTTTACCCGGTAACACACACAATGTTCCCAAAATGACTCTACCAACCCTCCCATAAGCAGTGTAAGTACTGAAAATAGTTTAAAATTATTTTTAGATACTTTCAAAGTCCTTGGGTTATGTAGATATGGAGACAAAACAGTGTCTTAAAATTACTTGGAAAATGATCGTTGAAAATCATGAAAACGTCTTTTGCTGTTGTTTTTTGTTGTCAGGCTTTGTGGATCTGCATCCAAGTGGCTGGACATTAAAATCACTTGGAAGAGTTTGGTAGGGCCATGTCATCGACCAATATGCAAGTCAGTCAGTTTCATTTTGCTCTCAATTTTAAGAATTCCTCTTAAAAGTTAATTTAGTTCAATTAAATGATTACACAAACGTTGACATGATTCTAAATCCAAATGGAAACCAAGTTATGTCCACAAAATCTGGCTTCCATCCCTTCCCCATCATCCCATTTCCACCTGTTTTCCGCAGGTAACAATTTAAAGCAAATTTTGTGGCTTATATTTCCATTTGTAAAACATACAAGCAGATGGCGGCATCTAAACAAACATACGTTGTCTGCATACACACGAGCATGCTTTTTTCACTTGCAAATACATTCCTGGCGATGACCGTAGGATAGTGTGTAGAACTGTTTCTCCCCGCTCTTCACAGCTGCGCAGTGCTGTGTGACGTGAACGTGCTTCATTCCACCCAGGTCCTCAGGAGAGATGCTGAGTGGCCCCCAGCCTGTCCCCGCCCCACGCCTCGGCGGTGAGTGGCCGCTGAAGCACATGCGTCGTAGTCCTTGCATCTGTCTGTGGATACGTTCCTGGAAGTGGGGTGATCGGGTCAAAGAGTAAGTGCAGCCCTAATTTGGCGAAAGATGTTGCGAATCCAACTGCCTGAGGGCTCGTACCCCCCTTAGATACCAGTGATCAATGGGTCCTGTCTGAAGACGTCTTTTCTGCTGTGCCCAGACTCGGGGATCTTTCCCTGTGTGGTGGAGGAGCGGCAGTGTTGCAGTGCAC
Source organism: Cebus imitator (assembly GCF_001604975.1). Lineage (NCBI taxonomy): Eukaryota > Metazoa > Chordata > Mammalia > Primates > Cebidae > Cebus > Cebus imitator. Next base: position 1,365,082 of record NW_016107758.1, on the reverse strand, counting down.
TTTGAATTTGCATTTCTCTTTTGATGACCGCTCGGAGCATCTTTCTGTACCTTTAAGGAGCCACGCACCTCTCCTCTGTGAGCGTCTGCTCGTCTCTGTGGGCAGGCATCTGCCCCACCCTGGAGGAGGCGTATCTGAAGTTTGATGGTCCCAGGATAGGGCAAAGGGGCGGGCAGGAGAACTCTCCACACACGTCCCAGGGGGTTAAGGACCCTCTGGCTCAGTCCCAGGGGGTTAAGGACCCTCTGGCTCCTGGGCGCAATTAAACTTGCCATTTCCTGGGCCCGTTCTAGACAGACTGCCGAAAGCCAGCCAGGTGGGGGCCGGCGGCCCGGGGAGGACGTGGGGGAAACCCCGCCTGGAGGGCTTGCCCCTCCCCTGTCCAGCTGCTGGGTGTTTATGGTTCACTTTAGGTCAGGGATGAGAACACATGCCACACGCTCAGCTCTCAAGGGCAAGCAGCTCCCTGCCAGATGCCCCCAGTCAGAGGTATCCACAGAGCGAAAGACCTTCCAGCAACTGCCAGGTGGCCTCAGGCAGGCAGCAGGAAGCCTCAGCAGGTTCTTGAGCCAGGAAGTGGCACTTAGGAGGGGGCTTTTAGGAGGGGACTCTCAGATGGGGGGCTCAGGAGAGGGGATCTTATGAGGGGGGATGTTAGTAGGGGACTCTTGAGAGGGGGGATCTTAGGAGGGAGCCCTTGGGAAGGGGGCTGTTGGGAGCAGGGCTCTTAGGAGTGGGGGGTCCTGGACTGGAGGGCGAGTGAATTGGGAGGCCCCAGGCAGGGGCAGGGTAGCTCTCTCTGCAGAGAAGGGAGGGCCCAGGGATGGGACAGGCAGCTGGTGGTTGAAGGGTGGAGAAGCAGGCGGCCTCCCAGTCACAGGGCCTTGTGCAGAGGAAGGGGAAGGAGTCGGGAGGGTGGCCCTGCTGTCCAGGGCTAGGAGAAGGGGAAGTCATTGGAAACAGCAGAAACCTGGCCAGGTCAGCACCCAAGGCCCACCCGAGGCTAGGTGGGCACCCCAGCAGGGCATCTGGCAGCCGTGGGTACCCAGGAGCAGGCAGTGGTAGCGTTGGGGTGAGTGAGCTGGCGGGGGTGACCCAGGGGCAGGGGTCACCTGCCCTCAGCCTGAGGAGCCTCTTCTGGCCTTTGGTGGCCCAGGCTGGAATCTCCCTAGGCAGTGCCCCGTGCTGGTGGCCAGGTGCCTTAATGCCCACAGGCTGGGTGAGGGTGGGGCCGGAGTTCCAAGGTGGGAAGGTGGGCCCTGAGTGCCCAGGGCAGAGCCAGGCCTCCTGCTGCAGGTGGGCAGAGCTGCAGGCATCATCGTGAGGGCGCCTGTTGAAGGGAGGAGTGGGCACGGAGGAGGCAGGGCAGGGCCCTGAGTGTGACCTGCAGCTCCTCAGACCCTCGTAGGACCCCTCCTGCCCCCATCAGGGTCCCCTCAGGACCCCTTCTCCACCCCTGGGGCCCCGTGTCCCCTGCCCATCCTGTGGTGGCACCCACCTCCTGCCAAGGGCCCCACGCTCAGGCTGTGAGGACCCCCCCGAACACCTGGCATGGCTGGAGCCTGTGTGGGGTCCAGAGAGGCCCAGCAGAGGCGCCTTGGTGGGGGGGCCATGCTGTGGGTGGGTCAGAGGGGCTTCGGCAGCCATAGGGTACCCGGGGCAGGGAGCGGCCAGGACAGCACCTTCTTAGTCCCTCTGGAGGGAGCCTGGCATGGGGTAGGGAAGGCCCCGGGGGCGTGGGGAGGCCCCCTGCCCACCCCACTGCTTCCTGGCAGCATCCCTGCTGCTTGTCGGCTGCTGAAAGCAGGCTGAGCACCTGGGCAAGCGGTGAGGGCCTCAGGGGCCACAGGAAGGAGCCTGCCGTGGGGTAGGAGGTTTTCAAGTAAGAGAAGTGGCCCCGGCTCACGCCTGTAATCCCAGCACTCTGGGAGGTTGAGGTGGGCGGATCACAAGGTCAGGAGATTTAGACCATCCTGGCCAACATGGTGAAGCCCTGTCTCTACTAAAAATACAAGAATTAGCCAAGCATGGCAGTACATGCCTATAATCCCACATACTCGGGAGGCTGAGGCAGGAGAATCACTTAAGCCCGGGAGGCAGAGGTTGCAGTGAGCCGGGATCGCGCCACTGCACTCCAGCCTGGTGACAGAGCAAGACTCCGTCCCAAGAAAAGAAAAGAGGTGACCTCTGCCACGGCTGAGGCTGCAAGATGTCCCCAAGAGTGGAGGGGGAGGGCCGAAGAGCTGTGGGCGGGAGGGGTCTCCTGCAGCCTGGGGGCTCTGCTGGCCTGGTCTGCACTCTGCCCCTCGGTGCCCTGCTGGCTGCTGCCCACCCAGCCGGCATAGGGAGCAGGCCTCGGCCTTCCCTGTCACCCTCAACCCAAACCACTCACTGTGGCCCAGTCCCTGCTGGCTGCCCTGGCTTTGAGGGCGGGTGGCACCTGGGGCTGGTTCTTGTGGGAAGATGAGTCTGGGGTCACATAGGACATCCCATTGGGTGTAGGCAGGGCAGGCTGGGATGGGGCCATCACAGGAGGCTGGGCAGAGGGCGGGTCTTGGGTGGAGGGGACCCCAGGCCACAGGTGCTGGTCTTGGGCAGCCGCCCTGGGACCCCTGCAGGCCACCTCCTCCACCCCACAGCTGACGGTCTTTGCCCTCCCCTCCCTACTGTGTCACACACTCAGTTCTCTATACACTTTTATCACGGAAAATATCAACTACACATGAAGGCAGGTCGTCCAGACAGAGACCCTGTGTCCTGGTCACCAGCCCCTCACGATGACGCCCCAGGCTTTAGGCGTGATCAGTGGCGGACAGGACTTCCCAGCAGGACGCCCACTTCCAGACCTGGTTCTGTGAAGAGGGGAGCAGGAAGTACTGGGGGTGACAGAGGAACCTCGAGACTCACATCCTCTCTCGGGGTACGCGGCTGAGACCCGCACAGAGGACCCGGCCGGCCGGCCCCAGCTCCCCGGTGGGCACGTGAGGCACTGGCCTCGGGCATGGCGCTTGCAGGGACGCCAGAAAAACGGTCATCAAGATAAAACAATACCCTGTTGTTTTAATAAACCCCAACTGCAAAGGGCCCGCAAGAATCCAAGTGGCTCATTTAAGACGGCGGCTCCGCCGAAAAAGGGGTCTCCGTTTAGACCTCAGGACGTGGCTCTTGGGTCTCACTCAGGAAGGGATTCAAGGTGAGTCACAGAGTGCGTGAGAAGAGGGAGCTTACTGAAAGCTGCTCCATTCCTGGGCAGGGCATCGTCCGAGAGCAAGAGGGGAACACCCAGCTTACGTTTTTATCCTGCAGGACCAAGCTGACCGCGCCTCACATGATTATCCCAGCGATTTAAAGAAAACTGTCCCCAACGGGGTGGGGGTGTCGCTCTGTCGTCGCCCAGGCTGGAGTGCGGCGGCAGCGTCTCGACTCATTGCGGCCTCCGCCTCCCGGGCTCAGGCGATCCTCCCGCCTCAGCCTCCCAAGTAGCTGGGACTACAGGTGCGCACCACCATGCCTGGCTCACTTTATTTTTTGTAGAGACGGGGTCTTGCTGTGTTGCCCAGGCTGGTCTCAAACTTCTATGCTCAAGCCATCCTCCCACCTTGGCCTCCCAAAGTGCTGGGATTACAGGCCTGAGCCACTGCATCTGGCCACAGGTGATGACCTGGAAAGCGCATGTTGTTATGGACGCCGGCACTGGACACTTTGCTGTCGTAGAAGCTTTCGCTGTAAACAGCCTGTGACCAGGGGCTGTGCTGGCGGGGATGGGCCTCGAAGGCCTCACGGTGGAGCTGAACTTCCACCCCTTTCTCCGGCTCTCCCAGGCTCCTGCTCCCCACAGCACCTCACACACTTCCCTTCAAAGCAGGGGTGTGCAATCTTTTGGCTTCCCTGGGCCACGTTGGAAGTGGAAGAATTGTCTTGGGCCACACATAAAATACACGAACACTCACGGTAGTTGGTAAGCTAAAAAAGGTTCGTGGGTAAATCTCATAATGTTTTAAGAAAGTTTCCAAATTTGTGTTGGGCGCATTCAAAGCCCACAGCCTGAGGGTTGGACAAGCACCTCTAGGTGGGCCTGCAGGGGTGACTCTGGCCGGGGAACCAGGAGGAAAGGCAGGAAGGAATCCTATTCAGAGCCCGTGTCCCTCAGACAGCCCAGCAGGGTGAGGTGGGAGGGGCTGGCGCTGCCGCAGGGGGCTGACCTTGGGGGCGAGGGGCAACCTTGGAGAGGAAGCTGACCAAGAGCAGAGGCTGGGGGTGGGGGTGCGCAGGGCCCTGGGCGGTGCCCCTGTGCCCACAGCAGGACCCTGGCTGCCAGTTCTCCTCCGCAGAGGGCCAGGTGGTCTAAGGCTGCCCAGCAGGGAGAGAACAGGCCTGGTCTGGAACAGAAATCTGCCATCCAGTCCTCTTCCAGCCTTGAAAAAGGGCCTGGGTGGCAGCAGAGGACCGGGCAGCTGGCGCCCCATCCCGCCCCCAGCAGCTGTGCCTGAGCCGGGCGCTGACGTGATGAGCACTGCTGTGTCCTGGGCACTTGCTGGCCCCAAGGCAGGAGTCCCTGTGGGTGAGGGTTGCCCAGCTTCCCGGAGACGGGTCTCTGCGCCAGGGCTCTGACAGGGCAGGAAGTAGATGGAGTCCCACAAGCAGGAACCCAGTGCACAGAAACTTGAGAGAATAGTTCTGTGATAAAATCAAATGGGTGAAGTGCTGGGAACCTCAAACAGGTGAGGGTGCAGCTTTGGGGAGAGAGGGCCCCAGGAGTGAGCAGGGAGCCAGGAGAGAAGCGGCGCTCTGGAGGGCCCGGGAAGGCCTGCCTGCACAGGACGGGGCACAGCGCCGGGGCCTGGGCTCAGGGCTGCGTGGGGCTGCCCCAAAGTCCCCCCCTGCCCTGCAGAGACAGCCAAGGGGCAGGTGGAGACAGGCGGGGGTGAGCCAGGGCAGCATTTGCTACGACAGATGGAACCTAGTGGCGAGGGGCCCTTCAGAGACAGCGGACGTCTCTCAATCTCCAGCTTCTTCCCCAAGGCCACACAGCCCACGAGAATCCGCTGGGTCCATGTGTCCCTGCCCAGAGGGGCTTCCCCTCCAATGCGTGATGAGCACAGCCGCCAGGCCACGTCAGGGAGGCCAGGCCTGGTATGGACGGGGTGCCCCAGGCCACTGCTGGGGAGGGAGGATGCCCAGCCGAAGGGGGGAGGTGGAGCTCGGGTCTGGGGGGGTGCGGGTGGGGTCTCTGCAAGGCCCTGGCTCTGGTGGGCTGGGCAGGCCTGCTTGGGGCATCATCCAGCTGTTTAGCCTCTGAGCCACCAGACATGCGAGGAGCACCCCAGGAGACCCCCGGCCGGCACCTCCAGTTCCCGCCTGATGGCGGCTGGGCTTGGACCAGGAGGCGTTGTGCCTCCTGCCGACCTAGAGGGCAGACCCCTAGGCCAGAGGGGTGGGAGTTGAGACCAGGAGGATGCAAATCTGAGCCTCCTGCACTGAGGAGGCCCCTCCCTACTGAACGTCAGGGCCCACGGGGCCTGGGCAGGGAACCCGAGCGCCGGCCTTGGGACTGGGTCTGGAGGGACAGCTGGCTGGGAAGGAGCTAGGCCTGGGATGACAGCAGAGAAGGACCGACGCCCAGCCAGGGTGCCTCAGGTGCCTGCCTCTGTGTAGAGACCCCGGGCACTGGCCTCAGACCTGCCCCACCCGTGTGACACCGGGCCAAGTGCTCCCCTTCCCTGGGCCTGTCTCCACGACCATGAAGTGGGAGCTCCCCCCAGCCTCTCCCGGTCGTTGAAGAGAGAGAGGCTGTGGTCAGGGGCTGTGGGGCCCACGTTGAGGAGACAAGCTCCCTGCACTCGGAGTGGACGGGGCCCGGGAGGCGGGTGGCCCCCACCACAGAGGGGCAGCCTGGGCCTATAGGCTCCCCCACCCTGAGCTCAGAAGGAAGATGTCTGCCTAGGAGGTGGGGGCCAGAGAGAACGTTCCAGCCTAGAGAATGCCCCACCCTACTCTGAGAACCCCCATGGCACCCCTGTCCTGCTGGGAGGCCCCTAGGGCAGTGGGGCACGGATGGGTGGTCTGGAAAGGCTTCTGAGGGGGTGGGCTTGGAGGAGGGGCAGGTGGTCTTGTTGGGGAGGAGCAGGGCAGGCGACCGCTGTCTGTGCACGCGGGAGCATGTGCCTCTCACCCGTGTGCGCGTGTTGGCCTGTGCCTGTGTGCGCGCCTGTGTGCTGGTGCGTGTTGGTGTGTGCGTGTCTGCATGTGTGCTGGCATGTGCGTGTGCATGCATATGTGTTGGTGTGTGCGTGTGCATGCATATGTGCTGGTGTGCGCATTGGCATGTGCATGTGCATGCATGTGTGCGTGTGTGTGCGTGTGTTGGAAGGTGTGGAGTGTGTCTTCGTGAGCCCGGATGAGTGTGCGTGCTGCAACCTTCCCCGGGCTGGGCGTGAGGTGCTGGGAAGGGTGGAGCTGCCTGCAGACCCTGGAGGGCGGCCCCGGAGGCTTTCTGAGATGACGGGGCAGAAGTGGGCTGGGGGGGACGGCTCCGTGGGCGGGGCTGGAGCGGCTCTGCTTTTGCTGTCTCTCACGCGGTTTGCAGCACAATGTGTGCCCTCAGCAAGGATGCTGGTTCTTCAGAGGTGTCAGCACCGGGGCCGGCACCCCACTTCCCTCCCAGAAATCCCCCTGGGGCTGGTGCAGGAGCAGGGAACTCCCGTCACGCCTGGCCTGCTGTCGTCAGAGGGCCGCCCTCAGCCTTAAGGAGGGGCAGAGTCAGGGACCAGCCTCACTTCCCCCAGCCCTTCTCAGACAGCCCCTGAACAGGCTGCGGCATCGGGGGTCACACACGCCACCGGGAGGCCAAGGCTGCCTGCAGGTCAGTGCTGCCCACAGCCCTAGGGGCCTCCCAGCAGGGCAGGGGCATGATAGGGGTGAGGCTGTGATGGGGACTCAGAGTGAGATGACGCTGTGTTGGGGACTCAGAGTGGGGTGAGGCTGTGATGGGGTCTCGGGGTGGGGTGAGGCTGTGATGGGG